>NC_080065.1:20725538-21066406 GCF_949987535.1 Balaenoptera acutorostrata | reverse complement strand
AAAGTATTTAGAAGAGTACGGTATAAAATTACATTGCGGAACACAATTATTTTTCTCTTTAGAACACACATAATAAAACATAATTATCTGTATTTTTTTTTTTCCTAAACATGAGTTTTAGTGGTGTTACTTGATCCTGCATAATAAGGGTACTTTTTTTCTTAACGTAAATGTAGTATAGTAATTCTTTCTAATTCAGAAAGTGTAGTTACAGTCTAGGCAGAAAGGGTCTGAAGATCACACAGCAAGTGCAGTGAAATATCTCAATGACATCGACTTCTAGAGAGAATTTTGTAAATTCTTATTATCAGTGCATACATGTAACTGATAACTCAAGAGTGAATTCTACAAAATCATTTACAAAAGTCTCCTCTTTTGCCCCAGAAGTCTTTCCTAAGAATAACCCTTACAGATTCTCTCTACTCCTCACCCATTTACTGCTTGGGGAGAGGTATTAGTTACAAGACTGGTGAGTGTTCTAGAGGAAAGTCTGGGCCTGTGTTTCTCAGTCATTCGTGCTCTGTCTCCTTGTTGAGAGCAGTTGCTGTGGTCTGCATTCTACACCACACAGTCAGATTGGGGAGCAAGCTCTTGTCCTTTGGTAAGGTCTGGCCGCTTCCTAGGAAAGCTTACATCAGGTGATAAATATGAACAACCTGATAGGACCAGCCTTAGAGGTACTTTTTCAAACAATAAGTAATAGAGCTGATATTTTTATCTTAATCTGTTTAATCACTGCTTTTGTAATACTATAGATTATAACAATGAATGGAGCAGTAAATTCCTATGTTATCAAATATAAACGATAAATACACTATATATCAAATGCATTATTATATCCCTATACTCTTACAATAATGGTTTTTTAAACTTTTTTTTACTGTTATTTATTATTAGTTTGTCTTTATCCTAATATCATTTATATTATCAGACTCTGAATATCTTCAAAACATAAGTTAATAGAAATATAAATTTTTGTTCCTAAACTTAGAATCTTAGAGAATGGCTCTCCAAAATGGGGTGTTGATAGCCCTCTTGTGTATTTTTATTTAATTTGTACATTTGGTCACTATTAGGAAACTTGGTCATTTTTTGCCTGCTTTGACACACACAAAACATCTGCTAACAAGTTGTATGTTATTTCTTCACTGATGTTTTTACTTTTGCTATTTTTCCCTGTTAATATTCCATGTGTGTATAGCATTGCTTGAAGATTTAATTTAAAGTCATTATTATATATGCCATTGGAGATTGCTATTGACCTTTCAATATTCATGACCCCATTCTTAGTCACAGAATCCCAGTTTAGCTGAACGCAATGTACCATTTTCCACCTTCCTTTATGTCTTAATGCAACCATACTAAGGCAAGTTGCTTGTAACTTCTGAGATGGCTCATTAATTGCAGTTGACTCAGCAGGTACATATGCCCTTTTTACTTTTTTAATTAATTTTTTATTGGAGTACAGTTGATTTATAATGATGTGTTAGTTTCTGCTGTACAGCAAAGTAAATCATTTATACATATACATATATCTACTCTTTTTTGTATTCTATTCCCATATAGGTCATTACAAAATGTTGAGTAGAGTTGTCGTAGTCAGATATGCCCTATTTTATTTATTTATTTATTTATTTATTTATTTATTTATTTAACATCTTTATTGGAGTATAATTGCTTTACAATGGTGTGTTACTTTCTGCTTTATAACAAAGTGAATCAGTTATACATATACAAGATATGCCCTATTTTAAATCTTTGTATACATTTTGCAGCTGGCCTGGAATGCAGATGTAATGGCTAGAAGCATTAGGTAAGCTTTAAGACAGAAGCCATGTGCTGAAATTAGTGAAAGAGAAGTACAGTCTCAGGTTCCTGATGACAACATGAAGCTTGCATTCTAGCAATAGACCACCAATTTGCAAACTTCTTATATGTCAGAGTAAAAAGCAAACCTCCATTTTTTTAAAGCTTCTATATTTGGATCTCCAAATGCTATTTCTAACTGATAAACATGCCCACAAATTAAATAGGTATTAGAAATTTACTCTTCAATTTATTTATTTATTTTTATTTATTGAGGCATAGTTGATTTATATTATATGTTTCAGGTATACAACATACTGTTTCACAATTTTTAAAGATTATACTCAATTTATAGTTATTATAAAATATTGGCTATATTCCCTGTGCAATATATCCTTATAGCTTTTTTATTTTATACATAGTTTGCCCCTCTTAAACCCTACTCCTGCATTGCCTTTCACCCCTTCCCTGTCCCCATTGGTAACTACTACTTTGTTCTCTATATCTGTGAGTCTGTTTATTTTTGTTATATTCACTAGTTTGTTTTATATTTATATATTCCATATATAAATGAAATCATACAGTATTTGTCTTTCTCTGTCTGAATTATTTCACTAAGCATAATACCCTCCAGGTCCATCCATGTTGTTGCAAAGGGCAAAATTTCATCATTTTTTTTTATGGCTGAGTAGTATGCCATTGTGTGTGTGTGTGTGTGTGTGTGTGTATATATATATATATATATATATATATATATATATATATATATATATATACATACACACACACACACACCACATTTTCTTTTTTTTTAATTTATTTAATTAATTTATTTTTATACATCAGGTTCTTATTAGTTGGGAGATTGGGATTGACATATATACACTAATATGTATAAAATAGATTACTAATACCACATTTTCTTTATCCATTCATCTGTGATGGACACAAGTTGCTTCAATATCTTTGCTATTGTAGATAATGCTTCTCTGAACATTGGGGCACATGTATCTTTTTGAATTAGTGTTTTTGTTTTCTTCGGATGTATTCACCAATATAATAATCATAATTTACTGGAATAGTACTTTAGGAGGTTAATCCATGATAGATAGTCTATCCATGGAAACACTTATAAATTGCAAATTATTATAAGATACTGGATTTACATGGTACCTCATTTATATATATATCACTGAATTACTGTGCTGTACACCTGAAACTAACATGAGATTGTAAATCAACTATACTTAAATAAAATAATAGAAACAAAAGCAAAAAAAAAAAAATGAGGTATCATGTAGATCCAATATCTCATAATAAATATGTTCTTTTTCAGATTTTTCTCCTTTATGGGTTATTACATGATACCTCTTAATTCTTTTTGTCATGACTATAATTTACATGGACACAAAAACTGTTATAAGAGTTTTGTATGTATAAATGATTGTGCCTCCTAACACTGTATATAGATGAGAGTAACAACAATTTATCTTCTCATGATAAATGTCTGAAATTTTTGGATTACATTTCACAAAACATATCTCTTGAGTTACATTTTTATTATCACCAAAGTTTTAGCTAATTTGATTAGCAAAGCAGCACATGATGCAAATAGCAATCCATTACCTCTGCAAGAAAACTTTTGGAATAGGAAAGTCTATTTACGGTGGTCATTCAGGCCTAAACATCTTTGACTTGATAATCTGTTGCAACACTGTAATACATATATGGACGTGCATATTTTTGAGGACACACATTTCTAAAATACTGAAAAATTTAGTAATAGTTGTTTCTAAAACTATACTTTAATATAAAAGGGGATAAGAAGACCTTACTCTAGATGTTAGGTTGAGAACCTCTGCTTTGGTATTTTGAATATATTGAATGGAAACAAGGTCACCCTATCATGTAGAACTATTTAGGTAGCTGAGTTATACTACATAGACCTAGTCAAAGGAGAAATATCAGGACACATCTATAAGTCATACACCAAGGGAAAAAAATCTTTCAAAATGCTTATAAGAAACACCCAAGTTGAAGGAGTCCTTTAAAGTATTATATAACACTTCATACCTGAAAGCTGCAACACAACACATGTATAGATTAAAAGACAGTCACCCATATTGAATTTACCTGCTGATGGAGTGGAATATTGTGCTGTGCTTTTCTCGACAGCAGGACTGAAAGGTATGTCCTCCTCTAGCACACAACAAAAGGAGTAAGAAAGACATTTCCTAAATTTTAAAGGAGAAATAGAGATACTTAAATAGAGGGTGATATTGATGGTGTTAGAAGGTGAGTGTCACCTCTAAAACTGTTCGCTCATTACATTTTGTGACCTTCTTTGGCAATATCACAGTCCTGTAGATGATTATTTTTTATCCATACAGCTTGAGAGTGAGAAGGGGGGATATAGAAGATAGAATAGGAGGGGATCATTGTAGAGACCACAGTGGTGAACAGGCTTGTCAGAATCCTGAGCTTGGCCACATCACAAAACGATACTCAAATTTAAAGTCAGAAAAGAATGAGATATCAAACACATTAAACTTAATTTTTGTTGATATTCATCCAGATCCGCATTTAGGGTGCGTAAAGGTCATATTCCAAATAAGTCACAGATATGACTGGATTCAGCATCCTTGCCCACTCAGAGTCTTGTCCATCTTTCATGGTCACAGCAACCATGTGCATTATAGAAGCTACTAGTTCCTAGGAGCCCAGATCCCCAGGCCTGTGATCTTTTTATAGTTTTGAAAGGGATCTGGAGGTAGAATGCAAGAGTATTTTCAACATTCAAGGGTCTGATCTGTTGCTTTATGAGAAGATTCATGCCATATCACATCTAAATTTTTTTCCAAAATTTATTATAAATTTTTACAACCTCTTTGGGTCTATGTAAGTTTATGTAACCTGACCTTGGCTTACAAAAGGCACAAGGTTTAAACACCTAATCATCAGAAATTAGCAGAAAGTTTGCTGAAATTTGAGGTGCAGTAACTTTGGGGATTGAACCATAAGTATCCCTTGATGCCCTGATTCCCATCCCGACCCTTGGTGGCTAAAATTTAATCTTAATTCTGCTTGTAATTAAGTATTTGTATTCATCTATCATTCATTTTTGATAAAATGCCTCGAGAGATAAAATGAGGATGTCAAAGAACAATCTCTTATAAAAATGTGTATGGCTTTAATAATAATTGTATGTTCTCTTTATTTGACTACTGCTAAACTCTAAAGTTTATTTGTAGCAAATTTTTATTTTTATTTTTTATTTTATTTTTTTATAATTAACATTTTTATTGATGATCTAACATGTGTTTTATTTATTTATTTATTTATTTTAGTTTTGGCTGTGTTGGGTCTTCGGTTCGTGCGAGGGCTTTCTCCAGTTGCGGCAAGCGGGGGCCACTCTTCATCGCGGTGCGGGGACCGCTCTTCATCGCGGTGCGCGGGCCTCTCACCATCGCGGCCCCTCCCGCCGCGGGGCACAGGCTCCAGACGCGCAGGCTCAGCAGCCGTGGCTCACGGGCCCAGCCGCTCCGCGGCATGTGGGATCCTCCCAGACCAGGGCCCGAACCCGTGTCCCCCGCATTAGCAGGCAGACTCTCAACCACTGCGCCACCAGGGAAGCCCAAATTTTTATTTTTTATGCAACAATTTGCCTGTCAGGATTCCTATAATAATTGTCAGCTGTCAGTGGGCTGACAATGTTTTCTTCAGTTATAATGCATTTCCAGTTGTTAGTAGTACTAGGACCTTGTAACTAAGAGAAGCATCTGAGGACGATAGCTTTAAGGGAGATGGTCCTTTGACCAAATAAGACAACATGGGACTTACTGTGACATTTAACTACCAATGATATTTGTAAGTAAGACAGAGAAAGACAAATATCATATGATATCACTCATATGTGGAATCTAATTTTTAAAATGATATAAATGAAATTATTTACAAAACAGAAACAGACTCATAGATTTGGAAAACAAACATATGGTTACCAAAGGTGAAATATGGTGGGGGGAAGGGATAAATTAAGAGTTTGAGATTAACATACTACTATATATAAAATAGATAACAAGAACCTACTGTATAGCACAGGGAACTCTAGTCAATATTCTGTAATAACCTATATGGGAAAAGAATCTAAAAAACGGTGGATATATGCATATGTATAACTGATTCACATTGCTGTACACTTGAAACTAACACAACTTGTAAATCAACTCTACTCCAATAAAATTTCTTCAAAAATCCAAAAGTATCAGTATATTTGATTTTAAACATAAACAGTATTGACAGTGTGCAATAATAATTATACATTCAGACTTAGGAAATTCCAAGAGTTTGGGGAGCTGTGAGTCAGGAACTGTGAACAAAGGCTAAATATATATGAGAAGTATATTTTGGTCTTCTGAATAATCAAATATATACTTTTCTTATAAGTCACAATATCACAGTCTTATAAACCTTTAATGGGCTTTGCTTTTCTCTGAGACGGGAGCCAATGGAGGGTTTTCAGTGAGAGGTGATGTGATTTGACTCGGGCTACTACAGAAGATTCCTTCTGGCTGCTAAACTGAGGACAGTCTGGAAGATGGCAAAGATGGAGTCAGGGCAAGCAAAGAGGCTATTACAGTGGTCGAGGGATTTATGTTACACAGATATTATTTGTTCTGTGGAAGTTCGAAGTAATGCACCCATGAAATCATCTGAGGTTGGAAGCCATTTTTGGAGATTTCTATACAGCAAAAGAAGGCATGAAAATAAAAGATAAACACCAATGTGGGAACTTTTGACATCAGAGGGCTGAAAACTCCACCCTCAGATCCTGTGAAGCGCCTGAATTTTTGAAACTAGAGGCCTGTAGCTTAGTTACACCTGCGCAGAATGGCCCTGTCTTCACTGCAAACCTCGGATGTCTCAGCGTTTTGGCTTGCTGTGTTTCTGACAAAGGGAACCTGGCTCAGATAAATCGCCCAGCGAAGAAAAATCCAAGATACCAGTCAGATTTTTACAACAGTTGTCTATGCTGAGTGGCTGACAGGGTCTTGTTGCTTCCGCTGGGTGGCAGGCCTGAGCCTCTGAGGTGGGAGAACTGAGTTCAGGACACTGGTCCACCAGAGACCTCCTGGCCACACGTAATATCAATTGGCAAGAGATCTCCCAGAGATCACTGCCTCAACGTTAAGACCCAGCTCCACTCAATGACCAGCAAGCTCCAGTGCTGGACACCCCATGCCAAACAACTAGCAAGACAGGAGCACAACCCCACCCATTAGCAGAGAGGCTGCCTAAAATCAAAATAAGTTCACAGACACCCAAAAACACAACACTGGATGTACTCCTGCCCACCAGAAAGACAAGATTCAACCTCATCCACCAGAACACAGGCACCAGTCCCCTCCACCAGGAAGGGAACACAAGCCATTGAAACAACCTTACCCACTGGGGGCAGACACCAAAAACAACGGGAACTACCAACCTGTGCCTAAAAAAAGGAAAGCCCAAAACATACTAAGTTACACAAAATGGGAAGACAGAGAAATATGCAGCAGATGAAGAAGCAAGGTAAAAACCCACCAGAGCAAACAAATGAAGAGGAAATAGGTAGTCTACCGGAAAAAGAATTCAGAGTAATGATGTCCACATGTCATGGAGCAACTAAGCCCATGCGCCAAAGCTACTGAGCCTGCGCTCTAGAGCCCGCGGACCACAACTACTGAGCCCACATGCCATAACTACTGAAGCCCGTGCACCTAGAGCCTGTGCTCTGCAACAAGAGAAGCCACTGAATAGAGAAGCCCGTGCACAGCAACGAAAACCCAACGCAGCCAAAAATTAATTAATTAATTAACTAATTAATTAAAGTAAATAAAAATTTAAAAATAAAAGAACACTTTTGGAATCAATTTCTTTTGGAAGTTTTTACATAACAATAAACATTTTCAGGACTTTATCCATTATCATTCTAAGTAACTTGTTAAACATATTCACCCTGTAAAAGGGTTTCCAAAGAGATGACTGTAACTTTAAATGATGCTCGGTGACATGCATTCTTTAATAAGCATGCAAAACAGAATTATTGTGTGAACCTATGTAAGAAGCAGGAGTCTGCCTATAGAAGTTGTGAATTTAAATTAAGTTGAACCCATTAAGAGTTTGGTGATGAGTGAGTGAAGAATTTGCTTTTGAAATTTGTCATGGGACCCTAGTATGGTATTTGGATCTCTTTATTTATTTATTTTTATATTCTTTTCCAAATTCTTTTCCCATTTAAGTTATTACAGAGTATTGAGCAGAGTTCCCTGTGCTATACAGTAGGTCCTTGTTGGTTATCTATTTTAAATATAGCGGTGTGTACTTGTCAATCCCAAACTCCCAATCTGTCCTTCCTCCCCACCCTTCCCCCCGGTAACCAAAGTTTGTTCTCTACGTCTGTGAGTCTATTTCTGTTTTGTAAATAAGTTCATTTGTATCATTTTTTTTAGATTCCACATATAAGCGATATCATGTGATATTTGTCTTTCTCTGTCTGACTTACTTCACTTAGTATGATAATCTCCAGGTCCAACCATGTTGCTGCAAAAGGCATTATTTCATTCTTTTTATGGTTAAGAAATATTCCATTGCATATATGTACCGCATCTTCTTTATCCATTCATCCATCGATGGACATTTACGTTGCTTCCATGTCTTGGCTATTATAAACAGCTCTGCAATGAACATTGGGGTGCATGTATCCTTTCAAACCATATTTTTCTCCAGATATATGCCCAGGAGTGGGGTTGCTGGATCATAAGGTAGCTCTATTTTTAATTTCTTAAGGAATGTCCATACTGTTCTCCATAGTGGCTATACCAATTTACATTCCCACTAACAGTGCAAGAGGGTTCCCTTTTCTCCACATCCTCTCCAGCATTTATTCTTTGTAGATTTTCTGATGATGGCCATTCTGACATATGTGAGGTGGTACCTCATTGTAGTTTTGATTTGCATTTCTCTCATAATTAGTGATGTTGGGCATCTTTCCATGTGCCTCTTGGCCATCTGTATGTCTTCTTTGGAGAAATGTCTATTTAGATCGTCTGCCCATTTTTTGATGGGGTTGTTCATTTTTTTAAATATTGAACTACATGAACTGTTTATAAATTTTGGAGTTTAATCCCTTGTAGGTTACATCGTTTGGATCTCTTTAATTGAGGGCCAATAAATCTGAAATCCCAAGCAAGCAGAACATTTGGAGTTAAGATCTCTTTCAGGAATAGACTCTCATAGGTAAAACATGACAAGACTAAGATAAGCTTTTATAAAATTCTGATAGGTGACCCAAAGCAAAATGTGTTCTATAAGTATGCTGATCTCTGAGATCTTCTGAACTCATTAGTCCTGAAGTCAAATGGCAAAACAAACTTATTAGATTAAGCTTGTTCTTTGTTCTATGAACTTCATTTTATAAGATCATAAAAATATGATAAGAAAGTACAGAAAGAAAGTCAGCAAGTACTATGGCAGGATTTTATAATGGATAAAATGTGATCAAATGATCAAAGTATTCCTTAAAAGCATTCCTCATTTCTAGAAATCAAAGTAAATAGAGATCTGAGAATCTAATGAAAATAATTTAGATTTCAGATTCAACACAAAATGCATTTCATTACTGTGACCAGGGAAGCCCCCAAGGGAATGGTTCAAGGAGCCTCAGGGAAACTCCAAGATCTTGAACCATAATGGGAAGGGTATCTTGGCTGGTTCTTGTGGAATCTCCAGATATTGCCTATTGTCTCCCCAACAGACCAGCTAACACATGTTGACTAAGCAAAGCTAAGTGAAATAGAAGTATGGCTATAATGGAGAATACCTCTTTGACAAGGTGTTTTTAGATGAGTAGATAATGAGATGATATTTATAGCTATTGAAATCTGGGCTCAAGTGGTTAAGGTGGGCCTTTCAAGGCCAGTAACAGATTAGAAGAGATGAAGTTCATGACATAAGCATTTAGGATGGAGGAACAGTGAGTAGAGAGCCTTGAAATGAGTCTTCATAAATAAACTGCTGTTTAATAAACAGCGCTCTGCCCGGGTGAGCAATCTATTGTCTGAGAGGAGAGTTGTTTGCTCACACAAATTGGTTTGCAGGAATTTCCCGAAGCAAACAATGATGTTATTTATGGATTTACAGCCTTACCTTCCTGAAAAATAATTTTCTGAAATAAATTTTTAAATCATATTGACACGGATGGCCTCAGGTTTCATTTCTGACAGTTAAGCTACGTAAATACAGATAGTCTAAAGTTTCTGTGTACGGTTGATTAATAATATCCAGCAAAGATCATACTGCCTTTATTTGCTAGGAGCTTCAGCTGAAAGTCGAAAAGAAACTTTAATTTCTGATCTTTAATGAAATCATTGCAGCGGAGACAATTTTCTTAAGCTGGATGTGTGTGTGTGTGCATACTCTGTCAGCATATTCCAAGATATCCTCTCTAAAATTTCAATTTAAAATGAATAGAAGAAGTATTAAATTGTTTAAATCCTTTATTACTCAAGTCCTGTATTACTTCAATTTATTGTTCTGTATTTTTATGGCAAAGTTTTTGACATGTTGTCATGAATTTAAATGAAAAAGCTGTTCAGCAAGAAAGCAGGAGTATTTATTTTCAAAAAGGATTCACCACCATATGTCATTTACAGAAAAGAATCAATTCTTCAGGGCATAAAAGTATAAATTTCGTTTGTTGGTGTGGAAGTAAGCAAAATGAACATTATTACATATTCTTCACAGGGTTCTCCAAAGCTTCAGGTAAAACTGCTTAGATGGAGAAAAATAAAAACAAATTGCTAGAGGTTCTTAGTTACAAATCGGAAAATAAAAAAGAAAGTGTTGCTTGAATTTTGTACTTCTCTCCAGGGAATTAAAAGCAATACATAATTTTTTTTTTACAAATATTGATATAGTTCCATGTTGATTCCATATGTGAGCAATTTGCCTTCTGTTACGCTCACCATTGCATGTTTTTAATTCAGACTGGAGTGCACTTGTCTGCCAGAAATTTTGATTTCTTCATTTGAAGTGAGGTAATAACACATTCTAAAGTAAATATATTTCTCAGAATTACAAAAATGTTGTGCTTTTGACTAATATATGATTGAATAAGATCATATTTGATTGAACCTAAGGAATAATATTTCATATCCAAAGAAAATTAAATAGCAATGGTGTACACACACTCATATCTGACATTTTATATAATATTAAAATATTGTATATAAATATTATATCAATATAATATAAAGAAGAAAGTTTAAAAAGTCTCCTGAATAGCAAATTTAGACTTGAATATATGGAAAGAAATATCATATTCTCGGAAAAGACTCATAAATGTATTGGTTCCCCTTAAGTAAAATTTTACCTTTTATGTTATTACAAAATAGTGTTTTCTGGGGCTTATTTTTCTGGAGTTTAGATAAGTTGACTGAAATGGACTTAGAGGAATAAATAAACAGAAGTCTGAGACAAGGTATTCTCAGGACAATGCTCTCTCTGAAGGCTCTGAGGGAAATCATTTCCATGTCTGTTCTCTTGGTTGGTGTTGCCAGCAAGCCTTGGTGATCCCTGGTTGGTAAATGCATCCCTCTAATCTCTCTGTTTCTATTTTCACATGGCCATCTCCTTGTTTGTCTGCATCTTCATGTGGCTTTCTCCTCTGTATATCTGTGTCTCTTCTCCTTTTGTAAAAACAACAGTCATATTGTATTAGGTCCCATCCTATGATATCATCTTATCCTGATTAGATCTGCAAAGACTCTATTTCCAAAAACTGTCAAATTCATGACAACTGAATGTTAGGACTTCAGTGTATGAATTTTGGGGTGACACAATTCAAACCATACCACCATCTTACTGTTTCACTCACTAATGAATTGATAAATCTTTGACACATAAACTTACTTACATTTGAGTGACAGTATCTTAAAATTATACTTTATTGTGTAGCTTGTTCCACCCAGATGACCAAATGGAATCACCAGCCTGAACCAATTAAGGTATGTTGTTCAAGAGTGGATTTCATTGACCACTGACATCTAAGCACAAGAATACCTTTAATTTTTTCCCTAGATAAAAAGAAATAGAATATACCGTTACTGCGTTCCTATTTCTCTTTTCCTTGACTTCATGTTTTGTTGTTTCTGTTATTTCTGGTTATTGGTCAAAATTAGTCAAGTCCTACTTCTGATGGTGCATGCCAAATGAATTATTCCCCACTGGTCTATCACTGGATAGCGCCTCCATTACAATGTTGAATAGAAATAATGAGAAGTAGAATAATAGAGTAGTGAGAAATAATTTTTGCCTTATCCTTGATCTTAAGGAGTATTTAACATTTCATGGTCTACAATGTTAACTGTAAGTTTTTACAGATGCCTTTTACCAGATTAAGTTATTTTCTATTCCTACTTTGCTGAGAATTCTTATAAAGATGAATTTAGTCAAATATTTTTCCTCCTATAGGTACATGATCATATTAATTTTTGTTCTTTTATTTTATTAATTTGGTGAATGACATTTATTTAGTTTCACATGGTGAGTTTACTTTTTGCTTAAGGTAATCTTTTTATTACTTTTAATGGTGGTCATATTTCCAAGGGGACTAGAATTTTATCAGCCAGAGAATGGACTACCTGGTCTATGGCCTATTTCCACTCAACTGGTCACTGTGGGATCTGATTCAATATCTGTGTTCATCCATAACTAAAATCCAGACACACTTTCCTGCACAGCATAGCTAAATAGGTCACTAGAAAAGCATGAGCAACTTAGGATTCTGCTATTGAAAGTTTTGCATTTTGTTTCAATTCTTGCCTGCCAGTTTCTCTTCTTTATTATAAATTCCCTAATTTATATACTTCATATTTTATCATTAATATGTCAGTAATAATTAAACAATTCATCACAGCATCCTCTCAGGCTTTTATCTATACATTGATGCATGCTTAATACAATATTGCTATGAGCTCTGCTTCACACATTATCAGTTCTGCTTCCTTTTCACTTTCTTTTCTCTAAAATATATCCCAGTGTATCTTCAACTAACCTTTAATTTTTCAGCAGTGTACATCATAGAGTTTAAGAATAATCTCTTCCTTGTTAAATTTTGATTTCCATCTCTTAAAGGAAAATTAGATGGATTGCATTTACTGTTAGATATGACAGAGCTTTTCTGGTTATTGGCTTCCAAGCAATATCTTAATATATTCTTTTGTGTTTACAACAGCTGCTTTTTTTTTGTAACTATTTTCAAAATAAAATAGAGCTGCAATATTTTGGTTTCTTTTAAGCATTTCAATAGATAATTTTTCATTCACAGTGCAAATAAGTAAAAATAATAAATATACAAAGCAAGGAATTTAGCATTTAAAAAATTTCATAGATCTGATCTTATTAAAATGCAGATTTAGTACAGCTGGAATAGGGCCCAATATTCTTAATTTCTACTGGATTAAATTAACAATGAAGAGGAGAAAAGAAGTTTTTGGTTACTTTAGTAAGCACAGGCAAATTCCATATTATTTAAAATATCACTCTAGTAAAAATAAAAATTAATATATTGTATAAAGACCACTTCTTTAGGTTTAGATTGATCTATTATTAGAATAAAAATGGAATCTTTTCACTTTCTGTAACTCTGTATTCCAAACAGCTAGAAATTTTTGAGTAGCAATTGTTCACTGTTTAATAACATTTTCCCAAGATATCTAATGCACCTAAGGACGAAATAGCTGCCTTCCAGTGATTTCCAATTTATCCAATTTTCTGGCAACTTGTCTCCCCACAGAATGACAGATTACTCTTTCAGTCTCTCCACTTTCTGAACACCTAAGCCAATTGTTTTCAATCTTTTTCCTCAGCAACTCTATCTCTTAAAACACTTTAGGGTGGCTCTGGAAGGGATTTCTCTTTAGTTAAATGGTGATACACCTCTCCCATCATCCAAAGTGTCAAAGGAGAAATAGTGATATTCAAGTTCCATTGTTTCCTTCATCTTGCAGTCTTATCAAAAACACCAGTATAGATCCAATCATTTAGTTTAGAGTTTCAGAGAATTTGAGGGCACAGAACTTCCATGTGTATTTGGCAAATGGTTATGACATTTCTGAAATACCCAAATTTGGTGGTCTCCTTAAAATATCAAAATAGAAAGTTGAATACTATACAAATAAGAGTTTACTTAAGAGGAGATCTGCCCAGCAATTGGGTCAACTAATACAAAATCCTAAATAGTTCAAAAAGCTGCTTAGAGCAGGGGAGTTATGAAGTGGATATGTCCCTCATAGAGGATCAACCAACACTTGCCAATTATGAATCTGGTAGACTCAATAATGACTCAAAATGCTGTTATCTGGAGATGCAACTCCTTTTCTTGCTGTTAAGTGGAAGTGTACAAGTGATTCAATTCTCTTATGCAAATTTACAGAAGTCCTATATATAGATTTACATTAAAGTTACATGATGTCAATGTCAAATGCTAGTCATCATCTTTGTGCACAAGGATAGGTTCTCAGAAACATTTTTGGTGAGATCACTAATTTATTTAACTTACTGGATGGATAGAATCATCAAATTATCAATCTACATGTCTTTCTAATATTTTATGAAGTAGATAAACAAACCATTTGAATAACGATTTGTATTTAAAAACTAATATATTTTGGTCAAGTGTCTTTAAGTTCACTAACAAAAACACAACATTAACTTTTTGACTCTTGAGACCCACTGTCTTATCTGATAAATTATTATTATTATTTTTTTAAACATCTTTATTGAAGTATAATTGCCTTACAATGGTGTGTTAGCTTCTGCTTTATAACAAAGTGAATCAGTTATACATATACAATATGTTCCCATTTCTCTTCCCTCTTGCATCTCCCTCTGTCATAACATTCTTTTTTATTTTTTTTAAACATCTTTATTGGAGTATAATTGTTTTACAATGTTGTGTTAGTTTCAGCTGTATAACAAAGTGAATCAGCTTTATGTATATACATATCTCCACATCTCCTCCTTCTTGCATCTCCTTCCCACCCTCCTATCCCACCCCTCTAGGTGGTCACAAAGCACCAAGCTGATCTCACTGTGCTATGTAGTTGCTTCCCACTACTTATCTATTTTGCATTTGGTAGTGTATAAATGTCAATTCTACTCTATCACTTCGTCCCAGCTTACCCTTCCCTGTCCCTGTGTCCTCAAGTCCATTCTCTACGTATGCATCTTTATTCCTGTCCTGCCCCTAGGTTCGCCAGAAACTTTTTTTTTTTTTTTAGATTCCATATATCTGTGTTAGCATATGGTATTTGTTTTCTCTTTCTGACTTACTTCACTCTGTATGACAGACTCTAAGTCCATCTACCTCACTACAAATAACTAAATTGTGTTTCTTTTTATGGCTGAATAATATTCTATTGTATATATGTGCCACATCTTCTTTATCCATTCATCTGCTGATGGACACTTAGGTTGCTTCCATGTCCTGGCTATTGTAAATAGTGCTGCAATGAACAATACGGTACATGACACTTTTTGAATTATGGTTTTCTCAGGGTATATGCCCTGGAGTGCAATTGCTGTGTCATATGGTAGTTCTATTTTTAGTTTTTAAAGGAACCTCCATACTGTTCTCCATAGTGGCTGTATCAATTTACATTCCCATCAACAGTGCAAGAGGGTTCCCTTTTCTCTACACCCTCTGTAGCATTTATTATTTGTACATTTTTTGATGATGGCCATTCTGACTGGTGTGGGGTGATACCTCATTTTAGTTTTGATTTGCATTTCTCTAATGATTAGTGATGTTGAGCATCTTTACATGTGTTTGTTGGCAATCTGTATATCTTCTATGGAGAAATGTCTGTTTAGATCTTCTGCTCATTTTTGGATTGGGTTGTTTGTTTTTGGATTTTGAGCTGCATGAGCTGCTTATAAATTTTGGAGATTAATCCTTTGTTAGTTGCTTCATTTGCAAATATTTTCTCCCATTCTGAGGGTTGTCTTTTCATCTTGTTTATGGTTTCCTTGGCTGTGCAAAAGCTTTTAAGTTTCATTAGGTCCCATTTATTTTTGTTTTTATTTCCATTTCTCTAAGAGGTGGGTCAAAAAGAATCTTACTGTGATTTATGTCAAAGAGTGTTCTTCCCATGTTTTCCTCTAAGAGTTTGATAGTGTCTGGCCTACATTTAGGTCTTTAATCTATTTTTAGTTTATTTTTGTGTATGGCGTTAGGAAGTGGTCTAATTTCATTCTTTTACATGTAGCTGTCCAGTTTTCCCAGCACCACTTATTGAAGAGGCTGTCTTTTCTCCACTGTATATTCTTGCCTCCTTTATCAAAGATAAGATATGTGCATGGGTTTATCTCTGAGTTTTCTATCCTGTTCCATTGATCTATATTTCTGTTTTTGTGCCAGTACCATACTGTCTTGATTACTGTAGCTTTGAGGTAGAATCTGAAGTCAGGGAGCCTGATTCCTCCAGCTCTGTTTTTCTTTCTCAAGATTGCTTTGGCATTTCGGGATCTTCTGTGTTTCCATACAAATTGTGCTCTTTTTTGTTCTAGTTCTGTGAAAAATGCCATTGGTAGTTTGATAGGGATTGCATTCAATCTGTAGGTTGCTTTGAGTAGTATAGTCATTTTCACAATGCTGATTCTTCCAATCTAAGAACATGGTATATCTCTCCATCCGTTTGTATCATCTTTAATTTCTTTCCTCAGTGTCTTATAGTTTTCTGCATACAGGTCTTTTGTCTCCTTAGGCAGGTTTATTCCTAGGTATTTTATTATTTTTTGTTGCAATGGTAAGTGGGAGTGATTCTATAATTTCTCTTTCAGATTTTTCATCATAAGTGTATAGGAATGCAAGAGATTTCTGTGCATTAATCTTGTATCCTGCTACTTTACCAATTTCATTGATTAGCTCTAGTAGTTTTCAGGTAGCATCTTTAGGATTCTCTGTAGAGTATCATGTCATCTGTAAACAGTGACAGCTTTATTTCTTCTTTTCTGATTTGGATTCCTTTTATATATTTTTCTTCTCTGATTGCTGTGGCTAAAACTTCCAAAACTATGTTGAATAATAGTGGTGAAAGTGGGCATCCTTGTCTTGTTCCTGATTTTAGAGGAAATGGTTTCAGTTTTTCACCATTGAGAATGATGTTCACTGTGGGTTTGTCATATACAGCCTTTATTATGTTGAGGTAAGTTCCCACTATGCCTACTTTCTTGAGAGTTTTTATCATAAATTGGTGCTGAATTTTGCCAAAAGCTTTTTCTGCATCTATTGAGATGATCATATGGTTTTTATGCTTCAGTTTGTTAATTTGGTGTATCACATTGATTGATTTGCTTATACTGAAGAATCCTTGCATTCCTGGGATAAACCCCACATGATCATCGCATATGATCCTTTTAATGTGCTGTTGGATTCTGTTTGCTAGTATTTTGTTGAGGACTTTTGCATCTATATTTATCAGTGATATTGGTCTGCAGTTTTTCTGTGACATCTTTGTCTGGTTTTGGTATCAGGGTGATGGTGGCCTTGTAGAATGCGTTTGGGAGTGTTCCTCCCTCCGTTATTTTGTGAAGAGTTTGGGAAGGGTAGGTGTTAGCTCTTCTCTAAATGTTTGATAGAATTCTCCTGTGAAGCTATTTGGTCCTGAGCTTTTGTTTATTGAAAGATTTTTAATCACAGTTTCAATTTCACTGCTTGTAATTGGTCTGTTTATATTTTCTATTTCTTCCTGGTTCAGTCTCGGAAGGTTGTGCTTTCCTAAGATTTTGTCCATTTCTTCCAGGTTGTCCAATTTATTGGCATATAGTTGCTGTAGTAATCCCTTATGATTCTTTGTATTTCTGCAGGGTCGATTATTACTTTTCCTTTTTCATGTCTAATTCTGTTGATTTGAGTCTTCTCCCTTTTTTTTTTTTTTTTTTTTTTTTTTTAGCGTTTGCCTTATGTATTGCAGTGTTCCTATATTGGGTGCAAAAATATTTACAATTGTTATATCTCCTTCTTGGATTGATCCCTTGATCATAATGTAGTGTCCTGTTTGTCTCTTTTAATAGTGTTTATTTTAAAGTCTATTTTGTCATGGAAGCAACCTAAGTGTCCATCATTGGATGAATGGATAAAGAAGATGTGGCACATATATACAATGGAATATTACTCAGCCATAAAAAGAAATGAAATTGAGTTATTTGTAGTGAGGTGGATGGAGTTAGAGTCATACAGAGTGAAGTAAGTCAGAAAGAGAAAAACAAATACAGTATGCTAACACATATATATGGAATCTAAGGGAAAAAAAAAAAAAAGGTCATGAAGAACCTAGTGGTAAGACGGGAATAAAGACACAGACCTTCTAGAGAATGGACTTGAGGATATGGGGAGGGGGAAGGGTAAGCTGTGACAAAGTGAGAGAGTGGCATGGACATATATACACTACCAAACGTAAAATAGATAGCCAGTGGGAAGCAACCGCATAGCACAGGGAGATCAGCTCGGTGCTTTGTGACCACCTAGAGGGGTGGGATAGGGAGGGTGGGAGATGCAAGAGGGAAGAGATATGGGAACATATGTATATGTATAACTGATTCACTTTGTTACAAAGCAAAAACTAACACACCATTGTAAAGCAATTATACTCCAATAAAGATGTTAAAAAATAAAAAATAAAGTGAAAAAACATGCAGGGTCAAAAATAAAAATAAAAAAGAAAGTATGTTTAAGGTATATTTCAGTCCTAAATATCTAAATTTCCATAGCACTGTATTGTCTAGAAAGGCATCAATTTCTCAACTTTTCTGGGACTTTTCAAAATTCAATTATTTTGACAAGTTATAAAAAAGGTAAACTCTTTGGTTTGTAATACTGTGATGCATTCTTTATTTATTTCTAATTACCTTTATCTTAAATATTTCTTATTCATATTGCAATATCTCCTTGTTGCAGTTTGCTCAAAATTTGACGATGGAGATATATATCTTTAGAATTATATGTCCTAAAGTGCAAAATACCTGTATTTTTATTTCAGACAACTTGACTATAATTTATACAAATGTTTTATATCTATGGACTTAATTTGCAAAATGCAGGCATAGTGTTAGACATATTTATCACATGTATAAAAATCATGCACAGGCATATAAACATTCCACCTTTTGCTACTTATGAAAAAAATAGCAGACTATCTAATTATTTTGTGATAGTCAATTATATATACATTACTAAAGGCTCATGACTGATATCTCTCAGAGTCCGTACTAATGTAAAAGTAAGAGAATGTGTTGGATAGCAAAGGCTGCAGAGAAAGAATGTTAACTTCAACACCTAAAATATATAAGTTGCTGTTCTTCTCTATAGTTTTAGAGCATTCAGCAAATCTTTACAATCAATATATGTAAAATATCAAAGTCATCATATGTACCTTTGGGATAACACATAAATGCAAAGGTAATATTTATATTTTCTTCAGGATCGCTTGAAAATATTATCGTAAGTTTTGTTGTATATCAACTTAAGGGGTGAAATTATTATTCATTATAATGCTTGTTGTAACATAGCTAAAGGATTTTAAATACTTGCTGGAAAACCCATAGGAGAAAATGCAAATGGAACTCATGTCTTACAAGCAAGTTCTAATGGAAAAGCTCATCTGGTGAAATATAAATTTGAATCATTACAAAATTTAGGCCAATGAAAATGTTTCCCCCAAAGACAGTCCTTTCTTACTAGATTGGAGGTTTTACTGTCTTATATCACTTCTGACAGCCTCTTTTTAGCAAACATCTAGAATTAAGTGAATTAACTATTATATCTAACGTATAAGTATAGGTGATTTTCCCGTGTAACTCCATAATTGAGATCTACATATCCTTATAAGCTATTGTGCATTATGTCACCTTTGACTTGTGAGACCCATTTCAAATCAGAGAAAAAAAAGGAAGTGAAATGTTGTTTCCATTGTGACACCTCTACTTTTTTTTAACTTTTAAAAGTTCTTTTATAATATTTTATCATAGTATTTATATAGTATATAATACATCCAACAAATAGGTATTGATTACTTTTAGGTGTTGAGGATCAAAAGGCCAAAACTCTGGGCAAATACATTCTATTTGGAAATTCAGTCCGTGCATGAATAAATACATATATAATACCAGACAAAACTAATGTGACTCTGTAGCACAGCACATAGGAATCTTTAACACCCTTGAGTAGTTGGGAAAAAATATGAATTAAGGTAGTGGCAACACTGGTATAATAATTATTGTGCCTAGAAGTTCACAGCTCTTCTTGACATGCCATTGGCAGAAAAAGCAGTTAGTTCTTTTTAAAGAAATAGTACAGTCACAGGATGTGAGGGGAAAATGAAAAAGAAAAACCATTAGCCAAGTTTGAATATCTCTTCAGCAGTTTGGCCTTTTCAAAATTGCAGTGTATTTAAAATTCATTTTAAATCTTAGCAATTATTTTTTATAATTTAGAATATTTTATTTTGTATATTATTTATTATTGAATTATTATTGATTTGCAATATTATATTAGTTTTGAGAGTATAACATAACGATTCAATATTTTTATACATTATGACCATGATAAGTCTAGTTACCATCTGTCACCATACAAAGTTATTACAATATTATTGACTATATTCCCTATGGTGTACATTGTAGTCCCATAGCTTTTTTATTTTATAACTTAGCCATCATTTTCACACTAATAGATTGACAGAGTTTCCTTGATTAAAAGAAAGTCAAGGATAAATAATTTTTGAGATTTAAAATTACTTTGAAACGATCACAGGTACTGTTATTGCTGTTTCTATTTCTCTTTTGCTTCCAATTTTTGCCTTATCATGTCTTATTTTCTTTCCTTTCCTTTTTAAACATTGTTTTCTGTTCTGTTTTTTTTTTTTTTTTCTTCTTCTTCTTTCTTTCTCTGTCCTGCCTTGCCTTTCATTTCTCTTCCTTTCATTCTTTTTCCGGGCACATTCTGAATCTAAATGGGCATATCTGAGGTGAATATCATATGGTCTACTGAAGAGCACACATACTAAATATCTAGAGATTCTCTTTACTAACAAATATTTCAAAGAGCAAGCTGCCTATTAACCAGATGTCATTATTATGTTTTTAAAATATATTCTAGTTATTCTCAGTTTTGTGTGGCTATTATATTTTAAAGCTTGTGTTAGTAATAATCTACCCTGTCCCAGGGATGATGTCATTACCTGCTCACTTACTCAAGCCAGACATTTAGAGTCCATTTTTGATTCTTCACTTTCTTGTGGGCTGACGTCTTATCCATTTGAGGTCTATTGATTTAACCTCCTACATACTATACAACATGCCTACTTTTCTCTATCTCTGTTACCATCAGCTTAATTCACAAGAGGGAGAAAATGATGATTCTAGGATTCCTGGCTTTGGTGATTGGGAATGACACCATCCTTACTGAAATGAGAAAACTTGGGGAAGGTTAGTAACTGTTGTCAGGAAAATCAACTCCAGAAATATTCTCTCTGCTTCTACCTTTCCCAACCCTTGTTCATTCTCCTTCTAGCAGATCCAACTGCAGTGGAAATTTGGCCATGTCATTTCTATTTTTCAATTATTCAATGGCTCCCTATGTCACTTCAAATACAATCAAACTCTCCATATCAGTCTACAAGGCTATGCATAATTTGATCTATTTGTATGTTTTAATTTTCTTGAATCACTAGCTCATTATGGTGAGGCAAAACTGCTCTTAATTTTCAAATATTTCAAGCTTTATCCAATTTCAAGAATTGTGCAGATGCTCTTACTTGCACATGCTCATCAAAGTCTTTTCTCCATGTTCTCTTTACTAAGTCCTTCTCATAATTCAGGTTTCTGCTCAAATGGCACTGCCTCAGTGAAGCCTTCTCTATTCTATTCTTTCTAAGTGGGTCGTCTCTGTTTATTTTCTGTGGCCAGGTTTTTTTTTTTGGTTTTGTTTTCTGTGAACCATTTTTTTTACAACTAGAAATATTGTGATTTATGTCTTTTTATTTTTTATCTAAGTTCAATTAGATGTTGTTATTTATTTCTTCCCTCAGTTGTATCTGATGCCAGCACAGTGCCTGGTAGGAGAGAGGTATTCATTGAATATTTACTAATGAATGAATACAAAGATTTAATGAATTAGTGCTTACATTTTGATAGAGTGTGCATTGAATTACAATCTTCCCCTGATATGTACTCTTCTAAAACTTTCATTTTAAATTACAACTTGAGATTCCTGCTTTTATTATTTTTCTTGTAAAAGAGGACTTTCATAAATTACTTAATATATAATTGCATGAAGATGCAAATTTCCAGTTTTGTCTTAGAGTATTATGTATTAAAGCTATTTTATATATTACAAGAAATATATTTCACTTACAGTGTGAATTTTTATAGTAATATAAGGAACATTTTTATGAGTTTCAGTACAGGGAAGAATAGTTAACTTGCTCTTTTTGGGAAACAAGATTTTTATCCCTTTTCAGTTTTAATGTCTTCTGCAAATAATATTTTCTCCAGATGCACAGTCTGTAGTCCATTTTGTAAGGTTTTCTTTTTCTGTCATTTTGCTCAGACTCATCTGTACACAAACATATATTTTGCTCATGTTTCAGGGGCAAGGACATTTTGTGGACATCATTATATTGATTTTTTTTCTTTAGACCTAACCTATCAAGATGATTCTTAGTATATTTCATTTTCTAAACATCACTTTGATCTGGCTAGATTTTTCTAAGTATGCAGCATAAAAAGCGAACGCCAAATCAATTGTATTGTTAAAAGTGCTCAGGACACAGCCATTTAGATATCTAAATATTAACTTCATTGGAAATGAAGTGTCATAATTATTTTTTTGGCTATGTCACGTGGTTTGCAGGATCTTAGTTCCCTGACCAGGGATCTAACAGGTCCCAGAGCAGTGAAAGCCCCGAGTCCTAACCACTGGACTGCCAGGGAATTACCAAAGCATCATCATTGATGTTGGATTACATTTGTGGTTAAAATATTATAAACTTACAATTTTCTTTTGCAATTTATAAGTAACCTGTAGGATGATGCTTTGATTTTATGTCATAATCTGATGCTTATTCACTACACTTCTAGAATCATTAGACCTACTATGTAATTACACCATCTGTATTAAAATTAAAATAAAAGCAACTGGTTTGATAGAGCAGCATCTATAGTCAGGGCTCTTTCACTTATAAACTCCTCTAACTAAACTCTACCTTTAAGCTAAAAGAAGACTCTTTTGGAAGATACTGGAGATTTCAGGGGCTCAATGTAAACTTTCTCAGAGGCAGGGCAGCTCGAGAGTCCTGGGCACTGTGATCGGGAACAGGGCTCCACTATGACCAACGCTCTCTTTTTCAGGTCTGCTTCCATATGGGTGCAACGTCATTCTCTCCTGTTGTAGATGTGTTTATTTTTTCTCCGTTAAGAGCAGGAAAACTCACCTGTAACCAAAGTGTGGGAGGCGGTGAGGGCATTCTTTTTATTCCTTAGCCTCACGACTAAAACTATAAAGAATGAATCTGACTAAACTGCCCTGGGCATGCTACAAAGATTGGCTCAGCCTGGGCCCTGTAGGATAAGGTGGTATGGCATCAGGGGAGTCTGAGAATCATGGATCTGTGGCCATTGTTGATACTGGGAATATAATTGTTGTGAGCTAAGAAGTTACTTCAACTTGGGTCTACTAGAAGTTGCAAAGTGCCATACAGTTCAAAAGAGGAAGAAAGTTTGATCATGGAAACAATATATTATTTTTATCCAGAACTTGAGCTTAATTATCCCTTTTATATCTCTTACAATACTGAGA
This sequence comes from Balaenoptera acutorostrata, assembly GCF_949987535.1. NCBI lineage: Eukaryota > Metazoa > Chordata > Mammalia > Artiodactyla > Balaenopteridae > Balaenoptera > Balaenoptera acutorostrata. The sequence continues at coordinate 21,042,702 of NC_080065.1, read as the reverse complement.
ATTTTTTTTTTCCTTAGGTAATAACTGACTAAAGGTTCATTAACTACTTACTGCAAAGACTTCAGTGACTGGGTTCAATATAAAAAGAAATGGACATATGGACTCACTAACTGAAAGGAATGTTACTTTTCTTAATTGCTGTAACTATCATTAGACAGAGTTTTTTAGATGACTCAGCTTTTATAACAAAATTTTAGATATGATTTTATAGACTAAAACAACTTGTATTCCTATCTCATTAAATCTATTGAATAGCCTACTCATTTAGTCACTAAATTAATTATATGCAACACAGCATTAATACATTTGATTAATGTCCATTGACAAGAAAAAAAAGAAAAATTCCAGCATATATTCCCTGAAATTTCTTATAAAAGAGTTTCTTGAAAATAATGTAGAAATGAAGTGGTGAATAAATAAAAGATATCTGTATATTTTTTTAACTTGAGAAAAGCAAAACATTTCTAGCTCTCTTGTATTTATTTCTACAATATTAGTAATTATAAATGTATTTGAAATATTTGCTGTTTTTTTTTAACATCTTTATTGGAGTTTAATTGCTTTGCAATGGTGTGTTAGTTTCTGCTGTACCACAAAGTAGACATGTATCCCCATATCTCCTCCCTCTTGCATCTCCCTCCAACCCTCCCTATCCCACCCCTCTAGTTGATCACAAAGCACCGAGCTGATCTCCCAGTGCTATGCAGCTATTTCCCACTAGCTACCTATTTTACATTTGGTACTGTGTATATGTCAATGCCACTCTCTCACTTCGTCCCAGCTCACCCTTCCCCACCACCGTGTCCTCAAGTCCTTTCTCTATGTCTGAGTCTTTATTCCTGTCCTGCCCCTAGGTTCTTCAGAACCTTTTTTTTTTTTAGATTCCATATATATGTGTTAGCATACCGTATTTTTTTTCTCTTTCTGACATAATTCACTCTGTAAGACTGACTCTAGATCCATCCACATCACTACAAATACCTCAGTTTCATTTCCTTTTATGGCTAATATTCCATTGTATATACGTGCCACATCTTCTTTATCCATTCATCTGTTGATGGATACTTAGGTGGCTTCCATGTCCTGGCTATTGTAAATAGTGTTGCAATGAATATTGTCGTACATGACTCTTTTTGAATTACGGTTTTCTCAGGGTATATGTCTAGTAGTGGGATTGCTGGATCATATGGTAGTTCTATTTTTAGTTTTTAAAGGAACCTCCATACTGTTCTCTGTAGTGGCTGTATCAATTTACATTCCCACCAACAGTACAAGAGGGTTCCCTTTTCTCCACACCCTCTCCAGCATTTATTGTTTGTAGATTTTTTGATGATGGCCATACTCAGTGGCCATTCTCACACCTCTCGGTGTAAGGTGATACCTCATTGTAGTTTTGATTTGCATTTCTCTAGTGATTAGTGATGCTGAGCATCCTTTCATGTGTTTGCTGGCAATCTGTATATCTTCTTTGGAGAAATGTCTATTTAGGTCTTCTGCCCACTATTGGATTGGGTTGTTTGTTTTTTTGATATCAAGCTGCATGAGCTGCTTCTATATTTGGGAGATTAATCCTTCATCAGTTGCTTCATTTGCAAATATTTTTTCCCATTATGAGGGCTGCCTTTTCGTTTATGGTTTCCTTTGTTGTGCAAAAGCTTTTAAGTTTCATTAGGTCCCATTTATTTATTTTTGTTTTTATTTCCCTTTGTCTAGGAGGTGGGTCAAAAAGGATCTCGCTGTGATTTATGTCATAGAGTATTCTGCCTATGTTTTCCTTTAAGAGTTTTATAGTGTCTGGCCTTACATTTAGGTCTTTAATCCATTTTGAGTTTATTTTTGTGTATGGTGTTAGGGAATGTTCTAATTTCATTCTTTTATATGTAGCTGTCTAGTTTTCCCAGGACCACTTACTGAAGAGGCTGTCTTTTCTCCATTGTATATTCTTGACTCCTTTATCAAAAATAAGGTGACCATATGTGTATGGGATATCTCTGGGCTTTCTGTCCTGTTACATTGATCTATATTTCTGTTTTTGTGCCAGTACCATACTGTCTTGATTAAGATTTGGAGTATAGTATGAAGTCAGGGAGCCTGATTCTTCCAGTTCTGTTTTTCTTTCTCAAGATTTATTTGGCTGTTTGGTGTCTTTTGTGTTTCCATACAAATTATGAATTTTTTTGTTCTAGTTCTGTGAAAAATGCTATTGGTAGTTTGATAGGGATTGCACTGAATCTGTAGATTGCTTTGGGTGGTAGAGTCATTTTCACAATATTGATTCATCCAATACAAGAACATGGTATATCTCTCCATCTGTTTGTATCATCTTTAATTTCTTTCATCAGTGTCTTATAATTTTCTGCATACAGGTCTTTTGTCTCCTTAGGTAGGTTTATTCCTAGGTATTTTATTCTTTTTGTTGCAATGGTAAGTGGGAGTGATTCCATAATTTCTTTTTCAGATTTTTCATCATTAGTGTATAGGAATGCAAGAGATTTCTGTGCACTAATTTTGTATCCTTCTAGTTTACCAAATTCATTGATTTGCTCTAGTAGTTATCTGGTAGCCTCTTTAGGATTCTCTATGTTTAGTAACATGTCATCTGCAAACAGTGACTGTTTTAATTCTTCTTTTCCAGTTTGGATTCCTTTTATTTCTTTTTCTTCTCTGATTGCTCTGGCTAAAACTTCCAAAACTATGTTGAATAATAGTGGTAAGAGTGGGTAACCTTGTCTTGTTCCTGATTTTAGTGGAAATGGTTTCAGTTTTTCACCATGGAGAACAATGTTGGCTGTGGGTTTGTCATATATGGTCTTTATTATGTTGAGGTAAGTTCCCTCTATGCTTACTTTCTAGATGGTTTTTATCATAAATGGGTGTTGAATTTTGTCAAAAGCTTTTTCTGCATCTATTGAGATTATCATATAGTTTTATCCTTCAATTTGTTAATATGGTGTATCACATTGATTGATTTGCTTATATTGAAGAATCCTTGCATTCCTGGGATAAAGCCCACTTGATCATGGTGTATGATCCTTTTAATGTGCTGTTGGATTCTGTTTGCTAGTATTTTGTTGAGTTTTTTTGCATCTATTTTCATCAGTGATGTTGGCCTGTAGTTTTCTCTTTTTTGTGACATCTTTGTCTGGTTTTGGTATCAGGATGATGGTGGCCTCGTAGAATGAGTTTGGGTGTGTTCTTCCCTCTGCTATATTTTGGAAGAGTTTGAGAAGGATAGGTGTTAGCTCTTCTCTAAATGTTTGATAGAATTCGCCTGTGAAGCCATCTAGTCCTGGGTTTTTGTTTGTTGAAAGAATTTAATCACAGTTTCAATTGCAGTGCTTCTGATTGGTCTGTTTATATTTTCTATTTCTTCCTGGTTCAGCCTCATAAAGTGCTTTTCTACGAGTTTGTCCATTTTTTCCATGTTGTCCACTTTATTGGCATATTTTTGCTTGTAGTAATCTCTCATGATCCTTTGTATTTCTGCAGCGTCAGTTGTTACTTTTCCTTTTTTATTTCTAATTCTATTGATTTGAGTCTTTTCCCTTTTTTTCCTGATTAGTATGGATAACAGTTTATCAATTTTGTTCATCTTCTCAAAGAACCAGCTTTTAGTTTTATTGATCTTTGCTATTGTTTCCCTGATTTCTTTTTCATTTATTTCTAATCTGATCTTTATGGTTTTTTTCCTTCTGCTAACTTTGGGGTTTTATTGTTATTCTTTCTCTAATTGCTTTAGGTGTAAGGTTAGGTTGTTTATTTGAGATTTTTCTTGTTTCTTGAGGTAGGATTGTACTGCTTTAAACTTCCCTCTTAGAACTGCTTTTGCTGCATCCCATAGGTTTTGGGTCGTCGTGCTTTCATTGTCATTTGTTTCTAGGTATTTTTTGATTTCCTATTTGATTTCTTCAGTGATCTCTTGGTTATTTAGTAGTGTATTGTTGAGCCTCCATGTGTTTGTATTTTTTGCAGTTTTTTTCCCGGTAATTGGTATCTAGTCTCATAGTGTTGTGCCTGCAAATGATACTTGATAGGATTTCATTTTTCTTAAATTTGCCAGTACTTGATCTGTGACCCAAGATATGATATATCCTGGAGAATGTTCCATGAGCACTTGAGAAGAAAGTGTATTCTGTTGTTTTTGGTTGGAATGTCCTATAAATATCATTTAAGTCCATCTTGTTTAATGTGTCAATTAAAGCTGGTGTTTCCTTGTTTATTCTCATTTTGGATGTGTCCATTGTTGAATGTGGGGTGTTAAAGACCCCTACTATGATTGTGTTACTGTCAAGTTCCCCGTTTATGGTTGTAAGCATTTGCCTTATGTATTGAGGTGCTCCTATGTTGGGTGCATAAATATTTACAATTTTTATATCTTCTTCTTTATCGATCCCTTGATCATTATGTAATGACCTTCTTGGTCTCATGTAATAGTCTTTATTTTAAAGTCTATTTTGTCTGATATGAGAATTGCTACTTCAGCTTTCTTTTGATTTTCATTTGCATGGAATATCTTTTTCCATCCCCTCACTTTCAGTCTGTACGTGTCCCTATGTCTGAACTGGGTCTCTTGTAGACAGCATATTTATGGGTCTTGTTTTTGTATTCATTCAGCCAGTCTATGTCTTTTCGTTGGAGCATTTAATCCACTTACATTTTAGGTAATTATCAATATGTATGTTCCTATTACCATTATCGTAATTGTTTTGGGTTTGTTATTGTAGGTCTTTTCATTCTCTTGTGTTTCCTGCCTAGAGAAGTTCCTTTAAAATTTGTTGTAAAGCTGGTTTGGTGATGCTGAGTTCTCTCAGCTTTTGCTTGTCTGTAAAGGTTTTAATTTCTCCGTCAAATCTGAATGAGATTCTTGCTAGTTAGGGTAATCTTGCTTGTAGGTTTTTCCCTATCAGCACTTTAAATATGTTCTGCCACACACTTCTGTCTTGCAGAGTTTCTGCTGAAAGATCAGATGTTAACCTTATGGGGATTCACTTGTATATTATTTGTTGTTTTTCCCTTGCTGCTTTTAATATTTTTTCTTTGTATTTAACTTCTGATAGTTTGATTAATATGTGTCTTGGCATGTTTCTCCTTGGATTTATCCTGTATGGGACTCTCTGCACTTCCTGGACTTGATTGACTATTTCCTTTCCCATATGAGGGAAGTTTTCAACTATAATATCTTCAAATATTTTCTCAGTCCCTTTCTTTTTCTCTTCTTCTTCTGGGACCCCTATAATTCGAATGTTGGTGTCTTTAATGTTGTCCCAGAGGTCTCTGAAACTGTCCTTAATTCTTTTCATTCTTTTTTCTTTATTGTGCTCTGCGGTAGTTATTTACAATATTTTAACTTCCAGGTCACTTATCTGTTCTTCTGCCTCAGTTATTCTGCTATTGATTCCTTCTAGAGAATTTTTTAATTTCATTTATTCTGTTGTTCATCACTGTTTGTTTGCTCTTTAGTTCTTCTAAGTCTTTATTAAACGTTTCTTGTATTTTCTCCGTTCTATTTCGAAGACTTTGGATAATATTTATTATCATTACTCTGAATCCTTTTTCGGGAAGACTGCGTGTTTCCTCTTCAATTGTTTGGTCTGGTGGATTTTTACCTTGCTCCTTCATGTGCTGTGTATTTGTCTGTCTTCTCATTTTGCTTAACTTATTGTGTTTGGGGTCTCCTGTTCACAGGCTGCAGGTTCGTATTTCCCATTGTTTTTGGTGTCTGCTCCCAGTGTGTAAGGTTGGTTCAGTGGGTTGTGTAGGTTTCCTGGTGGAGGAGACTGGTTGTTGTGTTCTGGTGGATGAGGCTGGATCTTGTCTTTCTGGTGGGCAGGACTTTGTCCGATGGTGTGTTTTGGGGTGTCTTTTACCTTATTATGATTTTAGGCAGCCTCTCTGCTAATGATTGGGGTTGTGTTCCTGTCTTGCTAGTTGTTTGGCATGGGGTGTCCAGCACTGTAGCCTGCTGGTCGCTGAGTGGAGCTGGGTTTTAGCGTTGAGATGGAGATCTCTGGGAGAGCTCTCTCCGATTGTTATTACGAGGGGCTGGGAGGTCTCTGGTGGACCAGTGTTCTGAACTCGTCTCTCTCACTTCAGAGGCTCAGGTGTGACACTTGGCTGGAGCACCAAGACCCTGTCAGCCACACAGCTGTGTCATCCTGGAGAAGATGGACTGAAGCCAGGAGAAAGCTAGAGGATGGGAGACCTGTCAGAAGGTTTGTTTGATGAAATCAGGCAAAGGATGGTGACATTCTGTATCCAGGATCTACTCGTGGAGGGGAAAGTGGTGCCTCAGGAAGCCAAGCGCGTGATTCTACCCACTCTGTTTTTAAGAAAGATATACTCTGTTGTTAATTATTGAAATAAGGTGTATTGATTTAGTCTCTGAAATGTTTGCACCAACAAATCAATTTGAAAATATTTCTTTCCTTAAAAATTAATGGTAGACAAAAAATATTTAAAAGTTAAACAATATGAAATGAAAATTTTAGTTACTGAAACAAAATAGTTTTTACTACAGTAGCTCTATTACAATACCTGTTTTGAAAATATGAATTTGTTCCAAAAGGGTGGATATATTTGGGAACAATTAAGACATAGTGTGAAAATGGGTCTTTATGTGAGATTTTGATCTAATGAAATACTAGGTGAATGTAGGAAAATGCACCCAGATGAGTTGTGTACTTAGAAACACACAAGATGTAAACATGGACACACCTCAGGTATCTACCAGCTACCTCAGTTAACTATGCACTTGCCGTGAGCCATGTTTATCCACCTCAGGTCTTACAGTTTTCCTTCCAATTACAGAGAACCCTCCTTTTACTACTTTATAATAACTCATAGGCTGTAACCCCTCCAATATCTACTTCCGCAAGCAAATTTCAAATAAGTTTGAAGGTAAATTGCCATATTCAATGTAATATTTATGCATGAACCTTTTACTATGTGTAAAACTGTACTACCATATTTTTTATGGCCTTATTTTTTTTCAGTGTCACTGACCAAGTTTCTGTGTGTGTCATTCTTCCCATGAGTTCTGTGTTTTTTATTGCACAATTTTGCATGGCAGAATTATTTTTAGGAGCATATATATTACATTGGAGGATGACTGATTGTATGTAGGTTTTATGGTAAACTTGTGACCAAAATAAATGATCAAGACAATTTCTGCAGAGTTTTAATAATTGAATGTTACTATACATAATATGATTTTATATAATTTTTGAAAGCAATCAAAATGAAGTTAGTAAACATAGTAATTAGAGATTGCACATAGGCCTATATTAAGTCTACTTATATAAATATTTATACTATATTAGAATGAATTTCCATAAAACACATTATTTAGGTATATGAATTATAAATTAAATATGGTCCTGGTAAATGGTAGGATATTTTTATTACTGTTGTTAATTCATTAAAATCTTTTAATTTAAAATTTGAGTACTAATTGTGGGAGGATTTATAAAATGTGCTGTGTTACCTTTAAAAATGAAAATAATCTTCAAAAAGAAGAAATTAATAGCTTGTGAACATTTATATTTTACATATTATAAGTAATTTTTATTTTAAGATCAAAATAGTGATTTAAATATACTTATTTACACCTACTGAAATATATTCAGGTGTGTGGCAAAACGTAAGTTAAAAGTTTCATGTCAAAAAGTATGAAAATTCACATTATTTATCTTATAACTGGAAACTCTTGAAAGAGTTAGTTAACCCCTATCGACCTCACATTTTTCACAAAAAATATAAAACATAAGATTTTACTATAGATTTAATGAGAAAATTTATATGAAATAGAGCTTACTACCATATCTACCATAAAATATATGTACAACTATGCTATTTTCCCTCATACCTCCTTTCTTATTTTAACTATCACACATTAATAGAGAAAATCATTGAGTAAGAGCCTAAAAAAGTTTTTTTCATGAGTTATTATGAAAAGAGCCAGAAAAGAGCCTGGCAGTAGATAAAACACCTAGATAGAAAATGAAAATATCAACTGAACGTTTAAATATCATACTAAATATCTGCAGCTATAATATAGTTTATACTTGGATCTTAGTATATACAGAATAACTGAATTTATTTTTATGGTTTTTTGTAGTTGTCTAACAGCTTATTGAAATCTTTATATGCCTTCCTGAGGTATAGGTCCTCAAGAATGATGGTACCAGCTTTCTCTGTTTAGAAATATCTGGGTGTTTCATTGTCAAAATGACTAGAAGGCACTAATGGCATTTCACACATGGCGGCCAGCAATGCCAGATGTCCTGTAAGCCTACATTGCAAAAAGTGCTCCCTATCAAATGCTACAGTGAATAGCCACATGGGTGACAATCTGTAATTATCTAGTCAAGATACTAAATATTTTACATGTAAACACTTAGAGATTTTGATATAAAGTAAAATTTTCAAGAATGCAATTACTGTGTAAATTAAAGGAACAATGTACCTTTTTTAATCTAAAATCTTCCAAGAGTTTTCAACATATACAAAAATTACGTAGCAAAAGCCAAATTACTGAAGTTATTCAAGTCACCAATAGAACACTGTAGCAAGCTGAATTATCACATCTGTGTCTTGTCACATCCAGGATAATTGTAATATTTAAATATATAATTATTTAGTCCTCATTTAAAAATATCAGATAAAGAGAAAAGGCGTAAATACATTTCATTTGAATATTTCAAATTGGTCATTACAACATAATGAGGAATGTACTGATACAATGTGGCCACCAATTTTTTTTTAATTGAAATAAAACTCAGGATGTAGAGCTCACTTAATAAAGCATATATATATATAAATTTTATGTTTATATATGTGCATATATATGTTTATATACCTATATAATGTAATAATATAATATATAATGTAATTAATGTACATTATATATTAATGTAATATATTAAAATATATTCAATTTTTAGAAATTATAAGCATAGTTTAAAAACCAAAAACTGCCACTAGAGTGTTTACAACATATTTTAATATTTTAGTCATCACAGGAAGAGTTGCACTAGACATTTTATTTCCTCTTTGTGATAAAAGTACAAAAAGTAAGTCGCATTTGTGTTAAGAGAAGCAAGTAATACAATTTTAATTTGGATGATATAAATTTGGAGCCTAGAAGGCTCATGAATCTTAGTAGGGTTTATGAAAAGTCTTCTAGAATGCATGTGTCTTAATAAGGTCTCCAGCACTGTAGCCACTTAGACCAGAAAACCCTGAATCGGAGAAAGACTCCCTCCTTGACCAAAGTTTAGACAGGCCACTCTGGGCCTTCTTTTCAAGTCCAGTTTTAGCAACAAGCTTTGGTAAGCCAATTTATCTAGAATTCCCTCACCCTTGATATCTGACCTTGGCCTGACTTTAGCAAAAATCCATTTTAACAAGAATGGCTCTACCCTTGATATCTAATTAATTTTCTTCCACTAAGCCCCTCACTCTGTTCTGCACTTTGGCTGTACATCCCCAGTTGTCTTTGCTGTACCTAGAGTCAAATTCAACTTCTCTCTCCTATTGCAGTAGTCTTTCCCATATTGCAATAGACCTGAATAAAGTCTTTCTTGCTGTTTCTAACAAGTGTTTAGTGTAAAATTTCTCTTTCACAAAACATGTGTCTTTATGTGGAGAGAAGAAGAATGTCAACAAAATGTTAAGTCATTCGAACCATAAAAACCCTGGATTCTGATATGTGAGGCATGGGAAAGATGAGGAGCTTCCTCCAGAGGGGGGGTACACTCAAGGCACAACCAAGGTGATGGTGGAAGCATTTGTGCAGTAGAGAGGGAATGCATGGCAGGCACCTCTCTTGACTGATGATTGATTGATCAATTTGGAGGCATGCAGGTGATATTTTGTCTTGTTTGGCTGAGTACAATGAAAATGTTCTCTTTCCTTCCAGATTTCCTGCAATATAGTTAAGGTTAAATATATATTTTTACTTATTTCCGAAAGCATACTGGGCAAGCTTTAATGGTATTAATTTGGTAGAGAAAATAACCAATGTAATAAACCCACATTTCAGCCTATTCTTTTAATACTTTCAGAATGATTCTGGAAGAACCTTAAATAAATGGTATATTTATATTCGTTTTATGCCTTTTTATTGTGACTTTATAATAAATGAGAAGTTTTTTTGGTAAATATTGGAAGTTAACATTCTTAGTTTGGATAAACAATTTTGAACATCTAACTAGCAAACCCGTATAAAACTAAGTAACACCACAGAATACAGCAAAAGAATAATTTAATGAACTTAGAAGACTAACTAGACCTTTGTGCCTAGCTTATCAGGGAAGATAGATACAATTTCAATACCAAAGAAATAAACTCCCACAAATTGATTTTTCTTTGTGTGCACTCATCAGTGTAAACACAATTAAATTGTAAAGCTTGCACTTGTTCAGGAAAGATGTTTTCTATTCATATTCATGCTACGTGGGTACTTTGGTTTCTGATACTTTGTTATATGGAAACCTTACAAAGTGAAAAAAAAAATAACTACAAGTTTATGAGTCTTTATCACAGAGGATTAAAACATATGCCTTTCCTTTAAATAAATACTATTATTATTGTTTTTCATCAAATTTTAATATTAAGAATGCCTTTTTGAATTAAATTCTAATTATTATGAGGCCTGAAACTTTTAAATTAGCAAGTGCTGTAATTCAAATGAAATGATAGCTAATTTGTTCCCATCAAATTAATACAAAAAACAAGAAAATCAAAAGTTGTGTCTTTAAGTTTTTTGTTTCAGAAAGTAAAATCACACATAAGTACTATTTTTTAAGGCCTGAAGAGCTTCTTGGCAAGTTTATAAAATGCTTAATTCAATAATATAAACTTCACAAAAATATCCTAAATTACTACTGTGATCTCTGATTTTCTAATGAGGAAACCATGACTCAAAGATTATCATCTTGCCCCAAATCAAGCTGTTAGTAAGATACGGTTTGAAATTCCACTTTTACTGACACCAAAACTTGTACAGTTAACCAAATAATCAGTTATGTTCAGCTCTGTGTAACTAAATACCAGATAGACATTTTCCCAGCAATAAATCAATGTCTTATAGGAGTGTCTGTCTGTCTCAGCATACCACATATTTCATGTGCTGCTTGCAGGTATGTATTCTACATAAGATTTTATTCTTGGGTTACATTAGTATAAATTAGCTATCTCAGGAAAATGGAATGTCCATCATTGTGTGTGGGAAGACTACTTTTTACATTGACACAACTAAGAAAATTTCCCTTTTACAATAGTTTCAATCAGGAATCTGGACTGAATGATATTTTTGGAACACGATTTCCAGCAATTACTTTATCACCATAAGATAGAAAAAAATCTAAAATTAAAAGAAATTTCTATTTAAAACTTGAGTTGTTTAAATCATTAGATATGTGACTTTATTACAACATCAAGATTTCAGACACTAAGGATTCAAGAAATTAACCGGGGTAAGCAATTAAAATATGACCTCAAACACCCTAGTATATTGATCAAGAGTTTGCCATTTTTAGAGCTACATTTATGAAAAACAATAACAAAAGCCAGAAAGCTAAAGCTTAATGCATATTTTAAGGCCAAAAGCAATATAGGAAAATTCACCTCCGGTTGAGAGGTGTTTTAAAAATTGTTTAATCTACGATCCAATTTGAATCTCATTGTTCTGAGAACTCCAATATGTCTCCACAAGAGGTCATCCCTGTCACCTCAAAATTAGCTATTAAATGCTATGCTCTATTGTTTTGGCCTGCTTGGGATACACATAAAATTATCCCAAAGATTTATCTAAATAGAGAAGGTTTTAAAAAATACATGCCCTGATTTAAAAATAATAAGCGATGTAATTCTGTATTTTCACAAGTGATTTGATAAACCAGGCTAAGTGATAGTTACTAGGCAGGGGTGTTGTAAACTAGAACTCCAAATAACAAAGCATTGATGTATAGTCTTTGCTGATTCCCAATACTCCCACCATGGCTGATTTCAAGATATTAACATGATACCCCTGAATATGGAGTTGGGAATGTCGTCAGCAGAATGAATATGTGGGTGCAATCTTTAAATAAAAGGAAGTAGCAGTACAAAGCGTCTGAGGCACGAGTAAGCCTGGGAATTTTGTTGAGCAAAAAGGTCATTGGGCTAAATGAACAAGAAAAATCAGTTAATGAAACAATTTCATTCAATAAGAAGAAGATGAGGATATGCAAATATCTCTTTGAGATCTTGCTTCAAATTCTTTTGGCTACATACCCTTGCTTTCACTTCTATTTGAACTTGTTTTCATAGGTTCTGTAGGTGGATAATTAGAACATTGATTTGCAATATTTTTACTCTTTTAATATGAGCATTTGATCTTAAAATTCTTATGTGATTATAGATTTAGCTTCAGCCCATGCATTTCTACATGTTGTGGTTTAACATTTATTTAATTCACAACAATTTCAAATGTCCTGCTGGATTTCTTCTTGAACCTATGCATTACTGTATTTAAAAGTGCTTTATTTAATTTCCAAACATTTGAATATTTTCTCAGTATTTGTCTTATTTTTTTCTATTTTGATACCACTACAGTCAGGGAATACCCTTTGTATGATTTTAAATATTTTTATTTCTTTATTTATCTTAGGTTTGTTTTATGGCTCAGAATGTGATTTATCTTGGAAAAACTTTTATGTGCACTTTAAAATAATATGTACTCTGCTGTTAGCTGGAATACTGTATAAATTTTGATTAGATAAATTATTTGAGAATATTGTCCAAATTTATTTAATTACAGATATTTGTTCTACATTTTTGTCAATTACTGAGAGAAGTGTTTTGAATTTTTCTATTATAATTGTGAATTTTTCTATTTTTTTTCATGTCTAACAGGTTTTTCTTATTGCATTTTATGGATTATTGTTAGATGCATACACATTTAGAATCGAGGTATATTTCCAATGAATTGACCACTTTATTATTATGAAATATATCCTTTTTTTTTTTTTTTTTTTTTTTTTTAAAGAGTAGCTTTTTTTTTTTTTTTTTTTTTTTAATTTTATAGCTACTTTATTTATTTATTTATTTATTTTTGGCTGTGTTGGGTCTTTGGTTCGTGCGAGGGCTTTCTCTAGTTGCGGCAAGTGGGGGCCACTCTTCATCGCGGTGTGGGGACCGCTCTTCATCGCGGTGCGCGGGCCTTTCACTATTGCGGCCCCTCCCGTTGCGGGACACAGGCTCCAGACGCGCAGGCTCAGTAGTTGTGGCTCACGGGCCCAGCTTCTCCGTGGCATGTGGGATCCTCCCAGACCAGGGCTCGAACCCGTGTCCCCTGCATTAGCAGGCAGATTCTCAACCACTGCGCCACCAGGGAAGCCCGAAATATATCCTTTTATCCCTATTAGTAATTTTCCTTGTTCTGAAATCTATTTCATCTTTTATTAACATAACCCCCAGCTTGAGGACAGACGTATCTGTCCTTCCATCTAACCTGATTTGTACAACGGGAGGAGATGTGTGTAGGCGAAAAGGCAAGCTGTACGTTTCTGTGTTTATGTTCAGAGTTCTTAGAATGGACCTTTCTCTTCCTACCTCCACTGCACTGGGATCTGCATGTGCCCCCTCTGCTTTGATCACCTCTCCCTGGTCCTGCCCTGATTCAGCTCTTACTCCCTTCATTGCATTTCGGCTAAAGCCTTTTCTGATCTCCACCCCTAAACTGGGTCAGATCCCTAACTGTATATAATTTACCTGCCTACCATGCTTCAAAATAACCATGAATTTAACAATTGACATAACCCAAACATGGGCTGGTGTCTCCCTGCCCCCTTCCCAGGGATTTGTTTCAATGTGGATGGATCCCCAGAACCATAAGCTATGATAACCCAAAGCTCTCCCCTTGATTTCTGAGAATTCTAGAGACCACTTCCTCCTGTTTCTCTCTGCTTCTGCACAGACCCACCACCTATTCTGTTCTGCATTCATCCTGCACAAATCGGTCCCTCCTCTGGCAACACACTCCCAGCATCTCATGCTAGCTACCAGTGGGAGTTAGGGAAGACGTGGGGATGCCCAGGGGAGGTCCGTGTATCATCACTTGTGTTAGTGGTAATAAGTAAACCCATCTCACCATCCCCCTCTCTCTTCCCCCTCCTCTTCCCCCTCCTCTTATCTTGGCACAAAGAGAAATTCTTCCCTTGCCAGAAGGGCGGGTCATATCACTCTCAGGTCCTTTCTGCTCCAAAAAGAGTCATCAAGGAAATTTTCTGAGTAAATATAGAGCTCACTAATTTCTTGTAAGTCAAAGAAAGCTCCTTTTAGAGTTTGCTTTGCCCTGGGGTGATTGGTTGCTAGTTTATTTTGACTAATGTTTCCATCCTTTTATTATATTCTATTCTTTTATTTTGTTATATATTTTAAAATTATGTTTCTTATACATAACATATAGTTGGTTCTTTCTTTTAATACAACATGACAATTTCTGTCTTTGAAATGCTCTGCTTATTATTAGAATTTAATGTATTTATAGATATGAATGGAGTAAAATCTATCATCTTGTTATTTTCTTTTTACCCCATCCAATTTTTCTTCTATTATTCTTTTTCTCTCTTCATTTGTAGTAACTGTCTTTATAATTCTATTTAATATCCACTACTGTCTTATTATTCATAGCTGGGTTTTGTTTTGTTTTGTTTTGTGGTTTTTATTTTACAAATCTGTATTTTATATAGGAATTACAATATGCATCGTAATGAATTTAACTTATGGTAGTGAATGAAACTTACCTCAGTACATTATACAATACATCGTAAGTAGAGAACTTTCAATTTAAAAAAAGGCTGGGTTTATAATTTTGAATGCTAGATCTTTGATATAAATACTATGTATAAATTCCTCACATGTCTCTCAATCTTGATTTTTCAAAATATTTCTTCTTCTTTCTAACATTTATCTATAAAAACCAAGCAGATAAATCTGTTTAAAAAAGAAGAACACACACTTTTGCAGAAAAGTGGCATACTGGCATGGAAAACTGGACTTTAATTATAAGGCTTATAGCTGGATGAAACCTTGAAACAAAGTGAAATGGAAAACATAGATATTTTAATCAATAAGTTATTAACCAAATTCTTCAATTTGATCATTTTCATAAAAAACATAAAGAATACATATGTATTTGTATGAATACTCCTTTTATTTAAAACATAGTTTCCCTTAGTGTCCTTTTTAACTGTCAGTTGAGTAGTGGTTTCTGTCATTAGATGTTACTATTTCTTAGTTGCTATGTAGTTGATTTGTTTTGAGTTATTCATGTCCTACTACTCTTCTGTTTTGTCAGTTTTGCATGCTTAGCAAATGGCTAGAAAGAGTAGAGGATAATTTAATAACAAAATATAGGGAAATTGATTTTTTGTAAATAGTACCCTTTTTAGACTAATGGATGTTTTTTGAAAAATTCTTGCTAGAAAGAAAAATAAGGTAATCTCTTAAAGTTTGTGCCTTTGTTTTCCATTATATTTAAAGAGTGTATATTATTCCTTGCTTATTCTTGTTGCTTGGGGATAATATTTTTATTGAAATAGACTGTGTTTTATGAAGCTTATCATATTCCCTAAAAATAAATGCCAGACTTTTGTCTTCATTTTAATTTAAATGCAGAAAAAGTAAAATCCCTTGTTTAATTTGCACTAGTTTCCATTGCACTATTAGTATGAAAAACATATACCTAAGCAATTTTAAATAGACCAGATTTAAGAAGAATAGAAAAATAAACTAAAAAATTTTGCTTACAAATTGTATATACTGACTTCAATGATGGGAAAATTGATTTCCTGTTAGAAAATAGATTATAAATTAAAATATCTCTTTCAAATGAAAGATTCCTATTCCTGTACTTGAAAGGAAACTGACCTATTATCAATTTAAACAAAGCTCAAGGAAAGCATCATTTTAGAGCCTAAAAAACTGAAAATGCCTCAGAAGTGATTCTTAATAAATCTGCAAAGACAGAGGGTTTTGTTCTGTTTTGTTTTTGTCCCTCTTGCTTCAGCTTTCACTAGTATTCTTTCCCCTCATCTAAAAAACTAAAACCCTCCTGCAGTGTGCCCACTCTGGACCCAAACCTGCTTTTTTCAGGTACTTTTTTGAAAACCATTTCCCTATTGTGCATTAACCCAGTTTTTCTTAAATATGTACTATTGTTGAAAGGCTAATCCCACATTAATAATCCTTAAAGAACTAACAAGAATTCAATCACACACAACCTCTACATCAGCAGGATATTTCAAGGTGGAAGGGAGTACTGGTGTTGGGTTTGTCCTCACTTAATAACATTATTAATGATGTGGATGAGTGAACAAATATTATGAGAAGGAAATTCATAGATATTAAATATGTAGAGTATGCAGAAACAAATAGGCTAGAAGCTAATGCCTGTGAAATGACCTAGAGAGGTTAAGTTAACAGTTGTTCAATATTCTTCTAGGTTTCAATAAACTAGGTCATTTAGTTGATAAAATAATATAATCAGTAAAGAAAAATGCAGCAATGATAGTTAAACTGAAAGGCAAAGAAAGAACAGAAATTATATAATGTTGCATTGTTACATAGTACAGTGTTTTATGAAAATTTCTTAAGCTTTAATTCATACACAAAACCAAAAGCAGTAGTTCACTGTTCTTCACTGAGAGAATACATTATTTATGTGGAAGAATATTTAAATTCACATAAATAACGTAAATAATCTTTTCATTGTGAAGATATTCATAACATTCAAATAACTTGATAATATATGAACTCTGGATCTTCAGTATTTTTGATCAATAATTGATAATCAAGATTCAGTTTGCAATAACTCATGATCTAATGCTAAGAAGGGGAAACAGGTTTCTTCTTTAACTTTCATATTGGCTTTACTCTATTCAATAGATTGTGAGTTGAAATTCGTTCTCGGTCTTTACAAGTTATTTTGAAACGTTTTCAGATGAAAGGCATTCAACTGTTTTATAATTCCTAACTTTTGGAAAACTTTTTATCTATTACATCTCAGATCCTTAGCTTAACTCCTCTGATGATCCAGTGTAAATAAGTGGTTCCATTTTCTTGCTATATTAAAAATTCACTGTATATATAGGCACACAAAAAGAAACAAATTGGAATTCTTTTAATTCAGATAATATAGTATCCGTGGCACTTCTACTTTTACCATGACTCAAGTTAATCCCTTTTCATTGTCATTCATTAGATTTTACCTGTGAAAGGAGACACATCACGTGTTTTATTATAAAAATAGGAATGAAACTAAATACAGTGTTTTATGAGGTAACGAAGTTTTATTTTACCTTGAGGGATATTTAATAAAATCTCTCTCCCTGACTACTTGACTCACAATCTAGCAAAACTGAATTGAATCCACAGGCTTTTTAACAAGGTTACTATTGGATTTTATGGTTCATTGCAATCAGATATATATTGAGGCCGCTGTCATTATATTCTAGGCTTCTATAAACAATGTGTATACATTTTCAAAATGATGACACTTTCTTGTCTAGCCAAATCATCACAGAAAATGTCCATTATTTCCTCAGTATTAATAACAAGACAGTATAGAATTCACCCTCTATATATTCACAGAATTCACTCTTTATACATTCAATTTCTCTGTTACCAATTATATTTCTGGTATAATTAGGTTTTGAAAACAATCTCAGTTATAATCCTTATTTTTAATAATTTCATTTAAAATGCACTGATAAAGGAAATAAATAAGGCACTACCAAAAAAACCTCTGCCCTTTATTATTTTATATGTCATAAATTCTGTCTGTCCTTGATTTTTCACCATTTGGCTCATCACTAAATTTTGACTAATTATTAAACATTTCTCTTCCTCTATATTAAAAAATAGCAATTCTTAACCCCCCATTTAATATTCTGTGAATTGTTTTAGTGTGATGTTTTATTTCTTTTAGTGATATGTACCGATGATAACGAAAGTAGCGTGCAGCATTTGTGTTCCATCTATTTCCATATAGATTAAAATTCTTTCAATTTGGGATCTAACAGTTCTAATGCCCATGATTATTTTTAAAGAAATACCACTAACTCCCTGCATGATTATTTAGAATACATATTTTTTTTAAAAATCCTCTTCACTTTTAATGGAGCTATCAATAGTTTTAGCAAAGTTTCTGATTTACTATTCATTTAACAAGATATTTCTGGAAATTGTAAGCTTTAGTCTGATCTGCTCCCTGAAGGAGTACCACAGGCTACTTTCACAGCTCCCCTGAGAACTCCCCTCCCTGTGCAGGATCCAAGAAGAGGGTTGCAAGTACCAGTACCTTCTAACTTTGAGAGTAGTTCCCCATATTTACATTATTTTGATGTAAGAGAAATCAATTTAAAGGGAAGCCAACAGAGTAGTACTTAGACTGTGGAGCTCTCATACGAACCCATATAAGTTATGCCATCCCCCATAACCAAGTCCCTATTGAACACTTCCTCCAGACAGGAGAAAAACTGGCAGGTATATTGCCTGCATACTTGGGAGCTGTCACATAAACAACATTTAATTGCCTTTGTTTGCCTTTTCAAATGACCCACCAATAGTTGTGGTAAAGTACATCCAACTTTTCCTAAAACATAAAAAATATCAGATTGGTGGACAAAATTCTATTCAGTGATCCCTCCCTCAAGTCTTATACCCCTAATTCTCAAATCTAGGACATCATGGACCCTTTTCCTTAGCATTTTGCATGCTATTAGTATGTACCTATTACAGCTGGAATGGAAATGTTGGAGGTAGTAAAAAACAGCATTTATAACCCAGGAGTTAAGGGAGCAGTTCAACATAAAAGGGTGGTTTTCATAACTGCCTGACCATAATCTCATCAGTCTTCAAGACTCAGTTCAAAAATCACTTTTCTCAAGCTTTCTTTGGCCCTCAGCATTCCTGATCTCTGCCATAATTCTAGGACTAGCAAGAACCTCTTAGTCAGTGTTTCTTTGCTTGTTTTACTGTTGTCTTCCAAATTCAGAACCTATTCCTGATAGGGCTTATATGTGTTTTCAAGATTAAGTTAGATTCCAATTAGACATTTAATATATTTTCATGACTGTATAGGTAATTACATGCTACCCATAGATTTTAAAGGGTCAAAGTCTTGATGCTCTGGAATCTAAGGGAAGGAATTCAGAGAGAAAGAAGTGGGTCATTGTAGAAGATGATGTACAGAGAATGAAATGTGAAGTCGGAAAGACTGAATATCATATCAAACACATTTTTTCAAAGCAATTAAACTGGCCTTTTAATGATATTACTTAGACTTTCCAGACAAAATGTGTAACAACTGAACTAATTCTTATAAAATGACTTTGAAATCCCCAAACTCAAACATAATCTCACAGTCATTATTTGTGATAAAACATTAATGTGTTTTATACCTTGATTATGAAAAATACCAGAAGTGAGAGAAGAAAATAGATTTATTGCGAGTTACAAAATTTGAAACCGAAATTGATCATTTTTATTCTTTCAAGAAATTTTTCCCCAGGGCTATTTTAGCAGCAAAATCAAAGTCAGAACCTAGGCTCCTCTAAACAAAGGAGTTTAATTGTATCTTACTCTCCCTCTCTTCTCTGTCTCTTAAGTTTCTCAGTAGTATCTAAGGGGTAAGAACCATCCCCCACGGAGGGTACAGATCCTTGGAATTCTGATGATGGTGATGATCTTTGTGAAACTGTGAGGTGAACATTGAACACAAAATTGATTTATGATGGGGTGTCTGGGGAAAACTGCACTCCTTCTCTTCGGTCTCCTGAAACTAGCCAATATTACCTTTGTTTGGGGTAGATGCTCTGTCCTCTGAATATAATCATGGGACTGTTGGAAACATCTTTTCTCTGGGCTTCATGCCATTCCTTTTTCTCTCTTTTCTTTCTTTTTTTAAAAGATGTTGATGCATCTAACTCCATAGGATTTGTGACAACACTACATACAGCCCTCAGGCTTTGCAAATTACAGACTTCTTATCAACATTGAGGTAATTTTTTATTAAAATCACATTTTAAACTCATTACTGCCGAAGGTTTATTTCTTTTTTTTTTTTTTTTTTTTTAAAGCATTATTGGGGCTTCCCTGGTGGCGCAGTGGTTGAGAGTCTGCCTGCCAATGCAGGGGACATGGGTTCGAGCCCTGGTCTGGGAAGATCCCACATGCCGCGAAGCAACTAGGCCAGTGAGCCACAATTACTGAGCCTGCGCGTCTGGAGCCTGTGCTCCGCAACAAGAGAGGCCGCGATAGTGAGAGGCCCGCGCACCGCGATGAAGAGTGGCCCCCGCTTGCCGCAACTGGAGAAAGCCCTCACAGAAACGAAGACCCAACACAGCCAAAAATAAATAAATCAATAAAAAAAAAATTTTAAAAAGCATTATTAAACAGCAAAATAAATAAATAATTTTAGATTTATATCATGCAAGAAATGACGGGTCCTTTGCAGCAAATACATTTAGGCTACACTGTATACAGTCTACAGCAAGACTGTTCAGCCACAGTTATTTTATATAGTTCTTATACAACTAAATGCTAATTTCCAAACTTCTCACTACATGGGTCACTGGATGACGTCAAGGGCTAGAGATTTTACAATCACATGAGAGAAAATTATGCATCTGGACACACTTTAGGGCATATAGAACAGGTTGGGACATTATAATAGGAACTGATATGTTATTTTATAAGTGCTAAAATTCTCCAGGTTAATATAGCTCTGCCCATATTTTATACAACTCATTGGTTTGGGTTTGCTAATTCATAATATAAAAATAATCCAGGGGAGGGCTTCCCTGGTGGCGCAGTGGTTGAGAATCTGCCTGCTAATGCAGGGGACACGGGTTCGAGCCCTGGTCTGGGAAGATCCCACATGCCACGGAGCAGCTGGGCCCGTGAGCCACAATTGCTGAGCCTGCGCGTCTGGAGCCTGTGCCCCGCGACGGGAGGGGCCGCGATAGAGAAAGGCCCGCGCACCGCGATGAAGAGCGGTCCCCGCACCGCGATGAAGAGTGGCCCCCGCTTGCCGCAACTGGAGAAAGCCCTCGCACGAACCGAAGACCCAACACAGCCAAAAATAAATAAATAAATAAATAAATAAATAAGAAAATCCTTTAAAAAAAAAAAAAAAAAAAAAAAAAAAAAAAAAAAATAATCCAGGGGTGGGATCAAAAACTCGTTCAATTGGAAATGAGCCTCCTATCTCAGTACTGTCATTTTTTCCTCAGATGAACTGTAGTTTCTGTCATGAGTAAAATAGAATAGAGATCTTACAGAAAAAAATTGTCAATTTTTGGCCATGCAGCTGTGGCCAGTATCCTAAGTATCGAAGGACCAAGGATGAAAATATACATTTTTAGGAGGACAGCCATATAAGAGTATACTTCTTACCAGTTGACTACCTAAGTAAAGAGAAATTAACAATTTTATATAAGCTACTGCATTTTAGTGTATTTTCTTATAGCAATGCACAAGTCTCTCACATTACTCAACTCCAAGAGGGCACTGTTTTTATAAAATTCATTCCCTATGGTGTGCCCAAAAGTACACTGCTAGTAACAAGTGATGTATAACATATCAAACAAGAAAGAAACACTCAGGAAGAATCGGGAAATTATCATCTAGATCTCTGTTATTTGTGCATCACCCTTTAGCTTTAACAAACAGAAAAGAACAAGTTGTAATTATAGGCTCATGATTTACATGAATGATATTTAATGAAGTTATAGAACACTGATAAATAGTAGAGTCTATAATGGGAAAGTGAACTCTAGCCACTACACAACATGGTAAGCATGGTAAACAATGAGTAGGGGAAGATGGCAAATAGAAAGGGAAAAAAATAGAATTAATACTGACTCATTTAATAAATCTTGATAAAATAATATGATTAATTTTTAAATGGGAAATAACATATTAATCAGATGTAGATATTTTGTAGGTTCTATAATTTTTGTTAGATAATTGAACATTTTATAGTATTTCTTTGTATATGAGAATACCTAATATAAGATAAAATTGATATAGAGAGAGATGGGTAAGGATAGTAAACACAGGTAGGGAGATGGATTATAGAAAGTGTCTTATAGGTCCTAAGGGCCTGTTACCATCTCTTCTTCATATTCATGTAAGCATACTTTATTAGAAGACTTAAGTCTGAGTTTTTCTGGATATGTTTGTAATCACTTCCTCCCGCCCCCAATTCCACCCCCATTTTGAAGATCATTGGTCCAAGAAACCTACAAGTATATGGGACATTGTAATAGGCAAAGTCACATATGTTAATAACGACAACAAAAACTGTATTGTGAGACCCTTTACACAATACAATATAGAGAATAAGGTCTATGTTGTCTCCCACTAGGTCTACATTCCACAAAGCTGGATTTGAAAAGCTGAGGCAGAGGTTCATAGCTGTTCACTAAAATTCTTTTTCCTGGGTACATAGCTTGACTACATTCCCATATGACTGAGTCCAAATTAACATGCACCACTTCCAGGGCTGGACCATATAAATCTCACCCTGATCCTCCAGTTCTTTTCACATTTGTCTTTTGAAAATAGAGAGATCCAAGACACTACAGATCACTGGAGCTATAAGAAAGGAGACCTTGAGTTCCTGAACTACCATGTGAAGAAAGCCACCCACTGACCAGGAATATCTTCATTTCAATGCTGTCAAGAAATCAAATTTAACCTTTAATCTTATTTAACCTTGAGGATCATGTGTTAAAGCAACTAATGTTACCCAAGCTTTTACAGGAGACTAACAAATAACTCTACATTTTCCTCTATTCAAATTCAGAATGAAAGAAAGAGGCATGGGAGTGGAACAGGTGGTGGTAAAATATGACCTTACTAATGTATACAGCTATTCCAAGGGGTGCAGTGTAGCATTCAGAGTTGATCTCATGAGCTTCCAAAGACATCGGGCTAAGTGACCCTTATTCTAGTTTCAAAGTTCTGTTCTAGCTCTAAGTACACACATAAACTTCAGGGAGAATTACTTATCCCATAGGGGCTGAGGATGATTAATAAAACCTTCCGTTACGCCTAAAAGCACTGACCTATACTGTACCCTTTAGACAAATCGCATATTGCATAATCATGATAAGTGAAGTGCACCAGGCCTAGATAAGCTAGTCTCTGGCATATGTCCAGACGAGACTAAAAGAAGAGTCGTTCAAGCCATGAGTGGAAAGATGCACTTTGATTGGGGTATGGAGCTTCCTGAGGTGTGAGGAACCCCTCCCTTCCTCAGAAATTACAATCTGCCTTGGGGGCTCCCCTGACAAGGATACTGGTATCCAGGTCCTTGAAACATTCATCGTTTTGCCATGAACATGTATGTGCTTCTTTTCTTCTGTAAATTTGAATAACTAAGAATTACTTGTTTTGCCCAGGTGGTATCAGTGTCTGGTCTCTCCACAAATTTGGACATACTGTTGACATTGGTAAGTACAGAGGACACACACAGGCAGAGACAGACCACCATGCCTTGCATTAAAAGCAAATAAAATTTAAAGTCCTTTCACAAACAACGTTTCAAGTTTAACTTTTTTTTGGTTTGGTTTGTAATGATTCCCGGGAATGCTGTGATAATTATAGAGGTGAACTGTAAGTTTCTGGTACTTGTTAAAGTCGCCCAAGCAAAATAATTTTGCAGAACAGTAATCTAAGTATGTTGATAGTGAATAATAAGACAAACAATGAGATCATTGCTGCTTTGAAGGGTTTTAGAACTGTGAAAAGGGCATCATCTGCTTTTAGAAACAGAGTTGAATAATTTTATCTTCTACTTCTTAATTTACAGTTCTATTATTCACCTCTAAATGCCTTTATCCATTTCTTAGTAGCTTGCCCTTAAACAACATGCTTCTACCATTCTCACAAGCAATTTGATTTCTCTTTTAGTTTAAATAGAAGCAGCTTGACATTAGATGCAAAATATCTACTATGTCAATTGTCTAATATTTTTCCTTGAAGTGGAAAGAGTAAGATTAATGCACACACACACACACACTCAGAGCTCTAAACAGCAACAACAACAACAACAAAATAGATATAGATATAGATATAGATACAGATACCACCAGAAATCTATTAGGATTTGCTGTGAGATCAAACTCTAAATGGCACTGCATCCAAACTTTCTGCATAGGTCTGCAGATTTTTATGCATTATTCAATTCATTTTAAAAAACACCTTAGAATAAAAAGCAAACGCAATAGACACTAAATGAGACAGTCACAGAGAACATCAAAAATAGTAATTTAATCTCCCATACAATATTAAGCTTGTTCAGAGACTATTTTTGGTTCTTTGGATTCTCTTTCGAATCTAATTCAGTTTATATATGGATATGTTTATAGGGAGTGAAGGGTAGAATTAATTACCCCAAACATTGTGCATCCACCCCTCTAATATTTTTCATGTTAACACACAAATCGGTTATCTTCATTACTATTATACTGCACTCAGATTACAGCACAATTAGAGATCATTAACCCTCTCCTTTATAATCAGCAATTTTCACGGACCACAGATATGCATGCACCTCTAATATATTCCTATGTATCTTACACTTCCATTTACCAAAGTGTCAAAACAACTTTTTTTTACATCATTGCTATGTGTTTTAGTTTCTGCAAGCTGGCTGTTAGAAGACAATTATTTCTCCTAAATGGCTTTCCCCTCGATCTGGCTATTTTTTTAAAGAAAGAATAAAACACTGTAAAAATCAGAAACTTTGGTCCCACTCCTTTTATTTTATGCACAAAGAAGCTTATTTATGTACGCCAACATCACACTGCAGAGAAAGACACACTGGCTCTTTATTACTTCTTCTGTACTTTATACAGGAAATGTGTGGAGAACAGGTCTTTCCTGAGGTATTATACTCATGTGCTTTAAAGATTAAGAACACTCAGTATGCCAAAAAAATGCTGTATACGAAAACATGTTTTATTGATTAATTTACCGAAATTCAGTTAAAGTTTCTTTCAACTTAATGTGTTTGTATATATAAAATTGTATATTCATATTTTGTAGTGATGTGATTATCTGGTGCTAGAATTCTAACATCTAATAGGTTTTATTCTATTTCAGTTTATTTATTTTATGCTTTGCCAGAATGTGCTTATGGAAGGCATTCTCAAGCATGAAAATAAATTATAAGCAGCTGGCACATAGCTATTCTTTAAATTATAAACTTCCTGATTTTTAGGGACCAGTATTCTTTTTCTCTTTCACTCCTCCACATATCAAAACCCAGGGAATATTCGGTTGTTTTGTATGAAAATGTAGTTAAGGGAAGTGCACCCACTTCTTCTGTCTCATGCAAAGACTGAGCTCTTTAACTGGTCTCTCCTTTGCACTCACTTTCCTCTCTGATCTATTTTGCACAAGGCAGCCAGGGTGATCCTTCACAAACACACATTTGACCATGTCAACTCCCTGCTTACAAGAGTGTAATTACTTTCTATTCTCACTAGCACATTGCTTTGAACAGAATATATAATCAGAAATACCTGTTGAATATTGCATGCCCCCAGGATAAAGTCCAAACTCTAATCTGTCTTCACTTACAGTGTTTGGTGACCTTTCAGCTTCATTACTGATCAATCACCCAGTGTCACTTAGGTGACATGAGGCCACTTCCATAATATCTAGTATCAGAAGACAGAGAAGAGATGAAATAATTCCTTCAGCATTTAAATATCTAAGCTCAGAAGTGACATCTGTCACTTCTAATATGTCATTGCCCCAGAGTCACATGATTCTTCCTAAGTGCAAGAAATTGGTGGTGTTGGAAGTACAGTCTCTATATGCCTCGAAGAGAAAAGAGCCAAATATCAGAGAACACAGTACTGTGGGCCACAGTGCCTCATCCATAACAGGAATTTCATAAACTCTTAACGAGTAATAATCAAGATTCATTAGACTGCAAAAGATGACACAAAAACACTTTGGCAAACAAGGGAAATAACTAGTTCTTGTGCAAAATTTCAAGAAAGGCAGGGGTACTGCTTGACTTTATGTTTCAGAAACATAGACGTTTCCATTTTTATATACTCCTACTGATTTCCCATCTCTACCCTCCCCTGGTTCTCAGCCTTATTTCTCAGACTTATTGCCAGGTCTCTGGCACAGCTGTAGAGGTGGAATTGTTGTCAAGTCCAAGTTGTACATTCCCTATTTTCCCAATTGAGTCTTGCTCTCTCTTCGTTGTAAGTTCAAATACATTATTGAAGGACTCTAGTTCCCAGTTTAGCCTCCTCGGAGTTGGAATAATATGTTCCATGCACCTTGAACTTGAATGCAAAACGCTTCTTTAGGCCAATCACCACATCCAGAAAGCAGAGGTTAAGCACTGTACAACTTACTAAATTCTTATTACCTGGAACCCTGAAGTAGTTTCTGCCCTTATACTATAACAGTGACTATATGAATGGACAATGGCCATCTCATGTGTAAAAATAGAACACTGACACAGAACCTCTGCAGCTATCAGTTTAAACCACAACCTCTGCAGCATTTGGCCCCAAATAGTAAGGAACTAGTTGATAACTGACAGCTTCCCTGATCTTTGCCCTCCAGCTCCAACTTAGGCCCAACCACAAAAAGCCAATTATGAGCCTTAAACAGTCACGCAGGATGCCCCACTCTGGTCAGCCCACCCCCAGATTCCCTGTGCCAACATCTCCAATCAGGTCACATGTGAAGCTTTCTTTTCTTTCCACTATAAACATTTTCCACTCTCTGCCTGCCATGTAGTCTCTGTGAAATGCAAGTGTTGGTGGCTATTCTCTTGCTATATCAAACTCTGATAAATATCTTTTACTTGTTCTCATTTGGGAGGTTTTCTTTATTTTCACCGCCATTAAGGAGACTTTGCAGGCTTCCCTGGTGGCGCAGTGGTTGAGAATCTGCCTGCCAATGCAGGGGACACGGGTTCGAGCCCTGGTCTGGGAAGATCCCACATGCCGTGGAGCAACTAGGCCCGTGAGCCACAACTACTGAGCCTGCGCGTCTGGAGCCTGTGCTCCGCAACAAGAGAGGCCGCGACAGTGAGAGGCCCGAGCACCGCGATGAAGAGTGGCCCCCGCTCGCCACAACTAGAGAAAGCCCTCGCACAGAAACGAAGACCCAACACAGCCAAAAAGAAAGAAAGAAAGAAAGAAGCTTTCATTTAAAAAAAAAAAAAAAAAAAGGAGACTTTGCAACAACCCTTAAACTAAATGCACTTAATTATGCGAAGCCTTTATTTTCTACCTAAATAAAAATTCTTTTGAACCATGTTACCAAAGAATGCCCCCTTTGTGTTGAAAACCTGTGGTCGCTACTAAATTAGTAGAGGCTTCTGCTTTGCTTATTTATTGTCCTTTTCCATTTTGTACTATCTTATGGGTTCCCTATATGATAAAAACATTATTTCTCCAAGGTGACAGAGTATATTTAAACCCATGCTATTACTACTTATGAGGTTGTTTTGTGATTTACATGTCATATTATTAGCAAAGATGCATTAATCTTAACCTGATTTTTTTTTTTTCTCCCTCAAGGTTGAAATACAACCAAACATATATCTGATAGTGATTCAAACTCTCATCTTGTCCAGTCAGACCTGTCTTAAGTGGCACACTTTTAATTAATAGTTTCTACCTTGGAAAAAAGAAAGGTAATCTTGTTTTGGATACGCTATTACTTCGGAACACTCAATCTGCCTGGATTGTTGAGTTAATTCTTATAACTGGAACATGCATCCTAGCCTGAGGCAGAAAAAGAGAGAAACAAAAGAGCTAGAGAGAGCACAACAGAGAAAAAATGGGCATTTATAGAGATAGTATTAGAATAGTATTAGAATAGAAGGGACTTTTTTTTTTAGTACCTACTAACCATATCAAGTGAGGAAGGACTTACCTCACAAGCATATCACTTTAATGATTTTGCATGGTTGTCCTCTGCTCTGAAGAATGATTGTCCTTATAGCCTGCAAAGTATAGAAAAGGTAGAGAAATTAAATTGTGTATTAAGACAAAAATTACTTGACCTTTCAGAAGGACTCCATCTCCCTTGGTCTGCAATGCTTCCCTTATGTATTTCTTTTCCCCCATAGGCTTTCCTTTCTGAAATTGTTTCTGGGTGACCTGTGAGATGGGACCTAGTTCCACCACTAGTCAAGTCTTCAGTGTTGTGTTCAGTTACTACAATGCAACCCAGAGATTGATGTAACTATCTCTTAATGTGACTATCTACATATCTATCTTAAAATTAGAATTCAGAGTTGAGATGATTGTTATAAGGACAGTTCAAAATGCATTAAATTGAGATGATTGCTATAGGGACACTTCAAAAGACATTAAATTGAATTTTAAAATGAATTTGGAGATTTTACTTTACAGAAAATAAAACTGACTTGGTTGGTTGAATGGTTTTATTTGCCATTTAGGCTCCTAATTTCAATCTGAGGTCTGCTAACCCCTGGGATTAAGAGAAAACTTTATGAAGAGCATTCTGACCAAGCAAATAATTTTAACCAGTTTTCAGGTGTCAGATTCGAATAACTGTTTCCTAATTCTTGTTGTTCCTCTTTCCATTTTTTCCTTTAAAAAAAAAAACCTTTCTCCCACAAGGTTTCATTTTTCAAAAGAGAAGTGTACTTCTCAACCTTCTTGAACTTGACTCTGATGCTTTGTCTTTGGGTGTTGAAATCTCCAGGATGCAAAACAAAGGGGACAATTCAAAACATTCACCTCTATTTTAAAAAGTAGATGACTCCAATAGCTAGATAACAAAACCTTTGACAAATAAATTTTTTATGTTTTTATATTGAATTCTTTCAAAAACTTGAAGAAATATCTAATTGAGTTGTCAGTGGACACATGATTATAAATCAGTTTTTATGATAAATTACCCTGCAATTTTTGTCATAGTTCTTTGAAGGAATTCAAAGAATTGAGTGACATAAAAAAGCCTCTTCTCTCATCTCCTTATTTCTGAGAATAAGATTTCTCAGAGCTTAAATCTCTAAAAATGAGAATATAGAAATATAGAATCTGATGGTCACCTTCTAACAGTAAGCAAGATTTATCTATGGATAAATGAATTTATAATAAGAAATTTATTAAGAGATGCATTTTCCCAAGAATGCTTTTAAAAATAATTGCATTTCAAAAACTACCAAATTATTACTTGTTAAAAATTAAACCAAAATGTAAATTTAGTTTTATTTTTAACAAATAATAATTAAAATAATAATTTTAAAAACACATAAAACTATACAGCAACTGAAAATTAAAATTATTATTTTTTTGTCCATGTGATCAATACATGGCTTTAAAGCACTAAATCAGTAAATACGATTGGTAACCATTCTGCAGGGAAAGCAGTGCCATGAACTCTGGAGCCGTTTGATTTAAGTGGCCCAGGAAGGCTTGAGTGGTGGCCATCTCAAAGATGGCAGCACTATATCAGAAACAAAAGTCCCTTCCATTTCTCTGAATTCCAAACCTCTAGGGTTTTATAATTACTGAAGAAAGGTAGAGGGACCTTTAAAATAACAGATACTTAATTTTTCCACAAAATAATTCAGGCAGGAACAGAGCCACATTTAATGTTTATTTAGGAAAGTAAGTGAATGTGGCATTTTTGCCCTTGAGCATTGTGAAGAAACTTCATAACTCTTAATACCCAAGTTGCCAGCTTTCCTATATCCTGAGGATAGTGACAGACTCCCTCAGTGTTGATGGTTTCATGTGCATTTACCTCACCCCTATCAGTAATGAAGTACTGTGAAAACGCTGAGATGGCAAGAACCACCACTTGTAGATGCAGAGGGTAAGAATCCAAGTGTCATCAATGCAGACAGCATCTTCTAGATATCTTTTTTTGAGGGTCCTTCTCTTGGAAACTTCACTTGCTTTTCATAAATGATTAACTGGGCAGTGGTTTTATTTTAAAATGTCCTCTTTTCATCTTTCCAACGGAAAGATTTTGAAAGTTGTCTGAAGCTGACATTGTAGACGTTCGCATTTTAATAGAGATGCCTTCTTCCATGAGATTTTGAGTGTCTTTTTAAACAAAAATTGAAAAGCATTGTCTGTAGTTCTATATTTCTCGTAGTTATTTCATTGACTGAGAGCACTTAATGCGTCATACTATTCCTGTGTTCATTTTTATTTAGTATAGCTGTGTGGAAGGATCGACTGTCGTTTTTAAGGCAGTGAAACATTGGATATTGATGTGTACCACTGTTTTATCAATGCACTTGTTTTCAATTAGCAATAATCACACCTCAGGTAAACCTCATTGGCTATGCTTATACTGCCCCTGTACAAAGCTTCAGTGTATTAGATTGTAGAGAAAGAAAGCTATGTGGCATACAGCTAAGAGGAAGGATTGTGAATATAAATAGCTCTAGGTTTGAATCCTGGTTCTGTCACCTTCTTCAACCATTTCCTGTAGATATTTGGTTGTTATGTAACTGACACTTTATAATTTTAAAAGAAATATTAAACATTGCTAATTTGTGAAGATTAGATCAATGATTTTTATTCAGATATTCTGGCTTTAGGTCATTCAAAGTGGTGGGAATCAATATTAAACTGTGATAGTTTTGAAATGTTGTTATTTTATAATGAGACTAGATTGACAGGTAATAAATCATTCCACACTATAAGAAACAGTGTAACAGGCAAGAGCTTGGAAAATTCCTACCATTCTTTGTCTCCTTCCCTTGTGAATTTCCCTGTTTTATAACTGAGTTGGATTTCTTCAGATTTTTTTTGAATCTAACATTTTGATATTCCTCATCACAGAAATCAATTTATTCTTAATCTCACAAGATATATTGTCTGATGCAGAAGCTAAGGAAACTCTTTATTAGAGTACTAATTCTACTTTACAGTGTAGGTCTCCTTTATCCTAGGAGTCACATTTACAAAACTTTTTCTTTTATTTTTTTTAATTTGTGTAAATTTAATACTCCTAGGTATTAGAGATCAGTAAAATAATACAACAGAAAGAGCACTGTTATATTACACTGAATTTGTTATAATGGTAACCTTTTAAAACAGAAAATTAATTTTATCCCTTATCTTGAATGTGCTGTGGCATTTTTATACTCACCGATTTTGAGTGAGTAGATTATAAAAATAGGTGTTAGTTTGGAATGTCAATATCTTTACTGTTCCATGGTAGCAGTGTGTCTTCCTTTGGACAACAGGCACTTTTCAAACAACAAGCGTGCATTTGAACTGTATATACCTTGCCGGCGTCCCCTTGGACTGGAAAACTCCTCTCTTCAAGTTGTCAGTGCCTTCGTAGATGTGGCTCTTCCAAACTGAGGAGAGAAATTAATGCACTAGTATTAAATTATGGTCACAAATATTAACTTTTGGTCTGATCAATGTTAAAATTATAAGCATTCATAGTTTTAAAGTTCTAATTTTAAAATAGGTGACACTTTAGATACCTAGGTACAGATACAGACAGTGATACCATCTTGCAAAACACATGCTGTCATTTAGTTGTTGTGCTTGCCATTACCCAGGGCTGATTATGTTTCAGAAGTTGAAATTGTAAATATTACTTTTATCACTTTACACATTCCTTCTTCAAACACACACACATGTCCACACACACACACACACTCTCTCACACACACAATTATATGGTTGCTATGGTAAAATATTTTCTCTGAAAAAAATTGTTTGTCTCAATTTGGTATAATCAAATTTATTATATTCTCAACAAGTTTTGTGCTTTTGAGCAGATGAGTTTTAACTCATGTGGAATTGACTGCTATTCAACTGACATACAAAAGTTCCAGGATAAAGGCCTGTTTGTATTTTAGTATTTCTTCAGCAACAGCCATGAGATCTTTGTTAAATGCAAATAAATCTATTCTATGTTGCTAAACCTTATTTTAATACTTGGGGATGTTTATTCTGCATCCTTATAATTTACCAAATTATAACAGATTTTATACACTTAACTGATTTTCTCTTACTTGGCTAATGTTCCTTGAGTTCAGATATAAAATTTCATCTATTATTTAAAATTATCATAAAATAAAATCTAAATAGCCTAATTTTCTATGGCTATATCTTTTCAAAAATAAAGAATCACATATTTCTCTGTGTGATTTTAAAAATGCACTTTAAAAATCTTCTATTCATGCAGTTAAGCCTACTAATTCCTTTAGCTCATCTTTTATATGAGAATTGGTTTCTAAACTTGGCTAATAAATAAAGAGTGGTCAAAATCACTCTTCAAATCTCCTTGAACTATGTCTCATAGAAATTGCTATACTGTTCTTAATATGTCTATTAAAATGTATCTTTCTTTCTATGCTGGAATATTTTTCCTTTAGGTAAGCATCAGTTAAGCCATTGTCTTACTTTTAGAACCAGTATTCCATTAAAAATATATACCCTTCAACAATAGAATCACACTCAGATGGATGAGATGCTCATATAACAAAAGCCAGAGTGGATTTGAGATTAGATGGGGGAACATCAGATATGTGTCCCTTTCACCCATTTTATGTTCATTCCTGAAAGGAGACAAGGAGAGGAATCACTTGTGACATTCATATTTTATTTTGTCTTCTTTTTTTTGGCTGAGTGACTTACATATCAATTTTCTAAGTTAAATATATATATATATATATATATATATAGAGAGAGAGAGAGAGAGAGAGAGAAACTCCATTATAAAATAAATGAAATATATTTTTCTATTTACAAAACAAAGATAACTGTTAATATATTCCTCAATAAGAATACTGAAAATATTATCAATGTAGTTTAGATTAACACAAGTACAAGTTTCTATAAAAAATAAAAACATTTTATTATTTCAATATAACACTAATTTTTGAATAAAGGTGGAAGAGGTAAAGGTGCTATTTTTACCAACTAAGTTGGCAACTGAGAATATATAGAATATATTTCTAAATAAAATGCAGTATATATTTTATTCAAAAAGTTTTCTTTGAAGAAATTCTTTAAAGTGAATCTGCTCAATGTCTCCTTCTGGTTGTGTTATATTATTTCTAGATGCCTGCTGTATGATGCAAAATATCTTCTTTACTCATCACTGTTGTCTCTTTGGGAAAACAATGTATTTTTTTATAATTTCTAAAATAGCTTCAGTGTGATGTTCAAATGAATTAGTAAGTTTTTTCAGATAATATAAAGAATTTTGTTAGTTATTGACCAAATGATTAAGTTTAGCAATCTGTGGGAGAGATTATCAAAGATATCCACCATCAGTTCCTTCCCATCCTGTACATAAGTGAAATTCTCCGCAAAGAAAAGAGCCTGTTTTACTTCCTCTTGAATCTGGGATGACCTTGTAACTTGGTTTGTTCAGTAAAATGAGAGGCAGTGATACTGTGCAAATTTCAAGTCTGGTAGTTTATTTATTTATTTGTAACTGAAATATATTTGACTTATTGTATAAATTTAAGATGTACAACATGTAGTTTGATGTATTTATATTTTGTAATATGATTGCCATTGTAGTGATAGTTAGCACCTCTATCACATCACGTAATTATTATTTCTTTTTTGTGGTGGGTATAAGTAAGATCTAGCCCCTTACCAAGTTTGATTATTATAGCACAATCTTGTTTATATTCACTGTGGCATGTATTAGATCTCCAGGACTTATTTGTCTTCTAGTTGTAAGTTTGCACCCTTAAACAATGTTACTTCAGGTACAGTAGTTTAAGTTTAAATTTAAGAAAGCTGGCAGATTCTGCATAATCTCTGGGGAAAGCCATTCACCACGTAGAAAATCCCACTTTCCCTGGGCAACTATGTTGTGAGGAAGCTTAAGAAAGCTAGACTGAAATGAGACATGGAAGACAGCTGAGGAGCCTGGTAAGAACTGAGACTCTGACATAAGACACCAGTTAAGTCATCCTAGCTGCTAGGGGCCATTCCAGTGGTCCCCATCAAGGCCTCTGCTACTGTAGAGAGACACAAGCCTTTGTGTTCTGCCTTATCTGAACTCCTAATCCATGGAATTACGGAGAAATGAAACTCATGTCATTTTGGGTTAAGTCTTTATGCAGCCATAGATTAATGCAACAAAATCTTCTCAAGGACCGTTGGGTGCTATGCCTGATAAGTAATATTAATGGTAAAAGTAAATACTATTTCTGAATCCCTTACTATGTTTCCAGCAAGAATTTTATATGTAAAATCAAATACAATTCTTACAACAACCCACTGAGGTAGACAGATGTTGTTGTCCTGAGTAAACTAAGACTTAGAGAAATGAGTGGCAGAGATACTTAATAAAAAGGGCAGCCAAGACTGGACCTCAGGTCTGACTTACCCAGGGTCAAGTTTTCAGCCTCAGGATGTGCTTAATTGTGCCAGAGGTTGGGGAAGATCACTGGCTCCTGGATTCCATCAGGTCTCTCTCTTGGGCTGAAGTTTGTTCAGCTCAGTCATTTTATTAGTGTCCCATTGTTGCCGTAACTGACTTCCACAAATATTGTCAATTAAACTAATAACCATTTATTATCTTCCAGTTGTACAGATCAGAAATCCAGCAGGCTCTACTGGGTACACTGCTTAGGGCCTCATGAGGAAGTAGCTAAGTTGTTGGCTGACATGAGATCTTTTTTTTTTTTTTTAAATTTTTATTTATTTATTTATTTATTTATTTTATTTATGGCTGTGTTGGGTCTTCGTTTCTGTGCGAGGGCTTTCTCTAGTAGCGGCAAGTGGGGGCCACTCTTCATCACGGTGCGCGGGCCTCTCACTATCGCGGCCTCTCTTGTCGCAGAGCACAGGCTCCAGACGCGCAGGCTCAGTAGTTGTGGCTCACGGGCCCAGTTGCTCCGTGGCATGTGGGATCTTCCCAGACCAGGGCTCGAACCTGTGTCCCCTGCATTGGCAGGCAGATTCTCAACCACTGCACCACCAGGGAAGCCCTGACATGAGATCTTATCTGGAGGCTCTGAGAAAGAATCTTCTAGGCTTACTCAGGATATTGGATGCATTCATTTCCTTTCATTGTTTCCACATGGTCCCCTAGATCTATCTTCAAGCCAGTCACATAAATCAAAGCCTTCTCATGCTTGGATATCTGACTTCTCTTTCTGCCTTGTTTCTCTGACTTGTGCTTCTGCCTTCCTCTTCTACTTTTAAGAGCTCATGTTATTATGTTGGAGCCCCTTGGATAATACAAGGTAAACTTCTTATTTTAATCTCATCTGTAAAGTTATTCTTGCCATGCAGTGTAACACATTCACAGGAGTAACACTAGTGGCTGAATGTCATGGAGGCCAAAATTCTACCTACTGCAGCCACTGAGTGTTGGTTTGCAAACCTTGGGAGCTTCCTGAGTGAAACCTGAAACTGGTCCCCATACACCCAGGGGAAGGGGACACCAAAGAAGGAAGCAGACAACTCCAGATTGATGGGTGGCAGGTTTAATAAGCCAGGGAATTTACATACTAAGCTTGTCTTGGGTGGCTGCAAGATGAGTAGATCTCTGCAGCTGCTTGCCAGAATCTTTAAAAAGTTTATATAGAGGCCAAAAGTGTGTTCAGTCCCATATTCAGTTCAGATGGTCTCAGCAACACCTGACTCTCTCAAAGATATGTCCTTGAAACAGCTCCTAGTGTGGGAATGGTGAGCGGAACTTGAACATTCATTCCAAGGACAGGGGAGTTGTGAGGATTCCCTATTGCCTGGGTCCAGCTCAAGGGTCAGTTGGTAAGCACATCCTCTCAATGACCTCCTCCAACACTTGAGCCTTGGATTGCTCGACATTGTGGCAAATTCTTGAAGAATACTCATTCCTGCTGAGCTGACCTCACCCTGTGACACAGTCTTCCCAATAAACCATCTATCCTGTCACCCAATGCCACCAGAGGAAGGAGCTCTATTAGTCCTAGTAGTCTTGATGTATGTGGTTTCCTTTGCTCCAACCCTTTGCCCTGCCCTTGTGCTGAAGAGAGAATGTTTTATTCCACCTATTATTAGCCATCTAATCAAAAGGCACCACAGTTACCACCCTCAGTATATGTACTATACATTGAGAACAATTGGTTTTGCAGAAGATCTCACTAATTTAGTGAGATCAGCTTAATTCATAGTTGGGAAAAAAGAAAAAAAGCTAATATTCACTATATCAGATCCTGTGGTGAATATTAATCAATCATCTGGTAATACACAGTGGGTTAAGGATTGAAATCAGGTTTATCTCAGTACAAACTCAGGTTCTTTTTATGTTTTATAAAATAGTTTTCATTAAATTATATTAAAAATGTGGTCAACAACATGGTTTCAGAAACTATCATCACATGTATACACTAGATTTTATCTAATGTTATACATTTAATGTAAGTTATAAACTCACAGATGTAAGCTGTAAGATGAAATAAACATGAGCACAAAAGAAACAATAAAAATTTTCCACGACCAACTTTAATAAAAACATTGTTTTTGTTTTTTTTAATCGCTGGTCTTCCATATCAGAGCAATAGACCAATATCCAGTTGCCAATTTATTTTACTCTACAGAACTTTGTATTCAATCATTTGCTAGCAAGCATGCCTTTATTACTAGCCAATTGGATCTTTGAAATTAGAAATTGAATATTTGAAGTCAGGACTTGAGCCTAATAATCAGCTTATTCATTGTGCTTAACTGAATGCCTACAACTCACAAGTCATTTTATTATTCAACAGATATTTCTGAATGTACAAATAGTACTTGGCTTTCCATTAGGCATCAAAATTCAAAGATAAAAGTTATAGTCTTTGAATTCATGAAATCTATGTTCTATGGACACTCATAATGAGTTTGTGAACTACAATAAGGGCACAATACCCATAGGAAATAAAACTACTGAGTCTTTAGGCAAAAACCAGAGTGATCTTTCTAATACGTGAATCAGATGCTCTATCTCTGTGATTTAAGCCCTTTCAATGGCTTCTACCATCTATTGAAATAGTTATCCGTGACCCTCATTCATTGATGCATTCATTTAGCAAGGATTTCAAGTCCTGTTATGACTCAAGAATTGTTCCTAATGATAAACAAGGTTGATAAATTGTAGACTCTCCAGAAGTCTATGATCTACTGAGCAGAAAATATGGAAATAAGCAAATATATGACTAAGGAAATAAACACTCTGAAACACAATTGCATATAAATATTATAAACGCATCAAATATGTGTGTATAGAATTATTTTTATAAGTTCTACATACATAATATGTTTGTGTCCCATGCCCTGAAGAAAATAAAAAAGTAATAAGTAAGAGTCTTGGAGGGGGTAGTTAGAAAACTGGGAAGACCTCTCTGAGAAAGTGTCATTTAAGCTGTGATCCCAATAATCGAATTTGTAGGAGTGTTTCATGTAAAGTACATGGTTCCATGTAACGAATCAATGAAAAATTCCTTAGCATAGAATAAGCTTCAAATGTGCCAAGAATATAAGAACACCAACTGTGCCTTGAAAGGCAGTGCCCAAGAAGTGCTGTAGCCCAAGAAAAAAGTCAGAAGTTTTGTTTATGTATTTGTTTATATATTTGTGTGTATTTCCTCTTTTGAAATGAGAACTTCATGTAAGCAAGGACTTTTTGTCTTTTTCAATTACTGTTCCTACAGCTAGGACATAGTAGAAATATTCATATTATGAAAAATAAATAAATATTGATTGATTGAATAAGTGAATTTATTTTAGTTTAGGGGCAGTTAAATTTGCCAAAATTAAAAAAAAATTAGTGTTGATATGTTTTTAGATAACTTTGAACACCTAGCCCTTAAGAAAAACATTTCATCACATTAAACTCTTCATGAAAGTAATTTAAAAATTATAGTAAAATCAATTATAAAAATCAACAATTTTCTATAGTCTTTGCTATACTATTGGAATAATAAACACAGTTTTCTACTACTGAAGAAAAATAATGTAAAAACTAAATAAAGTTTCAGAAAACATGGAAACCCATCCCAAGTATCTACCCGGGGAAAGAGTTGAGGTATGTACAATATCTAGAAATGTCTAGTTATTATTTAATATAGTCACACATTTAGCAAACTAAATACTACATTAGTGAATGTTTAACACACTTCCACTCAAATAAAACTAAATAGCTAAAGTCCAGAAAAATTTCTAAATTTTACATTATTTCAAAGGGTAGTGAATTTTAATTTAGAGATCATTTGTTATTAAGGCAAAATACAGAAAACATGGGAAAGCAATTTACTTGAATCATGAACAACTCTGAGATTCACATTTTGGGTATTAAACATTCTCTTAGTGTCATAAATAAAACATTTTTTTTAGAAAATAAATCATTAAAATTATGCCATATGTCGTACTTTCCATTTTGAATTATTTAAAATATGTAGATTAGAGAGTGGGTTAAAATATACTTTCAAAATTAAACTGAAACTACATCTATTAAAATTGGAAAGTAATTTTTATGAATGAAACTTATAGTTTAATGACAGCAATTCATGCTTCTTACCTCTGCTATTATATTTTAATTTTAATTTAAACCAGCTAAAGTAAGCCTATAGGGGCATATATTGAAAGGACATGAGTTTATTTCACTTAATCAACCATTTCCTAAGCACTGACTCTCTTGCCCTTAGCTTCCACAAAAATAAGGCCATAACATAACCTAGAATGTTGTTTCTAATTTTATTTATCTTTTATAATATCCCTAGAACTTTAGTTCTAGTAAATAGTAAACTAGTAAATGGCAACTGTTACATTTGTCCAAATATATAGAATCACATGCATGAAAGACCCCTCAAAACTGACATCTGGTGTCAATCAATAGTCTTCATCTAGTGCATTTTCAGAAGGTACTCAGACTCAGATATTCATTTTCAAGGTCAGACTGTATAAGAAAGTGTAACTATTAGTTTTCTGAATACTAGTATTAAGGAGCAGACAATTAAGAAGGTAATTTCCTGAATGGCAATCTTCAATCTATGTCGAATTTCCTTTCAAACATAAAGAGCTTTACAATTTGCTTAATCATTTTCAGTCTGTATATAAAGTTATATTTATAGGATTTTATTTTCATGGAATGAATAAGTAAATAAATGTCACACTTGAAAAGAGTATGATAATTGTGTCAAATGTCAAATCTGAAAAGAGCTATTTTTTTCTATAATTTGAAAATTCAAACTTAGAAAAAAAAGTAACTGCTCCTCCACATAGGAAAATGAAAAGCAGATTGATTTTATTTGAAATTCCTGAAATTTTCAATTACTTGTATTCAAACAATAATAAACACATGGATTATTTCCAAACTGTATTCCTCAGAACCTCAGTACCTCACAGCTTCATTTTTTTTTTACAATGGAGTCCTTATAAAATTTAATTTATTGAAGATTCAAAAGTAGTATTTACACCTCTGATCATCATTTATATTTTATAGTGATTAT
Source organism: Balaenoptera acutorostrata (assembly GCF_949987535.1). Taxonomy (NCBI): domain Eukaryota; kingdom Metazoa; phylum Chordata; class Mammalia; order Artiodactyla; family Balaenopteridae; genus Balaenoptera; species Balaenoptera acutorostrata. The sequence goes on along the minus strand of NC_080065.1, from coordinate 21,003,209 downwards.
CTGTTATTTCCAATAGTAATTGCATGTATTTTATTTATGTAAATAGATAACTCAATACTTTAAAGTATTTAGCCCTATAGGTTCCCAAAGCAACTCTTTGAAGTAGGCAAGGACAATATCCTCCAAAGAATTCAACTTTAAGTAGAAGAGGCAGGGAAAATAAGTCAAATCTTAGTCCAAAATTCTTTCTAGTATTCTTTACTGTTTCATTGCTTGAATAGCTCCTGAGACAGTTCAGCTAGATGTCCTCCTAGTCTTCAAGGGAACACATAGAGCTGATGTGTATCTGAACATCTGTAGAGACTAGGTAACCAACAGACAGGTAAATCACTCAGAATTTGCTCTTTTTGTTCTTTTCCTTTTTTTGCTTTCTCTCCTTTTGGTCGTCTGAAGACTTAACAACAGTAGTTTCAGAAAGATTACAGAGTCGAAATGTAAATAAAAATTCAAAAGAAATGGACTGAATAAGTAGAAGTAATGTATAAGAAATTTATAGAAGAAAGGAAAATGGCCTGGATCAAAGGGGTGCTTTTTAAGCTAGGCAGGGTAAGCACGTTTAAACAATGATGAGCAGTTTTTGAAAAGGGAGGAGAAAAGGGAAAAAAGAAGATTTTAAGACAGGATTTGAGGAAAGTATGGATTCAAGGTAAAAAAGAGATGGACTTCAAAGTCGGTATTAAATTGGTAGACTCACCAAGGTATGAATTTAAGTCTAATCACCACTTGGATAGGTGTTGGGAAAACAACAACAATAACAACAATTAGACTCTGGATCGAGGAGTTTACATTTATGGAAAGAGGAGAGGCTGCATTAGAAGGCTCAGGACAGATAGAAGCACGAAAGAATTCAATATTAGTAACAGGGATTCAAGTGCAATATATGGTGCTGTAGAAAGAATAATGACCCCTCAGAGGTGTCTGTGTTCTAATCGCAGGAATCTTTGAATATTTTAGGTTTTATGGTAAAGGGGAATTAAGGTAGCAGAAGGAAATAAGTTTGCTAATAAGCTAACTTTGAGATGGGAAGATTATCCTGGATTATCTGGATGGACACAATGTAATCACAAGTATCCTTGAAAGGAAGAGTGAGGCAAAGAATCATAGTCAGAGAATGATTTGAAGATGGTACACTGCTGGCTTTGAAGATGGAGGAAGGGGTCCCAAGCCAAGGAAATCAGGAAGCCTGTAATATCTGGGAAAAGCAAGAAAATGGATTTTCTCCTAGAGACTCCAGAGGAAACTCAGCCATGTGGACACCCTGATGTTAGCTCAGTAAGACCTATATTGGACTTCTGACTTTCAAAACTGGAAGACTGTAAATTTGCTTTTAGCCACTAATTTTGTGGTAATTTGTTAAAAGAGTAATAGAAAACTAATAGAAACATGGGTAGCAAGAGTGTGCTTAATATTTTCTCTCTGTTATATTTTAAACCCTGTGGAGAAAAGAAATTCCACTTTATTGATTATAATGTTGCTTCTTTTATTTAAAAAATAAACACTTATATTAGTTTTCTACTGCAAGAAATTGGGTTATGCAAATGTCAGGCTAGTCAAGTCTGAAATTTGTAGGACAGGCCTTCAGGAAGGGTCAACTAGAACTCTAGAGGATAGGCTGAAGGTATTGTCCACAGACAATATTTCTTAATCAGGGAAGCTCCACATTTGCTCTTAAGGCCCTTCAGCCGGTTGGAACAGGACTATCGGAATTATCTAGCATAATCTTCCTTTCTTAAAGTTAATGATTATGTGCTTTACTCATATCTGCAAAATATGCTCACAGGAAAACCCAGATTAGTGTTTGCACAACTGGGTACTGTATCCTAGCCAAATTAATACCTCAAAAGACCAACACATCTAGTAAGGCCAATATTTTGAATATAAGGGAGTGAGATCAAAATCAACTGGGATGAAATCGAGGTGAATGTACTTAGCTACTAGTCAAAACAGCAGGCAGTGTTTCCACTTTAGTTTTATAATCCAGAATGTATGAGATATGCCCATGGAAGGAGAGGGTTCTACATCTCCTAGGTCATTCTCCCGGAAGAAGAGTGGGTGCAGGGAATTGTGGTGACAAAAAGGCTAAGGCTCACATTTTATAAATTTGAATTTGCTTTTTATAATGACTCCTTTGAGAGAAGCCAGAGGCAGAGGCTGCCACATAGCCTCTTAAAACATCAAAATCTAAGCACTTGTTTTCTACATTAGTAAACCATAAACCTTTTCTAAGAACTGCTGAGTATTCTCCAGTGACCCTGAATTGAGAAAGATGAAATTTCATGACCTGAAGGAGAAAAGAGAAGTCAGAATAGTCATAAATTGGTCAACTTCAAAAAGACTGCTTAAAGGAATACTGAAAACCTATATTTGAAGATCATAGATTTTATACAGAAAAAAACCCAATATATGCTACATGAAAGTATTATCCTTCTTTTTGCTGAGGATTAGACATTGATGATCTATTCAATTACCACTGTGTCTGGAAAAGTGCAATAAAAAGGATCTTTTTGTTGCCTGAGAGAGAAAAGTTTAGAATATATAACATGTGATTCTGCTGATTTTAGAGACTGAGTTCCTCTTCAGAATTCTTCTCTCTCAACAATGGAAAGTACTGGTGCATCTTGGATTATTGTGGAGATGGAAAACAAGATCCAGTTTTCCTTTTTGGTCTATAGTCACGTCAATACCCCAATTATTAGTATGAAGTCTAATGAACATAGGAGACAGTAGACTAGGTCCTCATTTTCATTGTGATAATTTGATGGAGGGGTCTGGGAATGAGAGCAGTGTCTAAATGAGATCCACCTAAAAGAGAAGGATAGAAGGTAGGGAGGATACCGGGTATGGGGCACACTCCCACGTGACTGTTGCCTCCATGGCCTTAGAAAGCACTAACGATTAGAAACAAGGTCAAGCGTGCCCACTGATGGCACCACCCAGATCGTCACATCCCTAGAGCTTGTCACGCTACACGATGCACTGTTTCTCTGATGTAACCAAGCATGTCCTTACAGGATTTTTTAAATCAACTGAGAATGTAGGAGTCTTGTGAGTTTTTGCCAGCATTTAGTGTGAAGGAAAATAATAAAGACGTAAATTATAGTCATTGATGAAAGGTAATGACGATTCAGTCACACTGTGAGTAGATAATATAGTTGAGATTTTCTGACTGATGCATTCCAAGTGAAATCTGATCTAGTGATTGGTATAGATCTGATGAAGATAGTTTCAGGCATTTAAAAGATCTCAGGTTATAAAAGCAGATGGAGGGGCTTCCCTGGTGGCGCAGTGGTTGAGAATCTGCCTGCCAATGCAGGGCACACGGGTACGAGCCCTGGTCTGGGAAGATCCCACATGCCGCGGAGCAACTGGGCCCGTGAGCCACAATTGCTGAGCCTGCGCGTCTGGAGCCTGAGCTCCGCAACAAGAGAGGCCGCGATAGTGAGTGGCCCCCGCTTGCCGTAACTAGAGAAAGCCCTCGCACAGAAACGAGAACCCAACACAGCCAAAAATAAATAAATTAATTAATTAATTAATTAAAAAAAAAAAAAAGCAGATGGAGTTAAGGAAGGTCAATTTGTACTCTCTGGAGGCAGAATATTTTGATCAATAATATAGTTAGCCTAACCCATAATGTAAGTTGTATTTTTCTTTTTTTTTTTTTTTTTTTTGGTCAAGTTATCTATAACTGAACAAGTTTCATTCCAGTTGGGATACAAATAAATCAACTGAACTCGTTTCATACCATTGAAAATGAAAATAAATCCATATTACAGTCACAATTAGAACTTCCTAGGTGAATTTAGGTTTGGAGCTCATGTAGTAGTCATCTGTGTCTTTAAGAGTCAGCCCAACAAATACTTACCACATTATTGTGAAAATGAGCAAAAGACATAAAAAAGTACTGCCTGTTTTCTTCAAAAATAGGCTTGACCTAAGTCAGAACCTGCCCTCTTGAGAACTGAATGCAGTGGTAGAGATTGCTTTACTTGAGATTAAGTTGCAGGAGGATGCCACCCAAAAAGACTCAAAATTAGTTATTTCGATACGTAGTTCTGTCTTGCATATGGATGGAAATTTGTTCAAAAAAGTTGTGACAAAACATGTATCTGTTATAGTAATTGTTTTATGCCACAATCTGATTTTTTTTTTCTTTTTCTTTCAAAGAACATTGGGGCCATTTTAGAGAAGTGCACATCTTTGCAAAGTGTCACTGAATGTCTGTGTAGATGCAGATCTGATCTTAGACTACAATATCTAATTCTTTGTAGTTTGATGTGAAAAAGAATTGGGATAGGTCCTCTAACCATACAGTGTGAGGTTATTTAAATATATATATATTCCTCCTCCAATTTCAGCTCTTTTGGGGACTCAGCTGAACTCATTCTTCTTTTTCAGGTTGGCACATGCTGATCTCACTAACAGGAACTGAGAGAATAATGAAAACTTTGAAAATACAAGTGTCATAGAAAGAGACAATCTCTTATAAGATAAACATTTTAAAAAATGTGCTGTCAAACTTAAGAGTAGAGGGTTTTATTTCCTTGTAGAGCTTATAGTATGAGGCTCTGTTAAATTGAGGAACTGTTTTCTCTCTCATCTACTACATGCCCAGGATGTTAATCTTAACCTCATCCACTACATGCCCAGGATGTTAATCTTAACCTCATCCTTACATTGAATAGAAAATCTGATGAAACTGAAACAGAATACTTAACAACCAAGTCTGAGAGCTGTGAAGAAAATAAGGGAAGGTACTTTAGTTTAAAAAGAATATTAGAATTTGGAGGAGGGGAGAAATGATAAACCATCCAAAGAGGCACAATTTCCCGCCTAATTAAGTGAGAAGTGTTTATAGCCTTTAGAATCTTGAGTCTATTGATGAATTAGGGAATGAATTGATAAAGTTATAGCTGATCCAAAGTTATCTGACTCGTGGGATTTTTGTGTTCAGGAATGTATGAGTTGATTATGTGGAAAAAAGACTCTTATAAGTATTATTATTTTTTATTTGAATTAAGACAGGATAGAATTTGCCTTCTAACTCTATCATATTTTGATCTGAGATTTAGCCTCTCTAAGCTAATATTTACATCTGTATTATAAAGGTCATAATTCCTTTCCCTGTGTCTACTTTAATTAATTTAAGAAGATTGTTTCTAAATATAATCACATTTCTAAATATAATCAATCACTTAGATTATAAAATAAAATTCGTTTTCCCAAAATGAAGGACTGGATATATGATTTAACTGATTTAAGCAAATTGTCACATTTCAATCCTTCTCCTTTAAATATGTAGGGATTCTGTTAATTATTTTTACAGCTTTAGTTGTTAAGCTGTACTTCTTATCCTTTACTGGAAGTGACTTCATTTCATGCTCTTCCAACAATAGTCCTTATTTATGGTAGTGTTGCTGGCAGAAAATATCATCTTTAAGGTCTCGGCTATAGTCCTGGGGTGGGAATAAGGGTAGAGATGAGGGCGGAGGGAGAGACCAGCTGTTTAGGACACCGGCAAACGTTCCTACTTTATAACCATCAAGAACTTAATAAAAATGTTTATTTTCTTTCCTCTCTGTATTCATTTTTAAACGGTGCAAAAAAATTCCCTCAAACAAGCAAACAAAAGCAGCCATAAAACCAGGTTAGATTCCGCCATAGAACATGGCATTCAAACTGTGGGCATAACAACTTAGTAAGAAACTCATGGCAGATAATTCAACCTTTCATCTGAAGACTGAATACTACAGGCACTGTTTCAAGCACCTGTGGCAGATGGTCAGTGAAGAAGAAACTGTCCCAGTCAGCACATCCCCACATACAAAGTCACAGATGGCAGTGGAAGCATGGCTCGGTGCAGCAAGGGCTCTGAAAACAGACCTCTGTCCACCTGAGACAGGCCATTAAGGACATGCTTGCCTTGTTTGTAAATGAACCAAAATCCAAACGCTGCCTTAGGATAATAACAACACTGAATAATGAAGAGTATACGTTCTAAAACTGTACGTTTTCAGAGCGAGGAGTTATATGCACAGAGTGTATTTAAATCTCTAGTCCAACATATACAAAAATCACCAAGAAGAGAAAAAAACAAGGTAATTTCCTCAATTTCATTTCCTTCTCTTTGAATATAGGAGCAAGAAATCATACACATAAAAAGGGAAATCAAAGATCTATCATACTGCCCTCCTCCAAACTCCCTTATTATTAATTAGAGCTTACACAGGATGGAATTGTCCTGCAAACATGTTTTATTTGGTTGGCCAACGATTATCAGAATTTGCTACCAACATCTAAAAGTCATGAAATAGCCATCTATGAATCTATTCTGCTTGCTTACTCTAAAAAATAAAGACCATTCCACATTAACCAGCTGTATTGGCTGGCCTTGACCCCAATGGAGATGTGTGCCTTCTCTAATTTGCCAAGATGCCAGAATTTGCTGTTGACTTACACCTGGGCTGCATCACTCATGCATGTCAGCTGCCCAGTCCCTAGTTCAGTACATCTGAAACACTTGTTCTCAAAATTTAATGTGAATCAGATCACCTGGAGGACTTGCTGAAACAGATTGCTCTATCCCATCCCCGGAGTTTTTTTCAGTAGTGCCTGGGGCTCAAAAATGTACATTTCTAAAAAAGTGTCTAGGTGATGCTAATACTGATGGTCTGGAGATCTTACTTTGAGAACTATGCCTCTGGAACTGAATTTAATCAACTAGTATATACAGTGTGTTCTTAGTCCAATGTCATGTTCTATACGGCATAGGAAAAGAAAAAGCTTCCTCAAGTAACTTTAACTCCATTAATGGGTTCACTGATTTTCTAGGACTGTCATAAAAAAAGTACCACAGACAAAGTAGCTTAAAGAACAGAACTTTATTTTTTCACAGTTTTGGAAACTGGAAGTCAAAGATCAAGGAGCTAGCAGGGTTGGGTTCTTTGAGGTCTCTCTCCCTGGCTTGCAGATGGCAACCCTCTGGTCTCTTAACATGGTCTTCTCTGTGTTAGCACCTCCCTGGTGTCTTTCTCATACTCTTCTATTAGGACACCTGTCATATTGGAATTGGGCTCCACCTTAATGGCCTCATTTTAACTTAATTATCTTCTTAAAGACCTCATCTCCTAATATGGTCACTGTATTAGTCAGGGGTTCTCCAGAGAATCAGAAGCAATAGGATATATCAATATATAAATTTATAGAAAGAGATTATGAAAGATTGGCTCATGTGATTATGGAGGCTGAGAAATCCCACGATCTGCCATCTACAAGCCTGACCAAGGAAAGCTAGTGGTGTAATTTAGTCAGAGTCTCAAGTCACAAAAACCAGGAACACTGATGTTGAGTGCAGAAGAAAATGGATTTCCCAGCTCATACAGAGAGCAAATTCTCCTTTCCTCTGCCTTTTTGTTCTAGTCAGGCCATCAGTGGATCAGATGATGCCCACATGTATTGGTGAGGGTGATCTTCCTTACTCAGCCTACCAAGTCGAGTGCTAATCTCCTTTGAAAACACACACAGAAAAAATCAGAAATAATGTTTTATCCACTTTTTGGGCATCCCTTACCCCAGTCAAGTTGACATGTAAAGTTGACCACCACAGTTACATTTTGAGGTACCAGGGATTGGGACTTCAACATATGAATTTTGGGAAGACACAATTCAGCCCATAACCGTAAGGTAAAACAAATCTCAGGAAGTAGAAACTTAAAACTATAAAAACTGACTTTTTATATAAACATAAAGCTTGCTTAGCCACGTCCTCTGAGGAACTAGAGATTCTATCTAGGTATCTGTCAAGTGTTTGAAAAACATTATCACAAGTTACCCGTCAGTGTTGCTGAATCCTGTGGTTAGATTCACTCCAAGGGAATCCTCTCCCTCTTTTCTGTCTGGAACCGTTCATACCCACCTGGTATATTAGTGGCTTTTAAATTGGCCCAGCTGCTCTTAATGTAGTAGTCATCCAAAATTCCATTAAGGCAGATAAATATAAAGTACAAATCAGGAGGAGACTTTCAACACGGTGGAGGAGTAAGAAGTGGAGGTCACCTTCCTCCCCACAAATACATCAGAAATACATCTACATGTGGAACAACTCCTACAGAACACCTACTGAACGCTAACAGAAGACCTCAGACTTCCCAAGAGGCAAGAAACTCCTTTGCCCTGGGTAGGGCAAAAGGAAAAAGGAAAAACAGAGACAAAAGAATAGGGAAGGGACCTGCACCTCTGGGAGGGAGCTGTGAAGGAGGAAATGTTTCCACACAATAGGAAGCCCGTTCACTGGCAGAGACAGGGGGTGGCGGGGGGAAAGCTTCAGAGCCACAGAGGAGAGCGCAGCAACAGGGGTTCAGAGGGCAAAGCAGAGAGATTCCTGCACAGAGGATCGGTGCCGACCAGCACTCACCAGCTCGAGATGCTTGTCTGCTCACTGGCCGGGGCAGGCGGGGGCTGGGAGCTGAGGCTCGGGCTTCGGAGGTCAGATCCCAGGGAGAGGACTGGGGTTGGCTGCGTGAACACAGCCTGAAGGGGGCTAGTGCGCCACAGCTAGCTAGGAGGGAGTCTGGGAAAAAGTCTGGACCTGCCTAAGTGGCAAGAGACCATTGTTTCAGGGTGTGAGGAGAGGGGATTTAGAGCACCACCTAAACGAGCTCCAGAGACGGGCTCGAGCTGTGGCTATCAGCGTGGACCCCAGAGACAGGCGTGAAACACTGCTCCTGCAGCCAACAAGAAGCCTGTGTGCAAGCACAGGTCACTCTCCACACTGCCCCTCCCAGGAGCCTGTGCAGCCCGCCACTGCCAGGGTCACGTGATCCAGGGAAAACTTCCCCAGGAGAACGCACAGCGTGCCTCAGGCTGTTGCAACGTCACACCGGCCTCTGCCGCTGCAGACTCGCCCTGCATCCGTCCCCCTCCCTCCCCCCGGCCTGAATGAGCCAGAGCCCCTTAATCAGCTGCTCCTTTAACCCCGTCCTGTCTGAGCAAAGAACAGACGCCCTCAGGTGACCTACATGCAGAGGCGGGGCCAAATCCAAAGCTGAACCCCGGAAGCTGTGCGAACAAAGAAGAGAAAGGGAAATTTCTCCCAGCATCCTCAGGCGCAGCGGATTACATCTCCAAAATCAACTTGATCTACCCTGAATCTCTGGAATAGCTGAATAGACAATGAATCATACCAATATTGAGGCAGTGGACTTTGGAAGCAACTGTAGACTTGGGGTTTGCTTTCAGCATCAAATTTGTTTCTGGTCTTATGTTTATCTTAGTTTAGTATTTAGACTTTATTATCAATAGTAGATTTGTTTATTGATTTGGTTGTTCTCTTCCTTTCTTTTTTAATGTATAGATATATATATTTTTTCCTTTTTCTCTTTTTGTGAGTGTGTATGTGTATGCCTCTTTGTGTGATTTTGTCTGTAAAGCTTTGCTTTTACCATTTGTCCTAGGCTTCTGTCTGTCCATTTTTTTCTGTTTGTTATTTTTCTTATACTATAGTTTTTAGCACTTGTTATCATTGGTGGATTTTTTTTTTTGGTTTGGTTGCTCTCTTCTTTCTTTCTTTCTTTCTTTCTTTCTTTTTTATTACTTTTTAATTCTTTTTATTTAAATTTTTTTTCTTTTTTCTTTTAATAACTTTATTTTACTTTATTTTTTTCTTTTTTCATTCTTTTTTTTCACCCTTTTCATCAGAGCTGTGTGGCTAACAGGGTCTCGGTGCTCCAGCCGGGTGTCAGGCCTGAGCCTCTGAGGTGGGAGAGCCGAGTTCAGGACATTGGTCCACCAGAAACCTCCCAGCTCCATGTAATATCAAATGGCAAAAGCTCTCCCAGAGATCTCTATCTCAACGCTAAGACCGAGCTCCACTAAACGACCAGCAAGCTACAGTGCGGACACCCTATGCCAAACAAATAGCAAGAACAAAACACAAACTCACCCATCAGCAGAAAGACTGCCTAAAATCATAATAAGGTCACAGAAACCCCAAAACACACCACCAGACGCGGTCCTGCCCACCAGAAAGACAAGATCCAGCCTCATCCACCAGAAAACAGGCACCAGTCCCCTCCACCAGGAGGCCTACACAACCCACTGAACCAATCTCACCCACTAGGGGCAGACACCAAAAACAATGGGAACTATGAACCTGCAGCTGAGAAAAGGAGACCCCAAAGACAGTAAGTTAAGAAAATGAGAAGACAAAGAAACATACAGCAGATGAAGGAGCAAGCTAAAAACCCACCAGACCAAACAAATGAAGAGGAAATAGGCAGTCTACCTGAAAGAGAATTCAGAGTAATGATAGTAAAGAGGATCCAAAATCTTGGAAATAGAATGGAGGAAATACAAGAAACGTTTAACATAGACCTAGAAGAACTAAAGAGCAAACAACCAATGATGAACAACACAATAAATGAAATTAAAAATTCTCTATAAGGAATCAATAGCAGAATAACAGAGGCAGAAGAATGCATAAGTGACCTGGAAGATAAAATAGTGGAAATAACTACCACAGAGCAGAATAAAGAAGAAAGAATGAAAAGAATTGAGGACAATATCAGAGACCTCTGGGAAAATATTAAATGCACCAACATTCAAATTATAGGGGTCCCAGAATAAGAAGAAAAAAAGAAAGGGACTGAGAAAATATTTGAAGAGATTATAGATGAAAACTTCCCTAATATGGGAAAGAAAATAGTCAATCAAGTTCAGGAAGCACAGACAGTCCCATACAGGAAAAATCCAAGGAGAAACTCATGAAGACACATATTAATCAAACTATCAAAAATTAAATACAAAGAAAAAATATTAAAAGCAACAAGGGAAAAGCAACAAATAACATACAAAGGAATCCCCATAAGGTTAACAGCTGATCTTTCAGCAGAAACTCTGCAAGCCAGAAGGGGGTGGCAGGACATACTTAAAGTGATGAAAGGGAAAAACCTACAACCAAGATTACTCTACCCAGCAAGGATCACATTCAGATTTGACGGGAAATTAAAACCTTTACAGACAACCACAAGCTACGAGAATTTAGCACCACCAAACCACCTTTACAACAAATGCTAAGGGGACTTCTCTAGGCAGGAAACACAAGACAAGGAAAAGACCTATAATAACAAACCCAAAACAATTAAGAAAAAGGTAATAGGAACAAACATATCGATAACTACCTTAAATGTAAATGGATTAAATACTCCAACAAAAGACATAGACTGGCTGAATGGATAGAAAAACAGGAACCATACATATGCTGTCTACAAGATACCCACTTCAGACCTAGGGACACATACAGACTGAAAGTAAGGGGATGGAAAAAGATATCCCATGCAAATGGAAATCAAAGAAAGCTGGAGTAGCAATTCTCATATCAGACAAAATAGACTTTAAAATAAAGACTATTACATGAGACCAAGAAGGTCATTACATAAAGATCAAGGGATCAATCCAAGAAGATATAACAATTGTAAATATTTATGCACCCAACATAGGAGCACCTCAATACATAAGACAAATGCTAACAGCCATAAAAGGGGAAATCATCAATAACACAATCATATTAGGGGACTTTAATACCCCACTTTCACCAATGAACAGATCATCGAAAATGAAAGTAAATAAGGAAACACAAGCTGTAAACGACACACTAGTGAAGATGGACTTAATTGATATTTATAGGACGTTCCATCCAGAAATACCGAATACACTTTTTTCTCAAGTGCTCATGGAAGATTATCCAGGATAGATCATATCTTGGGTGACAAATCAAGCCTTGGTAAATTAACGAAAATTGAAATTGTATCAAGTATCTTTTTTCACCACAATGCTATGAGACTAGATATCATTTACAGGAAAAATCTGTAAAAAATACAAACACATGGAGGCTAAACAATACACTACTAAATAACCAAGAGATCACTGAAGAAATCAAAGAGGAAATCAAAAAATATCTAGAAACAAATGACAATGAAAACACGATGACCCAAAACCTATGGGATGCAGCAAAAGCATTTCTAAGAGGGAAGTTTATAGCAATACAATCCTACCTTAAGAAACAAGAAGCATCTCAAGTAAACAACCTAAACTTACACCTAAAGCAATTAGAGAAAGAAGAACAAAAAAACCCCAAAGTTAGTAGAAGGAAAGACATCATAACGATCAGATCAGAAATAAATGAAGAAGAAATGAAGGAAACAATAGCAAAGATTAATAAAACTCAAAGCTTGTTCTTTGAGAAGATAAACAAATTGATAAACCATTAGCCAGACTCATCAAGAAAAAAACAGGGAGGACTTAAATCAATAGAATTAGAAACGAAAAAGGAGAAGTAACAACTGACACTGCAGAAATACAAAGGATCATGAGAGATTACTACAAGCAACTCTATGCAAATAAAATGGACAACCTGGAAGAAGTGGACACATTCTTAGAAAAGCACAACCTGCCAAGACTGAAGCAGGAAGAAATAGAAAATATAAACAGACTAATCACAAGCACTGAAATTGAGACTATGATTAAAAATCTTCAAACAAACAAAAGCCCAGGACCAGATGGCTTCACAGATGAATTCTATCAAACATTTAGAGAAGACTTAACACCTATCCTTCTCAAACTCTTCCAAAACATAGCAGAGAGAGGAACACTCTCAAACTCATAATACAAGGCCACCATCACCCTGATACCAAAACCAGACAAAGATATCACAAAGAAAGAAAACTACAGGCCAATATCACTGATGAACATAGATGCAAAAGTCCTCAACAAAATACTAGCAAACAGAATCCAACAGCACATTAAAAGGATCATACACCATGATCAAGTGGGGTTTATCTCAGGAATGCAAGGATTCTTCAGTATATGCAAATCAATCAATGTGATAAACCATATTAACAAATTGAAGGAGAAAAAGCCTATGATCATTTCAATAGATGCAGAAAAATCTTTTGACAAAATTCAACATCCATTTATGATAAAAACCCTCCAGAAAGTAGGCATAGAGGGAACTTACCTCAACATAATAAAGGCCATATATGACAAACCCACAACCAACATCATTCTCAATGGTGAAAAATTGAAATCATTTCCTCTAAGATCAGGAACAAGACACAGTTGCCCACTCTATTCAACATAGTTTTGGAAGTTTTAGCCACAGCAATCAGAGAAGAAAAAGAAATAAAAGGAATCCAAATTGGAAAAGAAGAAGTAAAGCTGTCACTGTTTGCAGATGACATGATACTATACATAGCGAATCCTAAAGATGTTACCAGAAAACTACTAAACCTAATCAATGAATTTGGTAAAGTAGCAGGATACAATATTAATGCACAGAAATCTCTTGCGTTCCTACACACTAATGATGAAAAATGTGAAAGAGAAATTAAGGAAGCACTCCCATTTACCTTTGCAACAAAAAGAATAAAATACCTAGGAATAAACCTACCTAAGGAGACAAAAGACCTGTATGCAGAAAAGTATAAGACACTGATGAAAGAAGTTAAAGATGATACAGACAGATCGAGAGATATACCACGTTCTTGGATTGGAAGAATCAACATTGTGACAATGACTATACTACCCAAAGCAATCTACAGATTCAACGCAATCTCTATCAAACTACCGATGGCATTTTTCACAGAACTGAACAAAAAATTTCAAAATTTGTATGGAAAAACAAAAGACCCCTAATAGCCAAAGCAACCGTGAGAAATAAAAACGGAGCTGGAGGAATCAGGCTCCCTGATTTCAGACTATACTACAAAGCTACAGTAAACAAGACAGTATGGTACTGGCACAAAAACAGAAATATAGATCAATGGAACAGGATAGAAAACCCAGAGATAAACCCATGCACATGTGGTCACCTTATTTTTGATAAAGGGGGCAAGAATATAAAATTGAGAAAAGACAGCCTCTTCAGTAAGTGGTGCTGGGAAAACTGGACAGCTACATGTAAAAGAATGAAATTAGAACACTCCCTAATACCACACACAAAAAGACACTCAAAATGGATTAAAGACCTAAATGTAAGGCCAGACACGATTAAACTCTAAGAGGGAAACATAGGCAGAACACACTATGACATAAATCACAGCAAGATCCTTTTTGACCCACCTCCTAGAGAAATGGAAAAAAACAAACAAACAAAACAACAAATTGGACCTAATGATACTTAAAAGCTTTTGCACAGCAAAGGAAACCATAAACAAGATGAAAAGAAAACCCTCAGAATGGGAGAAAGTATTTGCCAACGAAGCAACTGACTAAAGGTTTAATCTCCAAAATATACGACAGCTCATGCAGCTCAATATCTAAAAAACAAACAACCCAATCCAAAAAAGGGCAGAAGACCTAAATAGATATTTCTCCAAAGAAGATATACAGATTGCCAACAAACACATGAAAGAATGCTCAACTTCACTGATCATTAGAGAAATGCAAATCAAAACTACAATGAGGTATCACCCCACACCAGTCAGAATGGCCATCATCAAAAAATGTACAAACAATAAATGTTACAGAAGGTGTAGAGAAAAGGGAACCCTCTTGCACTGTTGATGGGAATGTAAATTGATACAGCCACTACAGAGAACAGTATGGAGGTTCTTTAAAAAACTAAAAATAGAACTACCATATGACACAGCAATTCCTCTGCGGGGCATATACCCTGAGGAAACCATAATTCAAAAAGTGTCATGTACCACAATGTTCATCGTAGCTCTATTTACAATAGCCAGGACATGGAAGAAACCTAAGTGTCCTTTGACAGATGAATGGATAAAGAAGATGTGGCACATATACACAATGGAATATTACTCAGCCATAAAAAGAAACGAAATTGAGTTGTTTGTAGTGAGGTGGATGAACCTAGAGTCTGTCATACAGAGTGAAGTAAGTCAGAAAAAGAAAAACAAATACCGTATGCTAACACATTTATATGGAATCTAAAAAAAAAAAAAAAAAAAAAAATGGTTCTGAGACCCTAGGGGCAGGACAGGCATAAAGACGCAGATGTAGAGAATGGACTTGAGGACACTTGGAGGGGGAAGGGTAGCTGGGACGAAGTGAGTGAGTGGCATGGACATATATACACTACCAAATGTAAAATAGATAGCTAGTGGGAAGCAGCCGCATAGCACAGGGAGATCAGCTCGGTGCTTTGTGACCACTTAGAAGGGTGGGATAGGGAGAGTGGGAGGGAGACACAAGCAGGAGGAGATATGGGGATATATATATATGTATAGCTGATTCACTGTTATAAATCAGAAATTAACACACCATTGTAAAGCAATTATACTCCAATAAAGATGTTAAAGAATAAATAAATAAAGTACAAATCAGGATAAAGTCTACCATCCATATGTCTCTAAATAGGGAAGAGAAAATACATTTACAGTACATATATGTATTTATTGAAAAAAATTTGCATCTAAGTTGGCCCATGCACTTCAATCCTGTGTTGTTCATGGGTCAACAGTATTTCAAAAAATATTCTGAAATTGCTAGAGATGTTTATAACTTTATTGGAGACTGGGATTTATATTTTGTTATGAACTTCTTATATAATGCTTATAAAAGGATAGAAACACATGGAAAGTAATATTATTAAAATTGCATAAGAAATCTGAAAAAAAATGGAAAGGCAAACATATATTGTTTTAGGGTTCCATTAAATATAAATTATATGCTTTAAAAAAAAGCCCAGATAGAAACACAAAAATGTTAACAGTGGTTGTCTTCTGCTAGAGGAAATATTCATATTGTTTTGCATTTCTAAAATTCCTATAATTATCATGGGAAAATAAATGTGACAAAGTCATAAGTTATAGATCTTTTCTTCTCCCCTTGTTTTTGTTTTGTATTCCAATTAATAGGCTCCTGGAAATGCAGATCTACTAGTGATATACGTTACTAAGACACCAGGAGGTTTTTTTGTTGTTGTTGCTTGTTTTCTGTTTTCTTTTATGGATAACAGTAACAAGCTATTGATGAAGAATGGCTTGCCTTTAGTTTCTGTGAGATACTCCAAGCTCAGCATTTGGAATACCCTTTTGTTTAATTTTCAGTGTGTGCCACTTTTATTTCTTCACCTAAACTTTATGCTCCTTGAAGGCTCAGAGGAATGGAGGTTACGAATTTGCTTCAAACCAAACAGTATTAGTAAGTGGGAAATGCCAGGACTCTCCCCAGTTCTCCCCAGTCATATCATCTCCTTTTTTGTTCCCCACATTTATTATTATTTTTTTTATTGTGTAGTCTCTGTGGTATTTGCCTTAGGACTAGGTCCCTAATTCACAGACACACATGCTTTATCCATGCTTAACAATTTGTGAAGGAGGTTTGGATCTCTAAAGAAATCACAGTATCTACCTCAGCTCTCCTTTGGGGGCTGGAAACAACTTTATTGATGTCGCTATTATTTTTCTGTGTATGTATTGGAAAATAAAGTGATGCATCTCTTCTGGTCATTTGAGATTGTAAATATTCCTTTAAGAGAAGTTATTTCCAAAATGCATATGTGACAGGAAAATACTGGCTTCTAACTGAACCCCAGCCTAATACATGGGTGCAACTTTATATTCCAATCAAGTAAAAATCTAGGGAAGTATGTGCCAAAATGCCAAATCGAATCATTTGGTTAAATACTATATAATCTTTCAAAAGTAAATTGTTACAAATTAGAGATCTTGAGGGTGATCTAAATAAGAAAGCAAAATTTGAAGGATTTGTAAGGTCAGGATGGATATGGGTGACTGAAAAATTTATTCCCCATGGAAACCAATTGTGCAAATATTCATCAGGTATTAGAATTGGTGCTTTTATATATATTCTCTTCTAACAACTCTGCCAAGTGGCTATTATTATTCCATCTCGTGGAAAGAAACTAAATTTCAGTGGGGTTAAGTGGCTGTCTCCATTCACATAGGTATTAAGTTTTAGACCTGAATCCAAATACCTTTCTGACACAAAAAATATGACATGAGAATTGAGGCTTAGTATCCAAAACATCTGCGCCTGTGACTAAAGTAGTAGTATATAGCTATGAGATATATTACATTCCTAAATGATGGCAGTAACAATGGAGAAGAAGATAAAAGTATATTAAATGTGACACCCAATGAAGTGATACTTAACCACACACCAAACTATTTTTTCCCACAGAACTCTGAGTTTCTGCATAGAGAACCACCATCTATTTGCTTAATCCAAATAGAAAATTAAACAATCACACAAACGAGAATATTCTAAGTCTTTCTTAATTCTTCTCATTGATAACTCTTCCTCATGCATTCCACCAGCAAGTCTTTAATACTGTATTTCCAAAATATAGGCTTCCCACATTATATGAGTCAAAAGCATCCTTGACAAAGAGTTGAATAGTTGAATTTTGGATTGTGAGGGCTTATATTCTGTTTAATCATTTTTAAAAGGGAAATAATGATGCAGGGCCAACTTATCCCAAGACCCCAACTGATTTTGCCAGCAAAACACCTGAAAATATCCATATAACGATTATTCTATGATAAATATTGAACACATTTCCTTTCTTTTGTACACAGGGAAACATTGCATTCATGATAGATTGGGATCAGTCCACTCCCATGCTTAGATTTTTAGGTTTAAGCTGTATTTTATCCTGTCAAACTTTCTCCTAATGTGTGAGCCTTTCTGTGGCTTTTAGTCTTGCTTTCTTCGCTGACTTTTGAAAGTGCCTAAAAGATTGTTTTACATTTTATTAATGAACAACGTATTTGAAGAATCAAGCACAAGACTAATTTCGATGGGTAGGACAGCGGCACTCTGTGTGTAGGGCATCTCCGTACTACCCCCAAAGACGTTCGCAGTCCGACGCTTTGATGATCATAGACTGGGTGGCATAACGAGAGAAATTTCTTACAGTTCTGAAGGCTGCTGAGATCAGGGTGCTGGCATGCTCGGTTTCTGGGGAGAGCCCTCTTCCTGGCTTCTAGATGGCCACCTTCTCACTGTATCCTCACGTGACATTTCTTCTGTGTACAAGGGGAGACAGAGCAAGCCCTGGTTTCTCTTCTTCTTCTTATAAGGACTCCAGTGCCTTTAGATTAGGGATCCACCCTCATAACGTCAATTAACCTTAATACCTCCACAAAGACCCAGCTCCAAATACAGTCACCTGGAGGTTAAGGATTCAACATATAAACTTTGAGAGACACAAACATTTTGTCTATAACTTTTTGCCCCTGGCTCAGCAAAACTCGTGTCCTTCTCAGATATAAAATACATTCATTCCATCCCAACAGACCCAAAAGTCTATCTCATTTCAGCATCAACTTTAAAGTTTAAACTCTGAAGTCTCATCTAAATGTCATCTAAATCAGACATGGGAGAGGGTCGAGGTCTGACTCATCCAGAGTCTAAATTCCTGTATAGCTGCGAAACTCTGAACCCAGAAAAGTAAGATGCTTCTATAATACAATGGGGGCACGGGAATAGGATAGATATACCCATTTCAAATGGAAGAACTTAGAAAGAAAAAAAGGGTGACATGTCCCCAAAAACTCCAAAAATGAGTAAGGCAAATTCCACTGGATCTTAAGGTTGGGGAATGGTCCTCTTTTGTCTGATGATCTGCCCTCCAGGCAAACCGACTGGGGAGGCAGCCTTACCCTCCCAGCTCAGCCTGCTGGCCCTGCCCCTTCAGCTCTCTGCAAGGGTTTTGCTCATGATGCTGCCTGATTTGCTTCTGTAGCCCCAGGAAACAAATACAATGGCAAATTGATGTATCAAAGGAATTCAATGGGGAATGAAGGTCATTTCAACAAATGGTGCTAGAACAACTGGATATATTTATATATATATATATATGTATATTTATATATATTCATATTTATATATTTACATATAAAATTCTCATGCTTACCTCGCACAATAAATAAAATTATTGAAGTGGTAAAGTTAAAGGTAAAGGTAAAGTTACAAAGACTCCAGAAGAAGTAACAGGGTGTAATCTTTGTTACTTTGATGTAAGCAAAGCTTTCTTAGGTAGGATATAAAAAACACACACTATAAAAGGATAAATTTAACTTCACTTGCATGAAATTTAAAACTTCTGCTTTTTTTGTGTTTTTTATTTTATTTTTTATTGGAGTATAGTTGCTTTACAATGTTGTGTTAGTTTCTGCTGTACAATGAAGTTAATCAGCTATATGTATACATATATCCCCTCCCTCCCCCCCATCCCACCCATCTAGGTCATCACAGAGCTCGGAGCTGAGCTCCCTGTGCTATACAGCAGGTTCCACTAGCTGTCTATTTTACACATGGTAGTGTATTTATGTCAAAACTAATCTCCCAGTTCATCCCACCCTCCCCTTCCCCTACCCTGTGTCCACACATCCATTCTCTACATCTGCATTTCTATTCTTAACCTGAAAATAGGTTCATCTGTACCATTTTTCTAGATTCCACATACATGTGTTATGATATTTGTTTTTCTCTTTCTGACTTTTTTCACTCTGTATGACAGACTCTAGGTTCATCCACATCTCTACAAATGACCCAATTTCATTTCTTTTTATGGCTGAGTAATATTCCATTGTATATATGTACCACATCTTTTTTTTTTTTAAACATCTTTATTGGAATATAATTGCTTTACAATGGTGTGTTAGTTTCTGCTTTATAACAAAGTGAATCAGTTATACATATACATATGTTCCCATATCTCTTCCCTCTTGCATCTCCCTCCCTCCCACCCTCCCTATCCCACCCCTCTAGGTGGTCACAAAGCACCGAGCTGATCTCCCTGTGCTATGCAGCTGCTTGCCACTAGCTATCTATTTTACGTTTGGTAGTGTATATATGTCCATGCCACTCTCTCACTTTGTCCCAGCTTACCCTTCCCCTTCCCCGTATCCTCAAGTCCATTCTCTAGTAGGTCTGTGTTTTTATTCCTGTCTTGCCCCTAGGTTCTTCATGACCATTTTTTTTTTTTTTTTAGATTCCATATATATGTGTTAGCATACGGTATTTGTTTTTCTCTTTCTGACTTACTTCATTCTGTATGACAGACTCTAGGTCCATCCACCTCACTACAAATAACTCAATTTCATTTCTTTTTATGGCTGAGTAATATTCCATTGTACATATGTGCCACATCTTCTTTATCCATTCATCTGTTGATGGACACTTAGGTTGCTTCCATGTCCTGGCTATTGTAAATAGAGCTGCAATGAACATTTTGGTACATGACTCTTTTTGAATTATGGTTTTCTCAGCATATAAGTCCCGTAGTGGGACTGCTGGGTCATATGGTAGTTCTATTTTGGGTTTTTTAAGGAACCTCCATACTGTTCTCCATAGTGGCTGTATCAATTTACAAACCCACCAACAGTGCAAGAGGGTTCCCTTTTCTCCACACCCTCTCCGGCATTTATTTTTTGCAGATTTTTTGATGATGGCCATGCTGACCAGTGTGAGGTGATACCTCATTGTAGTTTTGATTTTCATTTCTCTAATAATTAGTGATGTTGAGCATATTTTCCTGTGTCTCTTGGCCATCTGTACGTCTTCTTTGGTGAAATGTCTATTTAGATCTTCTGTCCATTTTTTGGTTGGGTTGTTTGTTTTTTTGATATTGAGCTGCATGAGCTGTTGTATATTTTGGAGATTAATCCTTTGCCCATTGCTGCATTTGCAAATATTTTTTTCCCATTCTGAGGGTTGTCTTTTCGTCTTCTGCTTTTTGAAGGACACAATTTAGAAAAATGATAAATGACAAAGCAAGATGCCAAATTTGGATAATACTTAAAATCTACATGCCCTACAAAGGATTTTTAACCAGAATACATTAAAACAGACACACAACTCATAACTCAGTAAGAAGGCAAACAGCACAAATAAAACCTCATGAACTTCCAGCTACTGTCTAGAATATAAAAATCTGAAAAGAATGTAGATTCCACACTACCAAAAACTAAAAAGTGTGAGAGCCACCTGTCTACACTGGCAGGATCATCCTGGGGCACTGAAATGGGAGAGGAGACCCCATCACTTGAAGCTGAAGGGGAAACAGCATTGGCGCCTGGGCCTGTGGTCCGAGTGGCAGTCCTGCTGACCCCTGAATCAACGTTAGGGTTGGGACTTCAACATATAAACTTGGGGGGAATACAAACATTCAGTCCACACCTGCAAATTCAAATTCAGTCTAGTCCTTTCTCAACAGCTATTGTGAATTTGAACTACCATTGTTTCAAATTTGTTACAGGGAATATTCAGAGCATCAGAGTTCAGACAGCCAGGAATACCAATATAGCTACAGTGTATGCACTTCTCTCCATGTCTCTCTATCATATGGATGAACCATCATCCTCCGAACTGGTCTCTGTAATACTTCAACTTATCAATGACTTCCCATTTAATTAAAGAAAATATTGTGAGTCCTTACATGTAACATCCTTAACAGGATCGAGCTTCCCCTGCTTGTTTCTGCAGCCCCACTTTCTGCTTGGCCGCGCTGCCCTTCTTCTATTTGATTTACTCCTTCAGTCACAAACTGATTCCGTAACTTTGTCTTTGCATGTTCTTTTCCCTTCACCAGAAGCACCATTTCCTTTACTGTACGTGGCTGACTCTCTCTGTATTCAGTTCTCAGAACGCTTATCCCTGCCCGCATATCAAGATTAGCAGCCTCCCACCTACTCACGCACATACCTGTATTCCCCACTCCTTCACCCCCCTTCTTTTTGTAACCGTGATTTTGTGCAATTACTTTTTTCTTCTACTTTAAAGTGAAGATACCTACAACACCTGTTTTATTAACTGCTTTATTTCCAGTGCTTATTACAGAAAAGCTGACACATAATACTTATTCAATAAATATTTAATAAATAAAGAAGGAATGAATGGATTAAATATTTAGCAGGTAGGTTGTATAGCACTTGGTTGTTAATTTTATGTAGTGGTGAAACGAAAACAGCTTAGCATAAAAAAGATTAGGATCCAAATGAATGTGTCCATCAGTATGGTTGATGAAGATATTTAACAGGCTAAAATTTAAGATGACTGCTGGGCATTTTTAGGAGATGAGTTTGGATAGCACAGTGTATGCTCTGACAGTTGGGTTTGCTCTTTTTTGTAATGCAAGTGCCTGATCTAAGTTTTGATTGCAGAGACATCCACTTCAAAGATGGGTTATCTGAATAAACACCTTGCAGCCACATTAGCAGATGAAGAGCCAGGCCAGCCCTTTCAAGCTCCTTTGTTTTAGAGATCTTGGTTGATTTTTATAACTGACTACTTCGAACACTTGTTTTTTCTCTTCCCTCTTTAAATACCCATGCTTGTGTTTGAAGTTCACCAAGAAAAATGAGCCCAAGTAACTGTAGGCCACCACCCTCACCTCCAACAGAAGCAGAACCCCACAGCCTACTCTCTCTCTCTCTCTCTCTCCCTGTGACCTCACTGTGTGGTCCAGATGTGTCATGTAATTTCCAGGACTTGTAAGTCATAAACTTTTTTCTTTCAGAGTTTCCTGATGGTTATTGCAAAGGGCATCTTGCAATCATAATAAGAACCACAAGGGCCAATCCGGCCATAACACTGGTTATGTTTAAGTTGAGACTGGCACAAAACAAATAGGTAAAGCAGAGCAGGAGGATTTTAAAACATGCCTGAGAGGATTAACCAGCATTATCAGCCTTTAAAAAATAATACCTACTAATTATGTGTACTTATTATCAGGTATTGAGTTAATATATTATGCCATTTTTACAATGATAGTCCTACGTTTGGTTTTATATTTCTTGTATAGACAAAAAAGTTGACATTCATAGAGGTAAAGTGACTTTCCCCAGGTCCTAGATCTGGAAAAGGTACAGTTTCCTGAATCTTGGGTCCAAATTTTATACACTTTAGCTCTAAACTATAATTGGCAGGAGTGAGGACTTGAATAATGAAATAAGACTAGACGGGAAGCATTATTTTGAAATATTAATAAAGTAGCAATAACAGTTCAGAATGTAAAAAGTATTGTCAAATTATCTCATTGGCTCCTCAGACCAGTCCTATGAGAGAAGTGGGAATAGTGACTAGGAAAAAGAGCTAATCAGGATTCTGACTTTTTTATTACAATTCTCCCACCTACTCCCACTGATGGTTCCAAAGGATGATATATTTTAAATAAAATTGAACTTTATTGGGATTTGGAGCTTTGCCATTCCCTGTTTACCTGAAATGTACTAATATAAAAATGTGAGCATTCAATTGATGGGAAGAGTGGTGCCAGAGTCTTACCTCAGAGCACATCACAATCACCACGGGAACAGAAAAATAATGAGATCTGTGATCCCTACCCTAAGCAATTCTGTAAAACATTTTGAGGTACAGTAAAACTCAAAATATATTAATAATAAATAAATATGAGGTTTCTGTTTCAACCAATCTGCAGAGCTAATGACAGATTTGTGACAAGCTTATTTGGCTTATTCCGTGATCCTTTTTTCAGCTCCATATCCTACTTAACATTTGGCATTCTATTGAAGAAAAAAAAAAAAGGATCATAGAAATGACCCGTGGAGCATTTATTTCTGTCTACATTTATATGTAGACGGTCCCTGACTTATGATGGTTCGACTTAAGATTTTTTTTTTTTAAAGCGATCTTTCTCTGTTTCTTCCCAAGAGTTACAACTTTTTTTTTTTAATTAATAACTACTTTATTTATTTATTTATTTATTTATTTATTTATTTATTTTTTAAACTGTGTTGGGTCTTCGTTTCTGTGCGAGGGCTTTCTCTAGTTGCGGCAAGCGGGGGCCACTCTTCATCGCGGTGCGCGGGCCTCTCACTATCGCGGCCCCTCCCGTTGCGGGGCACAGGCTCCAGACGCGCAGGCTCAGCAGTTGTGCCTCACGGGCCCAGTTGCTCCGTGGCATGTGGGATCCTCCCAGACCAGGGCTCGAACCCGTGTCCCCTGCATTAGCAGGCAGATTCTCAACCACTGCGCCACCAGGGAAGCCCCGACTTAAGATTTTTCAACTTTACAATGCTGTGAAAGCAACACACATTCAGTAGAAACTGTACTTCAAATTTCGAATTTTGATCTTTTCCTGGGCTACTGATATGTGGTAAACAAGGCCCTTTCACGATGCTGGGCAATGGTAGTAAGCCACACCTCCCAGTCGGCCTCACCATCCCGAGGGCAAACAACTAATACACTTGATACATTTACAGCCATTCTGTACCCATACACCCATTCTGTTTTTCACTATCCAGTTTAAGCATTCAATAAATTACATGGGATGTTCGGCACTTTATTATATATAAAGTAGGCTTTGTGTCAGAAGATTTTGCCTAACTGTAGGCTAATGTATGTGTTCTGAGTGTGAGTTTGTCTAGGATAAGCTATGTTTGGTAGGTTAGGTGTATTAAATGCATTTTGACTTACCAATATTTTCAACTTACAATGGGTTTATCAGGATGTAACCCCATTGTAAGTCAAACAAGATCTATATATAATCCCTTTCTTTCTCATATTAGAAATGATGCCCCCAATTATGATGCCTGATTTTGTCTTTGTTGTCTATTTCACCCTTGAATTATATAATTTTGAATGTCATGGCAATAGTAAGTAGACAAGATATTGATATTCTTTTTTATTAATAGATATATGAGAATAGTAAAGATTAAAATTTTATGTATTAATTCAGAAACTATTTGTTGAACACTGCAGTACATACTGGGAATACAAGGTCAAATAATATGTGATCCATATCATTAAGAGTCAAATTTTATTAAAACAAAATTCCATTTAAGTGTAGCAGGTTCTATCAAAGTACTAACAGTATTCAGTGCAGGTGCTATTGGAGGAAAATTGCAGGATAGAATTCATATCTAAGAACTGAATTGGTAGGGACTTCCCTGGTGGTCCAGTGATTAAGACTCCGTGCTCCCAATGCAGGGGGCATGGGTTTGATCCCTGGTCAGGGAACTAAGATCCTGCATGCCACATGGTGCAGCCAAAAAAAAAAAAAAAAAAAGAACTGAATTGGTAGAATTGGTAGGATTAGAAATGGTATCTGAGGCAGAGAAATCATGGGCTTTGACATCAAAGTCATACAGCTAGTTATTGGTACAATAAAAATTAGTAGTCACTTCTTATGAATTTAAATCCAAGATTTCTTATGTATTAATTTTTATGGACTTAGAAGTTTGTTACAGTGGTTTACATGATAAAGCCGGAGAAAAGTAGTTTAAGTGGCAAAGGAGAAAGAAATCCTCAAAGAACATTCTACAGATAAAAGAGACAAGGCTTTGTGACCTATGGAGAGGACAATGGAGAGGGAAGAGAAAAAAATGAATCTGAAGAATCAAGCCTGATTAATGAAAAAAATCTCTTTTTACACCTGAACTTGGGTGGGAGATTGGCTATTAGGGAGAAATTGTTTCTTGCCTTCAAAATGCCATCATTTAAGTAATCCATCTGTATGTTCAAAGTAGATTGCAAAAAATCAACTGAAAAATTCATTTGTGTTTTAATCATTAACTCAATCTATTGTTGCTACTAACAAGGCACCAATAAAAACATTGTTTCTCCACCCAGGTTTTGAACTAATTGACAGACAAAAGAAGGAGGTTTAGATGAAGATCAAAATACCTAACAGTAAATAAACAGTGCCTAATTAGAGAATGCAAGCCTAAAATCACTTCCTGACCCGGAACCCTAGGATTAGACAGACTCACCCACCCAATGGCAGGATGGCACCTTCTTCCGAAGAGGAAAAAGATAAAGCTCAATTGATATCTGTAGTTACTTTTTCCCAAAATGTATCAATTAGATAAGTCACTGCCCTCTCTCAGGGGCAGAGAGAGCCTAGGGGCATAATCAGAGAAAATTCTCTATAAACCAGACTATGTCCAATATTTCTGTGATATCTCTGACTTTTTATCACTTTTGTCTACAAAAAATAGAAAATGTGTTAATCATTAAGTTGTTGATCATCCCACTGAATAAAAGTTCTGGAGGAAGGTGGTTACAGAGTATTTAAGTCCATAGCTTAGAAATAGCAAAATCTACATTCCTTTGATTCTCTTGGGTTGACTCTCTTAAGTTAACATGGTTCCAATAGAGCTGCCCCTGTTCCAAGTCTTCTTTTGACAGCATCCATTACCCCAAAGCAAGTAAGTGGTATTTTAGGTTTCTCCACTTTTACTTAAATATGTTAGTATAATCTTTCCCAGAAGTCTCATGTCAGATGTCTTCTGATGTCTTATTTGGTCATCCTCCCAACCCTAAACTAATAACAAATAAAGCAGAGTGGAATTAAACTCTGAAAACCATCAGAATTTATCCCCTGGAACTGTTGGAGGAAACCATCATTCCTGGGCTCATTGTTGAAAAGGGGAAAAAAGTCAGGGATACTTTGGCAAAAAAGTTAAGAGATTAAATAATGCTTGTCAAGTAATCTTTTCCTTCCCAACCCCCAGTCATTTGCCTTCTTACAATGGAGATTTAAGTTTTTGGAATAAGTGTCATATTATTAATTTATGGATGAAGTGAAATGCTGAAGTCTGCAAATATTTTCATGCAAATGCATATCATTAATATAATTCGACTTCAGGTTATGTTGAATTTTTCTAACATAAATGAAAACTGAAACATAATCAAAAATCAATTTAACCAACTAATCAAACAGAATCGCTGAGAAAAGTAACATTACCTACAACAACTGAACTCTTTGTTCATTCTATATTTTATGAACAAAGTCTTTTTCCTTTTCTTTCAGCCATATAAAACAAGCATCTAATATAAAATAAAAACTTCTTTGTAGTGTATTAAAATAAAGATCTACAACTGAAATCCTCTATTTTTTACATAAGGAACCGGCAAAAATTCTCACACACATTATAGTAAAATGAAACACAGCTATTAATTAATTAGCAAAACAATACATTATGACTGATTATAATATCAGACTAAGGAACAGTATGGTAGCTAGTTTCAACCTTCAAGTGTAAATTTAAAAAAAAATAATGATCACCTTTTGACTTAAAAAAATCTTTTGCAGTACGTATTTAACTGGTATGTTTTAAATAGGATGTTGCAAATGTTCAGAATACCATGTGGTCAGATGATTACCACAGCTCTGTGGTTCTTAATTACCCATATGAAGGCCAAATGAATCAGTAGTCAAATGGGGGCAATTATCACATTTATAGAAGAACATGACTCTCTGGAGGGAGTTTTCTGCAAGCCTCATTTGCTATTACAAAGTAAGTAGTAGAGCATTTCAATACAAATGAGTATAGGAGGATGCAGTATAAACTAAATGTCATCAGTTTGGGGGATGGAGAAAATACGGTAGAGAGTCACAATTTTTCAAAGTTTATTTTGGCAAATTTCTGGATGTAGAAAAGGTGAAGCTTGAAATCAAAATAAAAGCAATTTCATACTGAAAGGCTTATTTATGGGAACTGAAACTGCTGGTGGTATAGATTCCACTAAGATCTATCATTTCATTAAGGCACAAGGAAGGAAGGAAAGTTCAGAGGTCTGCCAAATGAAAATGGTCATCTTTGTTGCTTGGCTGTACTGAATATATTGACATGGAGAAGATTTTCTGTCTGGAGCAGCTGTAAAAATGCAGCCCCATGTCCCAGATGTCCAGCTGAATAGACTCTATGGCAATTGGCATACGTGCATGCAGTTAGAAATCAAATAGAAATACAGGCTTTTTCTTCTAATAATTATGCTTTGCTATTAGTCAAGAGTAATGACTCTCAGCAGCACTGTTTCAGTAGAGTTATAAAGATTAGAAACACAATTGACTCATCGATGCCTTGGACACCCAAAAACTTCTCATGAGTCAGTATATTCAATGTCTAATTATAGGCAATGATAATTCTTTTCCTGTGACATGTCTCAACGGTGGTTTGGATTCTAAAAGCAAATAAAAGGACTAGGAATAGCTCCATGATTCACTTTTTAAAATGAATGTCTCTTTTCCTATGGAGCAGGCGAACTTTCCTAAATAGCCACAGGTACCAGATGCTATTTGATTAAACTTAGGAGAAGTTTATCTCATATCTACATGTCAAAAACTCAATGAAATGGATACCTCCCTTTATAATACCAGAAAAAAAATCCAAACTCAAACACAAACACAAACATACACACCACACAAACACTCCACCACCCACCACCAAGAGCAAGAACTAGGAATGAGAAACATCAATAAATATAAATAAATACGTAAATAAATAAATAAATACAAATCTGTATTGACATACATCCCTGTCAATGAATACACAAATCCTTGAGAAAGTAAGAGATCTGTCAGTGTACACAAGAAAACAAGATGCAAAGGGAATCGAGGTTCTAAAAACAATAAAACCATTCAGATTTTATGTCATGGAGGGTCTGCATTTTTGTCAAACCACTTAACCTTATATTCCTCCCTCTCCCCGCTCCCCATCTTTATATCTCTTTCTCCCTTTCTTTTCATTTTTATTTTTTTAAAAAAATTTTAATGGAGTATAGCTGATATACAATGTTGTGTTAGTTTCAGGTGTACAGCAAAGTGAATCTGTTATACATATACATATATCCACTCTTTTTTAGATTCTATTCCCATGTAGATCATTACAGAGTATTGAGTAGAGTTCCCTGTGCTATACAATAGGTCATTATTAGTTATCTATTTTATATATAGTAGTGTGTATATGTCAATCTCAATCTTCCAATTTTTCCCTCCCCCCCCTTACACCCTGGTAACCATAAGTTTGTTTTCTACATCTGTAACTCTATTTCTGTTTTGTAGATAAGTTCATTTGTACCCTTTTTTAGGATTCTTCATATGATATTTTTCTTTCTCTGTCTGACTTACTTCACTCAGTATGACAATCTCTGGGTGCACCCATGTTGCTACAAATGGCATTATTTCATTCTTTTTTTATGGCTGAGTAATATTCCATTGTATATATGTACCACAACTTCTTTATCCATTCCTCTGTTGATGGATATTTCAGTTGCTTCCATGTCCTGGCTATTGTAAATAGTGCTGCAGTGAACATTGGGGAGCATGTATCTTTTCGAATTAGAGTTTTCTCCTGATATATGCCCAATAGTGGGATTGCTGGGTCATATGGTAGCTCTATTTTTAGTTTTTTAAGGAACCTCCCCATACTCTCCATAGTGCCTCTCCATAGTGGCAGTACTAGTTTACATTTCCAGCAACAGTGTAGGAGGGTTCCCTTTTCACCACACCCTCTCCAGCATTTATTTCTTCTAGATTTTTTGATGATGGCCATTCCGACTTGTGTGAGGTGATACCTCATTATAGTTTTGATTTGCATTTCTCTAATAGTTAGTAATACTGAGCATCTTTTCATGTGCCTCTTGGCCAACTGTATGTCTTCTTTGGAGAAATGTCTATTTAGATATTCTGCCCATTTTTTGATTGGGTTGTTTGGTTTTTTGTTTTTGTTTTTTTTGATATTGAACTGCATGAGCTGTTCAACAAAATACTAGCAAATAGAGTCCAACAGCACATTAAAAGGATCATACACCATGATCAATTGAGATTTATCTCAGGGATGCAAAGATTTTTCAATATTTTCAAATCAATCAGTGTGATACACCACATCAACTAATTGAAGAATAAAAACCATATATATATAATCATCAAAATAGATGCAGAAAAAGCTTTTGAAAAAAGTTGTAATCTATTTATGATAAACACTCTCCAGAAAGTGGGCATAGAGGGAACCTACCTCAACATAATAAAGACCATATACGACAAACCCACAGCAAACATTGTCAATGGTGAAAAACTGAAAGCATTTCCTCTAAGATCAAGAACAAGACAAGGATGTCCACTCTCACCACTTTTTAAAAATAATTAATTAATTAATTTTTGGCTGTGTTGGGTCTTTGTTTCTGTGCGAGGGCTTTCTCTAGTTGCGGCAAGCGGGGGCCACTCTTCATCGCGGTGCACGGGCCTCTCACTATTGCGGCCTCTCTTGTTGCAGAGCACAGGCTCCAGATGCGCAGGCTCCGTAGTTGTGGCACATGGGCTTAGTTGCTCCGCGGCATGTGGGATCTTCCCAGACCAGGGCTTGAACCCGTGTCCCCTGCATTGGCAGGCAGATTCTCAACCACTGCGCCACCAGGGAAGCCCCACTCTCACCACTTTTATTCAACATCGTTTTGGAAGTCCTAGCCGCGGCAATCAGAGAAGAAAAAGAAATAAAAGGAATCCAAATTGAAAAAGAAGAAGTAAAACTGTCACTCTCTGCAGATGAAATGTTACTATACATAGAAAATCCTAAAGATGCGACCAGAAAACTACTAGAACTCATCATTCAATTTGGTAAAGTTGCAGGATACACAGTTAATACACAAAAATGTCTTGCATTCCTATACACTAACAATGAAAGATCAGAAAGAGAAATTAAGGAAACAATCCCATTTACCACTGCATCAAAAAGAATAAAATACCTAGGAATAAACCTACCTAAGGAGGCAAAAGACCTGTAATCAGAAAACCATAAGATACTGATGAAAGAAATCAAAGATGACACAAACAGATGGAGAGATATACCATGTTCTTGGATTGGAAGAATCACTATTGTGAAAATGAATATAGTACCCAAAGCAATCTACAGATTCGATGCAATCCCTATCAAATTACCAATGGCATTTTTCACAGAATTAGAAATTTTTACACTTTGTATGGAAACACAGAAGACCCAAAATAGCCAAAGCAATCTTGAGAAAGAAGAATGGAGCTGCAGGAATCGGACTCCCTGACTTCAGACTATACTACAAAGCTACAGTAAGCAAAACTGTATGGTACTGGCTCAAAAACAAAGATATAGATCAATGGAACAGGAAAGAAAGTCCAGAAATAAACCCCTGCATCTATGGTCACCTAATCTATGACAAAGTAGGTAAGAATAAACAATGGAGAAAATACAGTCTCTTCAATAAGTGGTGCTGGGAAAACTGGACAGCTACATGTAGAAGAATGAAATTAGAACACTTCCTAACACTATACACAAAAGCAAACTCAAAATGGATTAAAGACCTAAATGTAAGGTCAGATACTATAAAACTCTGGAGGAAAATATAGGCAGAACACTCTGTGATATAAATTGCAGCAAGATCTTTTTCAATCCATCTCCTAGAGTAATGAAAATAAAAACAAAAATAAACAAATGCGACCTAATTAAACTTAAACTTAAAAGCTTTTGCACAGAAAAGGAAACCGTAAATGAAAAGACAACCCTCAGAATGGAGAAAATATTTGCAAATGGAACATCCATTTCTTTTTAATTATACCAAAATAGGGTCATATGATCTAATGTCTTTGTAATGACCATCTTCTTGGTGCAGATGTAACCACTCAAGGGTTGATTGTCTCCATCACTACATGGTTTGTGATTCCAATAATTGCACAACTCTCCCAATCATAGTAAAACACTGATAATTTCCACAAGAAAAATACAGCAGAAGTATATTGAGACAGTCAGAATTAAGAATAGTTATTAAGTACTCTCTTTATAGGACTAAAACTCAAAAGAAGCATTTATTGTTGTATACAACAACTATGATACATCATTAACACAAATAATTAGTTCATTGAATGAAACAGATTTGAGAGTATGTAAATTTAATAACTAATTTTTATTGTTTCTACTTTTCTAATTTGTTCTTTTTACACTTTTGGAAGAAACAGAAAAAAGGAACCTTAAATATCCATTATTTGCAATGATCACATAAATGTTCTATTTGTTTGGTTTCAAACAAGTTAATACTAGTCTTAATTAAGAAATCCAGTTCATTGCATTGTAAATATTGACTATATAAACTCTATCCAACTAAGGCCTGATCCAATTTTGTAAGTTTGAAGGAGGGAGCAGGGAGGTGAGGGAGATGGGTACAATCTTATGCCACTTGTTTTCTTATAATTTTGGGAGCCAAAGCTGGCATTTAAAAGACTCCTTGGACAATCCATGGAAGAATATCCTTTAACACAGTTCTTTTGGTTCTAGCAACGCTTCAAACTAGCACCTGAGGGCCTTCCTGCTTACTTCTCATGGTTTTTGAGGTCCCCTCTAACAGATGTATCATGTACTGTCTCCAGGCTGTCTTCTGAGGCTGTGTTCATTTCTCTCTCTCCATCTCTCTCTGTTTTTTCTTAGTATACACTTGGTTTCCAAAGGCACAAAGCTTTGCCCATCCATCAGTGGAAGCACAGTGCCCTTCTAATGAAGCTGACACTTTGCTCCCTCTACCCTTAGATTTATCAGATTAGGGGTCAGGTACGGTCCCCTGCATCCGTTAGTCTCCAGAGCACCCATGGCAACCTCTCCAAATAGTCTTTTTGAGTGCCTCTTCTCTGATTTAAAGTTCAATATTAGGGATCCATTTCTGTTTTCCCCACCTCCAAGGACTGGAGAGTAATGCAAACAGACTGAAAATCTCTACAATAAAATCCTCTTCCTGGAATCTTTAACACTAACTCTTATATGGTTCATGTAGGAGATAGACTAATGCTGGCCAGATCAACTCCACAAAGCACAAAGCAGCCTTAGAAGCTGGTTTAGCAAAAGAGTTTAAGATTCTGGGGTACTTGGTACCTATTTAATTGTTCTCTGACTTTGGGGCCACAGCCCAACAAGTTTTTGGTTAACATTTTTTTATTCTTGGTTCACCTATTATATATAAAAGGAATTCAACTAAGCACTTTACATATGCTATAGAATTTAATGTCCACAACATCCATATGATGCCATTATGATTCTTTTGTAGATGATAAAAACTAAGAATCCAGGATTTTATAAAACTCAGTCAAGGTCAACCACTTGTAAATGGCAGAGCTGAGATCAGGCCCAAGGTTTCCAAGTCTCTGCAGAAAAGTTAAAGAAAGTGGACATAACCTCCTTTGAATGATTCCTATGTGCCAGGCATTGTTAGAGTCTTTTATATCCGGTTACCTCACTAATTCTCACAAGAACTAAACAAAAAATATATTATTCTCCTTCATAGGGAAAATGGAAAGTGATTATACACATTTTCCAAGGTCATAAGGTACTTAATTGTACAACCAAAGTGAGATTTTTTTTTTTAATATAAAGTCTATGCACATTCAATTACACGATTTTGCCTTCTGGCAATTATGTCTTGTTTACTCCACTACAAATCCTGCCTACTGCTTTAGGCTTTTCTGCAATTGACTACATTTATTAAAATGGGTAGGCAGAGATTTTCTATGACATGATTCATGCAAAGGCAGCAACATTCATTAGTTTATTCACAGTACCAATACTGCAAGAGTTAGGTAAACTATAATAAATAAGAAAGGCCTTGTATTGGCCTTGATTAGCTCACACTTCTGTAAGAGAAAGGGATTCTAAAAGAATTACAATACATTGCTAAAAAGATTCAGTAGAACTGGGAACGATTACAACATACCAAGGAAGCAGCAATCAGGGAGAAATTGCAAAAAACTGATACGTGAGGTGAGATTGAGGAACGAGAAACTAAACAGCTCAGACAAGAAGGACAGTGAGTGGTGGGGATTACTGAGGAAGTAATAAGGCTGAGAATAGAAAGTTATGAGTAATTTGGTACAACAGTGGCATTGAGTATATGGAAAGAAGACAAGATTATTGTTGCCACAAAGGAAAGAAAAAGTAAACAGCTCTAACATTTGATTGAGTTTCTTTTCATTCATTTAATCAGTCCTTTATTCTTCCAATCATCTTTTTGGCGTATATTTCCTGAGTTATTGCCAGCTTCCAGTGATGAGACAGAAGTGCAATATATATGGCCCATCTTGGAATCACCATGAATGCTATCAAGATCTAGTAGGCGGAGCTGGAAGATTTCTACCTGTACTGCACTTCACAGCACTGCCCCTTTCAAAGCCTTAGGAGGGGCCTCAACAATGTGTTCACATGGACTGGTGATTCTAATTTTTACAAAATTAATTAACAGATTTTATTTTTTGGAGCAGTTTTAGGTTTATAGAAAAATTCAACAGATAGTAAAGAGTTCCCATATACTCCCTCCTCACCCACCCTCCACCAATAGAGTTAAGGTATTATAAATATCTTGCATTAGTGTGGTATATTTGTTATAATTGATGAATCAATATTGATACATTATAATTAACTGAAGTCCATAGTTTATGTTAGGGTTTACTCTTTTTGCTGTACGGCTGTACAGATTTTGACTAATGCATATCATGTATACACTATTACAGTGTTGTACAGAATAGTTTCACAGCCCTAAAAATCCTCTGGGCTTTATCTATTCATCCCTCTCCCCATCTCCTCTGAACGTCTAGCAACCACTGATCTTTTTTAGTCTCTAAACTTTTGCTTTTTCAACAACATCATACAGTTGGAATCTTACCATTTGTAACATTTGTAGACTGGTTTCTTAGTAATATGCATTTAATATTCCTCCATGTCCTTTGTGGCTTAATATCCAATTTCTTTTTATTGCTGAGTAATATTTCATTGTCAGTTATGTACTACAGTTTATCCATTCACATTTTGAAAGACATCTTGGCTGCTTTCAGTTTTTGGCAATCGTGAATAAAAATGCTATAGACTTTCATGTGCAGGTTTTGTATGGACATAAGTTTTTAACCCATTTGGGTAAATATGTAGGAGTGTGAAAGCTGTATCATATGGTAAGGCTATGTTTAACTTTGTAAGAAATTGCCAGATTATCTTCCTAAGTGGCTGTATCATTGGTGTTCCCACTAGCTATGACTGAGAATTCCTGTTGTTCTGCATCTTCACTAGGATTTGGTATTATTTGTTTTTTTTTTTTTCTTTTTAATCCATTCTAATACATGAATAGTGGTAGCTGGTTTTAGTTTGCAATTCCCTAATGGCATATAATGTTGAATATCTTTTCATATGTTTACTTTTCATCTGTATATCTTCTTTGGTGAGGTGTCTATTCATATCTTTTGTCCATATTTTAGTTAGGTTATTTTTCTATTGGTAAATTGTAAATATGCTTTGTATATTTTAGACATCAATCCTTTATCAGATATTTGTTTTTGCAAATATTTTCTCCCAGTCTGTGACTTGTCTTTTTATTTCATTAACAATATTTTTTACAGAGCAGAAATTTTTAGTTTTAATCAGTTCCAAGTTATAAGTTTTTTTTCTTTCATGGATCCTGCTTTTGGTATTTTACCTAAAACTAATCATCAAATTCAAAGTCATCTAGATTTTTTCTTATGCTAGCTTCCAGAAATTTTATAAAAGATTTGCATTTTACATTTAGATCTAAGATCCAATTTGGGTTAATTTTTTTGAACCGAGTAAGGTTGGTGTTTAGATTCTTTTTTTTTTTTTTTTTTATGTAGATATCTGATTGTTCTAGCATGATATTTTGAATATACTATACTTACTCCATTGAATTGGCTTTGCTCCTTTTTCAAAGACTTCTTGACTATATTTGAGTGGGTCTATTTCTGGGTTCGGTATTCAGCTACATTCATATATTAATTTATTCTTTTGCCAATACCGCACTGTCTTGAATACTGCAGCTTTAAAATAAGTCTTGAAATCAGGTTGTATCAGTCTTCCAACTTTGTTCTTCACTATTGGCTATTCTGGATTTTGCCTTTTCATATAAACTTTAGTATCAGTTTGTTGATATCCAAAAAAAAACTTTTGGGGACTTTGGTTGGGATTGCACTGAATCTATAGATCAAACTGGAAAAAACTGACATCTTAACAATCTTGAGTTCTTCTCTACAATAACATGGAATATGTCTCTGTTTATTTAGATTTTCTTTGATTTCTTTCATCTGAGTTTTATAGTTTTCTACATATACATCTTGTACATAATTTGACTTATACATAAGTATTTTATTTTTCTATTTTCAGTGCTAATATAAATGGTGTTTCTCTAATTTCAAATTTTAATTGTTTATTTTTGGTATATAAGATAGCAGTTGACTTTTGTATACTAACCTTGTATCCTACAACCTTTCTTTGTTTATTTGTTCCAGAAGGTTTTTTTCTGATTCTTTAAGGTTTTCTACATAAATAAATACGATATCTGTGAACAAAGACAATTTTAGTTCTTCTTCCCCAATCTGTGTACTTCTTTTCTGTGATATGGTGACTTATAATAAATACATATGTATATATATATAGTCTTTGTCCCAGATTCTGGTACAGCGCTCCCAAAACCCTTGCGTTTTCACGTGAGAAACAAAGGTGCCTTTTCTTAGGTTAATGAGGTGATTTGGGGGAAAGCACTAAGAATGGGGGCTGGTTGTTTGTGGAGCCAACTGTGTGATTAGAGAATTGGACTTTTCAGTCCCACCTCAGACCTAGGAGGGGAAAGAGGCAGGAGATTGAGTTCAATCACCAATGGCTAGTGATTTAATCAATCATGCCTATGTAATAAAGCCTCCATAAAAATCCAACAGGATGGGGTTTGCAGAGCTTCTGATTTGGTAAACATGAAGATGCAAGGAGAACAGTGCACCAGGAGAGGGCACAGAATCTCCACACCCCTTCCCACGTACCTTGCTCTATGTATTTTTTTATATTTGAAGTTCCTGAGTTATATTTTTTTATAATAAAATATATCTCTGAGTTCTGTAAGCTGCTCTAGCAAATTAATCAAATCCGAGGAGAAGATTCTGGGAACCTGGTCTTGTGGCTGGCCTCTGAAATTGGAGGGAGGAGCAGGCTTGTGGGACAGAGCCCTTAACCTACGGATCTGATGCTATCTCCAGGTAGGTGGTATCAGAATTAAATTGAATTGTAGGACACCCAGAGGGTGTTTGAGAACTGCTTGATGGTGTGAAGCAGTGTGGGGATGAAAATGCGCCCCCACTTTGACATCAGGTACCAAAATCATAATTTCTTAATGCATTTGCTAGGTCTTTCAGTATAACGTGGAATAGGAGTGTTAGGAGGGGCTGTCCTTACATTGTTCCTGATCTTACGGGGAAAGCATCAAGTCTCTCACTATTCAGCATGTTAACTATACGTTTTCTGATGCTGCTCCTTACCGAGTTGAGGAAGTTCTCCTCTATTTGTAGATCGCTAAGAGTATTTTCTATCATGAATGGGTGTTGGTTTTTGTCAAATGCTTTTTCTGCATCTATTGGTATGATCGATCATATGTTTTCTTCTGTAGCCTGTTGATGTGCTATATTGCATTAATTGATTTTTGCACTTTAATCTGCTTTGTATAGCAGGAATAAATTCCACTTAGTTGTAGTGAATAATTCTTTATATAAGTTGATGAATTTTATTTGTTAATATTTTGTTGAGGCTTTTTACACCAATGTTTGTGAGATATATTGGGCCATAGTTTCCTTTCTTGTAATGTCTTTTGTAGGTTTTGGTGTTAGGAAAATACTGCCTCATAAAATAAGTTAGGAAATTCCTCCTCTGCTTCCATTTTCCAGAAGACATTTTAGAGGACTGGTATAATTTCTTACATAAAGGTTTTTTGTTTTTTTTTTAATATTCATCAGTGAAAACATATGGTTTCTGATTATTTCTTTATTGGAAAGTTATTAATTATTGATTCAATTTCTTTGACATGGGAATATTCAGATCAATTTTTAAAGTATCCAAAATTTTAAAGAATGCTTCCTTTTTACTCTTTCCGTTCCTTTTTCTGCCATTCCCGTTGAATTTCCCTTCACTACAAGTGGCACTGGAATGGTCTAGGCAATTTTAGGTTCTTGAGAAAGAGAAATAGGGCTGGGTAGAGTTTGTGTAGTGGTGTGTGGCTTTCCATTAATTCAGCATTTAGTGAAGTTACTGTAGGCTGTCTAGGGTAAAAATGATTTCCCTGACTTCTCCAGCTGCACATTTTGTCAACTTAGTATCCTGATACCAAGCCTTACTGGGATATGACTGGGTCATAGAACGCATAGCACTACAAGTACTTGGGTAGTAGAAAAGAAACAAGGATTTACATGTAGTCTTTGGAAAATGCTTCTGATCACTAGTAGTACAAAATTTAAAGTGAAGAATTTGGTTCTCATGGACATCTAGTAAAAACTAACTTTCTACCTTGTCAAAAAGATGTAATGATATACCATATAAAATACCTAATACACTATTTTGTAGGAGTAATGTAAAATGGAAGTTATTAGAATCTCTGATTGAGGGTTTAAACATACAATAATAATACTGTAGCAACCACATAATTATGTCATCATAAATTCCTTATTCCCAAAGAAACAAACAAATATTAATCAATTATGCTAGTGGAAATCTTGAATTGGGGAAACAATACTAAAAAATTGCTTTTATATAAAGAAATTTTCAAAAAGTTTAATGGAAGAATATAGGAAAATGCTATAAGCAGATAATCTACAAAACCTTTACATTATTGACTAAATTTGGAGTATTTATCAGTTGTCTTAAAAAATATATTGGTTGTGATTTTTTCTTTATTCAAAAAAAAGTTGGACGTAGTTTTGTGTTCAAAACTTTGTGTATTTTATTCTTAAAGAGGTTTCATCAAATTTTACAAATTGCATAAGGTTCAGATCCCATAAAACCTGAATCTATTCCTGATTTTGAAGCCATAAAAATTTATGGAATACAAACATAGTGAAAATTATGTCTTCTTTGTGAGTTGAATCTTTTTTCCCTGAGATCTTGTATTCTATTGTAATGCTCTCTGCTTTGGAGCCTCCTCTAACCAATACTAATCATAGTTATCGCAGCTTTACTTTACTGTCCCATTGCACGCTCTACATATTGCTATCTTTTATTTAAAATCTTTTTCTGTGAGCATTTTTAGATGTGTTTCTTGTAAAAGCATATTCTTAGCCATGCTTTTTCTTATGCATACTCAAATTCTGTTTAAACTGGGTCATTCTGTCCATTTGATTTAATATCACTACTGGAACATTTAGGGGTTAAATGCTTTCTTTTCTGACTTGTTCTATGTTACTTTTTTTCTTTTTTGTTTTCCTGTCTTCTTTTGGATTCTTCAAATCTTATCTATCTTGGTGCCATTACCCTATATCAATTTGTTTTACAGCATCTCTTTCTGTTCTTTTAGGAATTAATTATGTGGTATCTACAAATTATTTAATAATCCTCCCTTCAAGAAATTTGGTTTATACATCCTTCCTTTAAATCTGTGCTGACATTAGTGACTTGCCTATAATCAATGGAATGCTGCCAAAGTGACACTGTTTGATATTTGAGGCTAAGACAACAGGCCATGCAACTTCCTCCTGGTGATCTTAGGGTGCTTGCTCTTCGGGAAGTTAGTCACAACTACCCTAAGACTACCATCCTAGAAAAGTGACTGGCCAACGACCACAGCTGGGCTCCCATCTGATAGGTAAGCATCATCAAATGTCAGTCCAGCCAAACCATCAGATGCCTGCATACTTAATCAACATGTAACTGAAACTGAAATAATTTTTCTATTTCTGAAAGATATCTTTTATAATTGCATTTAGTGAGTTTCCTATGTCTGAAGGATCCCTTTTATAATTACATTTGGTGGAGGCTTAGAATTGGTGAATTCTGTCAGTGATTATTTTGTCTGAAAATTTCTCCGAAAAAAACAAACAGCTTCATTCTTGAAGAATATTTTGGTAGTATAGAAAATTGTAAGTAGTTAGTTGTCAGTGATTTTCTTTCATGATCTTGAAGATATCTTTCCACTGTTGTATGGTTTCCAATGTTTTTGATGAAAGTTCATGTAAATCTAAGTATCTCTTTAAGGGTACATTGTCTTTCATTGTCTGCACTTTCACCCTGATGGGTCTGCTTATGGATTTATATCTATTTATTTTTCCTGAGCTTCTCTGACTTTCTGATTCAGATGATAGGTGTCTTTCAGCAGTTCTTGGGAACTCTTGGTCATTACCACTACACACATTTTCTTTGTCTCATTCTCCCTTCTGTCATTCCATTCTGAAGAGCTCCCCTCACTCTACTTCTGACCTATACACACAGTAATTCTCTCTTTATCTGTGTTTAATTTGATATTAAATTATCTACTAAGTTTTAAATTTGTATTTTGCTTTTCTATTACTATTGCTGATTCCATTACAAATCTGCAATCTCATTAGTTACAGTCTTCAGTGCCTTAAGTAAATTCAAACTTTCTCTCTTACCTACAACATTAGTATGTTCTATTACAATTTGTGTTCCATAATCTAATAACAAGGACCTCTTTGGGGTCTATTTTCCTTATCTTACATTCACGCTGATTCCTGCTTTTTGCATTGTGCACTTCATAATTCTCAACTTTTTGTTCAATCATGTATTTAAAAGTTAATATTGAAAATAATTGTGAGACCTTTGATAATCTACTATGGCCACAGAATAAACTTAAACATTTGTTCCACAGTGGTAGTACCTTGGGGTAATTGGCAGAGGTCAAGGGAAAAAAACATCCACTCTGAGAAAATATAACAACTTCCCTGCATGCAGCCTTTCAGAGTAGGGGGCCAGAGCAGGTGCTGTTCCTCTGGGATTTCTGCCTTTGGAAGGAGTTAAACAGCATTGATGCAGGCTAAGGAGTCCACCTTACCTCTTCTCTCATTCCCTTTTCTTAAACCTGTGGAGGGTCTCAGGGGAAATTCTCTTTGAGGTCCAAGCCCAAATAAGTGGTTTACTTAGCCAGAGTCTCTACCCTGCCAGCCTACCTCACTGGAGACTTCGTTTTTGTTTTTCTTTTTATAATAAATGCCAACAGGGCATATATGACTCTGGTTTACTCCTTAGAGCTCTAATTCTCTTTCTGTGAAATACCTGATCCTCTAAAACAGAGTCTGAGGCTTCCATCAGCAAGTTCTCTTTAGCAGGAGGCTTGATGCTGGCAGTGTTTTTACCTGAAGTTGGAAGTCTTGTTCAGTTATTTTCACTTAAGCATGTGCTGATTGGTTTCACATTTAAACTTCATGATTTTTGTTACCACGCTTCACGGTGACAGATTGTCATCTTAAATATTTTATCCTGTGCCCTCAGCATCCCCTGGAGAACCTTGGATGACAAGCTAATACAAACAGTTATTAGTGGATGCCTTTGTGCTAAAGCCTTTGCCTAGATTCACGAGTGAATGTGCCAGATCCCACATTCACGTGTGACTCAGCAATATTTAAGAAGCCCAATGTAAAAAATCTCAATCTCACCTAAAGAGTCTGAGGGATAAATGAGAT
This sequence comes from Balaenoptera acutorostrata, assembly GCF_949987535.1. Taxonomy (NCBI): domain Eukaryota; kingdom Metazoa; phylum Chordata; class Mammalia; order Artiodactyla; family Balaenopteridae; genus Balaenoptera; species Balaenoptera acutorostrata. Next base: position 20,962,030 of record NC_080065.1, on the reverse strand, counting down.
TAAGGACTTAAAATAATTTTGGAAGCTGTAAAAGGCTATATATATATAAGTGCTTGTGGTTATATGATCATGACCTGCTCTTATTAGTCTATTTGCAGGTATTGTCTATGAATTAAATATCTTGATCATAAGGTTTATTTGATGTCATTTTTTTATATTGGAAAATAACTGATTCCTTATCTCATTTTAAAATTCAAAATTTATCCACTTTTTGGCCAAAATCAAGCCAGTAATACAGCTCATACAGTCAACCTGAATTACTACTACCCAATAGAAACAAATAACTGTGAGTTGTTTATGGCTAATATTGGATGCTGAGATTATATATATATATATTAGACAAATATATGTATAATATAAAAAATATCTTTAAATATATAGATTTATACAATATATAATATATAGATTTAAACAATTCATAAACAATATATAAAATACACATTTAAACATGCATAAAGGATATATAAAATAAATATATATATATTTAAACAACTCATATATATGTCAGTATCCAACATTAGTTGAATACACAATTTTTTAAAAAATTTTCAATGAACCAGCTTCTATTGAGATGATTCAGAATGAGAGAAATGGTATTCTATTTCCTATTTATAACAAAAAGAAATATCACACATACAACACACTATCTTCTTTTGTCACTAATGAAGCTACTTAAAGGAACTGAAAATATAAAGAAATAAATAAAAACATTTCTCGATGCAGATACTTAAAGTACTAAATACTATAGCATTGTTGTTTCTAAGTCGTTATATTACAAAAAGATGTCAAGGAAACAGTTCCTTTTTAACTCCCCTATCAAAGAATATTTATGGGGAGGGTGGGGGGGAGGGAGATGCAAGAGGGAAGCGATATGGGAACATATGTATATGTATAACTGATTCACTTTGTTATAAAGCAGAAACTAACACACCATTGTAAAGCAATTATACTCCAATACAGATGTTAAAAAACAATATTTACGATTTTATTTCTGCATATTCTTTTTTTATGAAATATATAATGCATTGGTTAAAGATGTAGATTCTGGATTTAGCTAATTCTGCATATAAATATTGTCTCTACAATTACCAGCCCTGTAACTTGGAGGAATGTCGTAGACTTTCTCTGCTTTAGTTTTGTTATCAGTAAAATGGCATAATATTTCCTATTTCATGGATATTTTTAAACATTTAAGCATGGGATATTTGAGAGAAATGAATGAGGTAACATAAGTACAGAACACATAGTAAACTCATTACTAATACATACTAGGCTATATTGTTGTGAAAATTCTATTGTGATTTCAAAAAATAAAATATCTTTTCACTATATAAATGCAATTATTTTATGCATTGTAGACTAATATTTGTGTTGAATTTTCTGTCACATCAAACCAAATTCTATGTGTGCTGTATTAACAAAGAGGAAAGAAATCTACCAAAAAATATTCTTCATATACATAGACACAATGCTACTTGAGAAAGTGTGAACAGTTAAAACTGAAAAACAAAATCTCAGTTACATCAGCATCAAATATTATATTTTATAAAAATTTAGGCACACACTTAATGAACTATCTGTAAGACCTGTGTATTAGATATCCATTTCTGTGTGACAAAACCCTTTAAAACTTAGTAACTATAAAATTCAATAATCCTTTGCTTATTCATGTATTCCATGATTGACTAATTGGTATGATGTGTTAGCAGGAAGTCTTAGTTCCTCCACCCCTAGGCGCTCTATAATCTCCATGGTGTGGTAGCGGATAGCATGGCAGCTGGCTTCCTCTAGAATGAGAGATCCAAGAAATTGAGAGGCACACAGAATAAGGGGAGGAGAATTAGTTTCCACCTTTTGAAGGAAGGAGTGGCAAAAAATTTGTGGACATATGTTAAAACCACTGTACATTGGAAACTGCAAAACATTTGAGAGAAAATTTTTTAAAATAAACAAATAAATCAGGAAATACGGCGTGCCCACTGACTGGATCATTTTTATCAATTCTCTCTGAATTTATCTATACTCTAAATATAGTCATGATGAAAGTCCAGCAGGGTTGTGAGTATGTGTATGGGGGTGAAAATTTTGACAATATGATTCTAAAATGCACAGCTAATATCAGTACTTACTTAGAAGTTACAGGAATAAAGACATTGTACTTCTGGTGTAAGGATAAATATAGAGAGCAATAAAACTGATTAAGGAAACCAAAAATAAACCAATGCAAATATAGCATTATGGGTTGAATCGTGTCCCACCAAAAGATGTTGAAGTCGTAACCCCCAGTACCTGGGAATGGGATCTTATTTGGAAATATGGTGTTTAGAGATAGGCAAGTTAAGATGAAGTCATTAGGATGAGTCCTAGTCCAATATGACTGTGTTTTGATAAAAAGGAGGAAACATACACACAGACATAGAAATACATGGAGGGGAGACAACGGGAAGACACAGGGAGAACGGCTGTGCCTACCAGAAGCTAGCAGACAGACGTGGAATGGATTCACGCTCACAGCGCTCAAAAAGAACCAACCGTGCTGATACCTTGATTTCAGACATCTTTCCTCCAGAACAAAGAAACAATTCTATTGTTTAAACTGCCCAGTTTGTGGTACTTTGTTTCTGCAGCCCCAGGAAACTAATACAATGGGGAATGAAGGTCATTTCAACAAATGGTGCTGGAAAAACTGGATATAGATATATATATGTATATTTATATTTATATATAAAATTCTCATGCTTACCTCACATAATAAATAAAATTATTGAAATGGATAGGGGACTTAAGCATTTAAGGTAAAGTTACAAAGACTCTAGAATAAGCAATAGGATGTAATCTTTGTTACTTTGACGTAAGCAAAACTTTCTTAGCTAGGATATAAAAAACACACACTCTAAAGGAATAAATTTAACTTTACTTCCATGAAATTTAAAAATTCTGCTTTTTTCAGGACACAATTTAGAAAAATGATAAATGATAAAAATGATAAAGCAAGACACCAAATTTGGATAATGTTTAAAATCTACATGCCCTACAAAGGATTTGTATCCAGAATACATTAAAACAAACAAACTCATAACTCAGTAGGAAGGCAAACAACACAATTAAAACATCATGAACTTCCAGCTACTGCCTAGAATATAAAAATCTGAAAAGAATGTAAATTCCACACTAACAAAAACTAAAAAGAGGCCCATTTATAAAATTATAATTTTCTTAGACCTAGCAGAGAGCTGAATTCTCAAAGCTCCTAATTAGCCTGAAAACTAATGATAAAAGTAACTTCAAGGAGAGACAGGACGTGACCACTGACTCACCTGGGTCAGAGGATGGGAGGAAGTTGGTGACCGTAGAACAAGGTAAGGAGCTTTCAGATGAAGTTTTCTAAGGAATTGCTGAAGGCTGAGTGGGCAGTGGGGGTAGTGATATGTAAGCCATGGTGAGTACAGACAAAAAATTGACCACACTCACTTTCAGGTTCATCTCAGTAGAATTTCACTGGGCCTGAGAAAGATTCAAAGCAGAGAGAAACACCATCAGTGTTCCAGGCACGGGAAAGAGTATACCCTGAGAGCCCAGCTCAGGGATACTTCTCTGCTGGGGAAAAAACAAACAAACAACAAAAAATGTTAAGCTGCTGGGTGAAGGCCAGTAAACCCTGTATTATCATGATGCAGGTGAAGACCTATTGGAACAAAAGTAAGGGAAAATTAAACAAGCAAACAAACAAGAAAACAAACAAGAAAATTCTGTCCCTGGGAGAGGGGAATGAAAACTTTCTCAGACCAAACCAATTAGAGGTCATCTCTACTGTTTGTTTCTAGTGCCTTAACAGTGACCTTTCTATGTCAGGCATTTAAAAATACCTGTTTTTCTTAAGATTTTTTTGATGTGGACCATGTTTAAAGTCTTTATTGAATTTGTTCCAATATTGCTTCTTTTTTTTTTTTTTTTTTTTTAATGTTTTGGTTTTTTGGCTGTGAGGCATGTGGTATCCTAGCTTCCCAACAAGGGATCGAACACGCACCCCCTGTATTGGAAGGCGAAGTCTTAACCACTGGACTGTCAGAGAAGTCCCAATAAACACCTTTTAGATGGTATAGATATTGCTTGGAAATTACAGAGATGGCTTTATACGCTCTTTCATTCATACCAACCATAACCTGGGTGTTGTTTCCTCAAGAAATAAATTGGATGACAGATAGATTCTAGGTGGTTTTACAGACACCTAGGATATAAAATACAATTCCATTAAAGAAAATGTTATTTCTTAAAATAAATTTAGTAAAACATGTACTTCTAAGGAAGACAAATTGCAATGTGAAATCTGTATTAATGATCTTAATCAATTTTTTGTTACCAAGTTAATAATTTTCTGGTTGAGACAGTCTCAAATAACCCTTCAGTGTGTCCTAATAATGCTACATTCAGAAATGCATTTTTTAACACTTATTCTAGAAATATTATTAGAGGAAATTTGTGTTTAATTTTCTGGCTTAGACAGTCTCAAATGATCTTTCAGTGTGTCCTAATAATGCTACATTCAGAAATCCATTTTTTAACACGTATTCTAAAAACTGTCTTAGAAAAAAATTAGAATTTACATAGAATTCCATGTAAATATCAGGGTGCCATCAGATGATTCCAACACTTTATTACAGCAAATTTTTCACCCAAGTTGAAATGTTGTTCTAGAGTAAAAGAATCTAAAGGGAAACAACCCTACATAATATGCAAGAACTAAAATCAGGTCTTAGTCAAGAGAAAATTAACAAAGCTTTCGATTTATTTTTAGACTACAAAGAACATTTCAATTTACAGTGAATGCTGGATGATATTATGGATTCTGTTGATTTTCTTAGGTGTGATTTTAGCTTGGTGATCCAAAGAGATACGCTTTTTCTTAGGATATGCTGAGGTAGATCAACAAAATATGTAAAATTAACAACATTGAAACATTTTTGAATCTATGTGGTGACGAATGACAACTGTACCATTCTATATTTTTTACGTTTGAAAATATATGTAATTTAAAAATTTGGGGAAACTTTTCCTAACAAGAACTTTTTGGAGGAGGCAAGGATATACAATGGAGAAAAGACAGTCTCTTCAATAAGTGATGCTGGGAAAACTGGACACCTACATGTAAAAGAATGAAATTAGAACACTCCTTAACACCATACACAAAAATAAACTCAAAATGGATTAGAGACCTGAATGTAAGACTGGACACTATAAAACTCTTAGAGGAAAACATAGGAAGAACATTCTTTGACATAAATCACAGTAAGATCTTTTTTGATCCACCTCCTAGAGTAATGGAAGTAAAAATAAAAATAAACAAATGAGAACTAATGAAACTTAAAAGCTTTTGCAAAGCAAAGGAAACTACAAACAAGACGAAAAGACAACCCTCAGAATGGGAGAAAATATGTGCAAACGAATCAACAAAGGATTAATCTCTAAAATATATAAACAGCTCATGCAGCTCAATACTAAAGAAACAAACAACCCAATCCAAAAATGGGCAGAAGACCTAAACAGACATTTCTCCATAGAAGACATACAGATGGAAGCACATGGAAAGCAGCTCAATATCACTAATTATTAGAGAAATGCAAATCAAAACTACAATGAGGTATCACTTCACACCAGTTAGAATGGGCATCATAAGAAAATCTACAAACAACAAATGCTGGAGAGGGTGTGGAGAACAGGGTACTCTCTTGCACTGTTGGTGGGAATGTAAATTGATACAGCCACTATGGAGAACAGTATGGAGGTTCCTTAAAAAACTAAAAATAGAATTACCATATGATGCAGCAATCCCACTACTGGGCATATACCCAGAGAAAATTATAATTCAAAAAGACACATGCACCCCAATGTTCATTGCAGCACTATTTACAGTAGCCAGGTCATGGAAGCAACCTAAATGCCCATCAACAGATGAATGGATAAAGAAGATGTTGTACATATATACAGTGGAATGTTACTCAGCCATAGAAAGGAATGAAATTGGGTCATTTGTGGAGACTTGGATGGACCTAGAGACTGCCATACAGAGCAAGGTAAGTCAGAAAGAGAAAAACAAATATCATATATTAACGCATATATGTTGAACCTAGAAAAATGGTACAGATGAACGGGTTTGCAGGGCAGAAATAGAGACACAGATGTAGAGAACAAATGTATGGACACCAAGGGGGGTAAGAGGCGGGGGGATGGTGGTGGTGTGATGAATTGGGAGATTGGGATTGACATATATACACTAATATGTATAAAATGGATAACTAACAAGAACCTGCTGTATAAAAAAATAAATAAAATAAAATTCAAAAAGAAAAAAAAAACTTTTTGGGACTTCCCTGGTGGTGCAGTGGTTAAGAATTTGCCTGCCAATACAGGGGACACAAGCTCGAGCCCTGGTCCGGGAAGATCCCATATGTCCCGGAGCAACTAAGAGCATGCACCACAACAACTGAGCCTGTGCTCTAGAGTCTGTGAGCCACAACTACTGAGCCAGCGTGCCACAACTACTGAAGCCCATGCGCCTAGAGCCCATGCTCCGCAACAAGACAAGCCACTGCGATGAGAAGCCTGCGTACCGTAACCAAGAGTAGCCCGGCTCAATGCAACTAAAGAAAGCCCATGTGCAGCAACAAAGATCTGACCCAGCCCTAAATAAATAAATAAATAAATAAATAAATAAATTTACTAAAAAAAAAAAAAGAACTTTTTGAATCTTCATACCAGAATCTGCATACCAGATTCATTGTTCTCTGGACTTCACTGAGAATTGAGGCCAGCACAGTTTCCTGTTTTTGTGCTAAACAATTCTGGGTCCAGGTAATAAAAAAAAGAAAAGAAAAAAAAAAAGGTCAGCTGTTTGCTCCAGGAAATAGTAGCTCTTGGAAGGTAAGACTGTGAACCAAATAGCTTACCTTTCAAGACTAGCATCTTGCTCACCAAGGCTCACTTCAGGACCTTCTCTCTTTGGGCCAAACCAGTTCAAAGCATTCACGCCATCAACTGCCTACTCCCATCCAGTTCCCTGATTTTCAAAGAGGCCCTAAAAACCCACAAATATCCTTCCCTAATTCTCCTATTTTAAAACAATACCAATGTCTGTCAAGGTGGCTTATTACTGCAATAAACCTAAAAAACCATCTTTGCTTCAACAAGTGGGTTTTTTGATAGTTATTTGAGGCACTGACAGTTGACATTTCTCATAGTTGGTTCATTAGAGGTCCTGGTTCTAAAATGACACAATCACCAAATGTCATGTGTCAATCTCAGTTAGATCTTAATGCAGAGAAAACAAAAGTAGCTTAAGAGAATGTTGTGGGAATTAGGGTAATGTAAATGTTTTCTGAATATGAAACGACATTATGGAATTTTTGTTTACTTGTATAGGTGTTGTATGTGGTTTGTAAATTATGTGGGAGATTGTTTTTTCTTAGAACATGCTGAAATATTGTTGGGTGGACAATTTTCAGAAGGTATAGCAAAACAGATGATGTATAGATCAATACAAAAGATCAAGTACACGCAGAAAATTATTAAAATTCTTAAATCCAGCTGGACGGTATATGCACACTCAGTGTATTTGTTTTCAACCTTTGCTAGAAAATCTTATTTTAAAAATATGGGAAATATTCTTCCCCAAAGCTTTGTAGGAACACAGACCAGAAACTGCCTTCTGGTTGTTAATATTGTCTACAAGTTGTTTGTTTAGAGTTTCTTGAAGTTTGCCAAAAATTTTACATTTGAATATTTCACATTGAGAATCTAAAGTATATTTTTGTAATATCCCACCAAAGAGCTTTTTCAATTTACTCAAATCCTCACACCCATAAATCTGAAGGTAGACATTTACATTACATTTTATTACATTCAATGTTCTACATTAGTCTCTGAGAGATTCTTTGGGGAAAAAATGCATATACACACTTTTGTGTATACACACATATACATAAATACACATACACTTACAATTAAGCATTACTTCCTTCTAATATTTTGAATGAAGGAGGTAGGGCCAAATCATAAACATAGCTATTTTAGTCTTTAGCCAAAAAGTGGTATTTTAGAAGCTTGAAAATGACAGAGCTATCTGCTGAAACATTCCATGAAACTCATAAATTACTACTTCTGAGTTTTCCTAGAGCTATTAAAATTTGAAAAGGAGAGAAAGGAAAAAAAAAAAAAGGCTTCCATCCCAATCTACAAAAAGGGATTAAACATCATGGCATTGACATCTGGACTTTCAAGCAGGTGAATAAAAGGCCTACCCAGAATTGACAGCCCGCTGACTTTTATTTAATTCAAAATTACTATTCATGTCAACTCAAATTCCAGAGAAAGTGGCAATCTGGTGTCACAAATGCTGAATGTGAGCAAGATTGTCACACAAAGGTTAGTACCATATGTCACACTTAGAATAGAAACATAATTTTCTTTGGGGGCATGGATTATAAAATGTCCACTAAGACTGACTTTTATTGGTATTTGCAATACTAAATCATATAACAAATTCATGGCTGTGGTTTATACTTTAATACAGCATTTTTAGCATATATTTATCATGAATAGATAATTTTATATAGGTAGAAGTGTATAAAAATACACACATGTATATATATGTATATATACAAAAAATAAAATATATGAGTATGTATAAAATATACACAAAAACATGTTTACGTGGGTATATATGTATAAGCTATATATGATATATCTACATTATATAGATATAAGACAGCCCCCAACAACAAGAAAATTTCTCAAAGTCAAAATGTCAGTAGTGCCTGTTTTACACTTTTAAAAATATAAAGATCCCATAACTCATTAAACATATAAGAATTTTTTTGGTAAGAATTCTATGCTTAGAATGAAGACATTTTAAGATTTTTTTCTGTTTTAAAGACTTATACTTTTGTAATTCCAAAAAAACTAGGGCTGAGAGTGACTAAAAGGATTAGGGAAGTTCATATATACATGATAGAACCAAAACCTAGGATGTATATGAAATTTGCCAGACTTGAGGAAAGAAACTATGATCAGAAATATAGTAGTTATCTATTGCTACCTAACACATTTCAGAAAACTTAGCAGCTAAAAACAGTACCATGTATTATCTCACAGTTTCAGTGGTCAAGGGGTCCAAACTGAGCTTAGCTGGTCCACTGCTTCAAGGTCTCTCACACGGTTGAAATAAAGTTTTTGGCCAGGGTTATGTTCTTATTTGAGGCTTAAATGGAAAAGAATCTGCTTCCAAGCTTATGTGGTCGTTGGCCACATTCAGTCCCTTGTGGGTTGTTAGCTTCAGGGCTTCAGCTTCTTGGGGGCTGTCAGCCAGAGGCCACCCCTAATCCCTAGCCACCTGTTGGAAATAGGCTGCACTCTTTTCCAGTTTTTTTTGCCAGTGGGCCTCCCCAACATGGCTTCTTGCTTCATTAAAGCATGCAAGGCTAGCAGGCAATCTAAATAGTCTGTTACACAAGCTGTCATGTTTATAATAATATCACATAGACATGGATTGGCATCTCATCACATTTGACATATCCTTTTGGTTAAAAGCAAGTCAAAGATCTCACCTATGCTCAAATGGAGGAGATTACACAAGAGCATGAATACCAGGATGCAGAGACCATGAGGGGTCATCTTAAAACTTACTCCCTGCAGTAGGTAAAGGAAGTAATTTATGCAGAGACTCTCCTGTGTTATCACTTGCTGGAATCTGAATGTCACAGACAGGAGGTAGGAAATAAAGAATACTGACCTCAGATGAAATCAGCAGAACTGCACACAATGAGTTAATTGTAAGGAAGAGGAGATTTCTAGTATCAGCTGAGGATTATGTATTGCATGGTACAGTGAATAAGGTGGCCTCTAAAATAACACTTAGAGTCATTAATTCCATAAACAAACCAAGGTTTACATCAATAAGAAGTCTAAGTGTTTTTAGACTAATTGTTATAATAGAACATATGTTACCATTTACCTGTATTAAGTACATTTTAAATCATTTTAAAATCAATGATATCGGAATTTTTTAAGATTTAAAAATGCTCAAAATATAAATTGTTTATGAAATACTCTTTTCCTCTCCTAAAGAACTAAACCTGAGGGACTGAGTAAATACACTTGGAACTACTAGGGAAAAAAATCATATTGACTTAATTGGATATACATATGTGTGTGTGTGTGTGTGTGTGTAATTTCTACTATTAATATGGTGTTCTGAAAAGTTGAACATAAAAAAAGACAAAGCAAGAAAAAATGGCAAGGGTGATGGGAAAGAGCAGGGTGATGGGAAGAAGCAGGTAAGAAAATGTATAGTCCATAAAAACCATATTGTAAAATTTTATAAAATCAGGAAAGTATATTTTACTTATATTTAAATAAGAACTCATTATGATAAAGCTTTAGGAAGTACTTAGTATTGTTTCTGCCAGGCTTTTTGTCAATACTCTTCTGTGTCTCACCAGGATCTTATTAGTTTACATTACCTAAGATTATTGCGTATTTATGACTAATAATGAGTAATCATGCATTCTTAATGGAATTGTGATTATCTTTGTGTTTCCTTTCCTACACTCTTCACATTTAATTATTCACATCTAATTGTATCTAATAATTCTCCAGCCTCTTGTTTTGCCATTTAAAATCTATATGATAGAGAAAACAGTAGAGCTAATAAATCTCAAATATATATTTTCAGCCCTGATTTCTGATTCTTCTTTAAAGGAACTTCATTTTCATTTCTACTATGTCTTTTGGAAATATCTCAGAGGCATGTGAAACCCCACATGTCTGTAGTGGACCTAGCTTGCTGCTGTCAGGCTATGAACCATTCCTCTGCTCCAATGGTCTCTATTTTAATAAAAAGTATCAAAATCCACCAAATTTTTGAAGCCAGAAAGCTTGAGGTCTTCTTGACTCGTCCCACTTCATGCTTTGGACATCCAATCACTCATTTTCTTTTGAATCGTCAACTAGTCTGTATCCTGATTGGATGCTGATGCCTCCATACCTATATCTGCAACCCTAAGATTTTTTGTAAAACGTTAACATTTTATTATACTTTCTATAATTGCTCCTTGGATGTTTAATAAGCAAATCACTCTTCAAATGCCCAAATCAGACTTGCACTCACCTTCCACACATCTACCTATTCCTCACCAGCCTTCTACTTCTTAGTAGGTAGCCTTATCATCCACTCAGTTGCTCAAACTAAAAATCTAAACGTGATCTGTTGATTTGTGTTTGTTTTATTCCTTCACATCTAATATGCCATTATTCAATAAATCCTCTAGGAGATATTCCAGATAGGAGGACTGTACCACCTCTACTGCTAAAATGCTAGTCTGTGCCAAAGTACACTTGCCTCTGGACTACAGCAACAAATTTCTGAATCATCTTTCTGTAGCCAGGCTGAAGAGAATGCAGATTTTTAATCTCGATTTAAAAGAAGTAAATAATCTGACTCATTGCTATTTATTGGGGCTCAGTTCCCATGCCTTTTCATTCTATCCCTCTGTCTCAGCCACATTTGCTATGGTATGATGCATAATCGACCCCAAATAGGCCTCTCTTGATCCCCATAACTGTGAATGTTACCCTACATGAAAAAAATAACTCTGTAGCTGTGATTAAGTTGAGGATCTTGAGATGGGAAGATTATTCTGGATTATCCAAATGGGCCATAAATGCAGTCACAAATGCCCTTTATAAAAAGGAGGCAGAAGCAGATTAGACTCAGAAGAGAAGGTGCAATATGATCGTGGAGGCAAAAGCTAGAGTGCTGTGGCAACAAACCAAGGAATGCTGGCCGCCATCAGAGCCGGAAGAGGCCAGGGCAAGGGCAAGAAACAGACTCTGGCTTACAGCCTCTGGAGGGAGGGCAGCCCACTTGGCATCCTCATTTTAGCCCAGTGACTTTGGATTTCCAGCCTTCAGAACTAAGAGAGAATACATTTCTGTTGTTTTAAAACATTGTTTGTGATCATTTGTTACAGCATCCATAGGGAACTAATATCCTTACTTTCTTCTGTGTCTGTTTCATACAGTTTGCATTTACTGATTTTTGTTTTGTTTTGTTTTGTTCAACCATGTTCTTAGATTATTAGATCTCATAAGCTTATAAATTTAAAATGATTGCAACAGAAATAAGTTCGTTCTTTTCACTAGTCAATGATTTTCAAATGCATACAGTAGTCAAGATGACCCTGCATCTGGGAACAACTTGCAAGTTTAACGAAACCTCCAGATGACCCCACATTCACCCATGCTGTAGACCATGATGGTTTGGGTAGTTCTAAATAGAATAACCTCTGAAGACCTAGTTTGGTAGATATTAATATTTAATGTTACTGTTGAACTTCTTTGCTATTTATTTGCATAACCCTCCAGGTTTGGGCTGTTTCTGCTTCTACTGCATTCTGAATACCAACAGGTTGTTGTTCCTTACCTAACTACCTTATAAGGATGGCTTTTATTCTTTACCCCAGGTCTCCAGCTGCTTTGCTTAGGTACCCAATTCTTTAATATGTTTTTAAAGTGAACTAAACATAGTTGGAGGGCAGAAGACTAATTTTATATATCTCTTGTATCCCACAAAGAAATCCAGGCCTGTGTACACAAGGGCCATGAAAGAAAATAACTGAAGTAAAACACCATTGAATTGTATCTTCCCTTAGTATTTACATACCACTACCATTCTTTCAATTCCCTCCAATCATCACCAACCTCTTAACTTCCCTTCTACTTCCCTCCATTTTGACATCTCTTCCAAGAGGTTAATATGTGCAAATATCTGTGCCCTTGTTTTCTAACCTTACCCAAATGTATATAAAACTTCCCTTCCAAGAGGACAATATCACACACACAAAAATAGAAAGCCAGATATTTACATCCTGAGAATGTGATGGGGGCAAGTGTTATTCATTTAAAACATAGCTAACAAAAACAAGTCTAAAATAAGAACAAGAATTTTTTTTAAAGGTACTCAAATATGTCTCAAATTTTAATAAGATCCTCTATACACACATTTATTTGCTACTGAAAATTTTTATTACAATTCAACACGCTGCTCTAACAGTGCTCTGGCCAAGCCACCCAACATTTTCTTTACATTCCTTCCACACAAGTTAATTTGTTTCAAATTCTCAGTATTGGGTTTCATTTTACAGGGACTTCAGGCTTCTAAAACAGGCAGTACCTAAGACCTACTAGTGCTTCTTTGTGTCAGATCAAAGTGGAACTAAAGTATATTCAAGTCATTCAGATGCAAGTTACATAGATTCCTTATAAGTTACTTGTATTAAGGTAGAAAAGAGATGCAAGAAAAAAGGACATCACAGAACTTATAATATAGGTCATCAAAATATTGGTACCCAATCTGCCCTAGTGTAGAGTAGCTTTCCCAAGCTGCTTCATAATGATCCTAAAATTACTAGCAGGAAAAAATAGTACAAGAATAAAGTTATTGCTCATCCGACCCTGTATCATAACTACTGTCATAACTGTTGTTGTAATTATTCTCATAATTATCCTCAGAAGGATCTCTATGATACAGGCAATAATGACAGCTACATCTAAATCTTTCCATTCTCGATTGAGTCTCAACATCCTTCTGCTGAGGCTCTCTTTGAGACTCAGACAGAGGAAGTCATTTGCCATAGCAATTTTTAATATATTGAATCACCCTTTCCATCCTTTCTCTCCAAGCAATTAACAATGTCCTCCCCCCTCTCCTCCTGTAGATTAAGTCTCCGTCCAGTCTGTTGAGGTGAATATTCTGTAGAGTGGATAGCAATTTGCTACTAGGGTTGAGAGTCAAGTTACTGAGGTTCTTTATGAACACTGCAGAGATAGATTGAGAGGCAGCTAGAATTGCCTGGGAATTTTCATCGATGGACATTTGAGGAGACTCCAGGATCCAGGTTGGGTTAACTTCTGATGAATCCATTGGAGTCTAGTCACAGCTTGAAGCTCCTCCTAGATTTTTGGATTCTAGTGGAAGGTGATGGTTTAGACTCAAACTGCTACAAAGTAGCCTGGAAGAACTATACAGCCAAGAAACAGCGAGAAAAATCCAAGCTCTGACACACCGTGGTGAGGGAAAAATCCCTGCATTTACTGTTAGTTTGACTTAGAGTGCTCTTCATCCAGGTCTAATCATAGATGGATTGTCTCACCATTTAGTTAATTAACAGCTCAAAAATTTCCTTTCAGAAAAGTTTTCTCTAGTCACCCTGGATAAGTAACATCTGTCTTCCAACTACCTTCAGTCACGGGAATCATGAGGCTTTCCCTTTTCTTTTCGAGTAGTGGCACACCAGAATGTATTTTTTTGTTTGTTTTTTGCTTTTTAAAATTTCTTTCTTTCTTTCTTTCTTAACATCTTTATTGGAGTATAATTGCTTTACAATGGTGTGTTAGTTTCTGCTGTATAACAAAGTGAATCAGCTATACATAAACATATGTCCCCATATCTCCTCCCTCTTGTATCTCCCTCCCTCCCACCCTCCCTATCCTACACCTCTAGGTGGTCACAAAGCACCAAACTGATCTCCCTGTGCTATGCGGCTGCTTCCCACTAGCGATCTATTTTACATTTGGTAGTGTATATATGTCCACGCCACCCTCTTACTTCGTCCTAGCTTACCCTTACCCTGAGCAAAGCCAATCTTTAGGGGAAAGAAAACAACAGGAAATATGCATGGACCTATTTCTTCTCTTTATTCAATAGCATAAACTGAGGACAATATTTTAGGAAGTAAATTTACGTACCTCAAGGAATTTTAAAAAGCTAAAACTGTAGACCATATAGGTCTTAACATTCTCTTGGCAGACACTGAATACATAGCAAATAAGATACATTCTGTGCCTACTTGCTTTTCCACTTCTCAAAGCCACCATCCTCTGTTTTGGTGACGTGAGCAGGATGCATTCTGTAAAATAAGGTTCATACATGCGTTATAACACACAAAGAAACAAAAAACCATTGGCAACATTTCAGTATATCATACCAAAACATGCTACCCAGAAATATAACTTTTATTTAGAAACTTCCCACGTATGAACTATGGCAGCAACTTACTCAATAGACCTTCTTGTCTGATCCAAAAGTGCTTGTACCTACATTGTGACTTCAGTAACGGACTGTAATGAATTTTCCCCAAACAACCATTGTGTAACTGTTTCCACATCTTCATAAGAAATTCGTCTTTAAGGAGGAAGTAGGAATTCAATATTTAAGACATTTGGAAGGAGAGAGTCAATAAAGTGACAAAGATGAGATGGATGGTAAGAGGAAAGTAGTGCTTGTGCAGCGTTGCATAACAGCTTATTGAGAAGGGCTTTTAAAAGGTTATTATTCTATTCTACTGAAAGTATTGATATTAAGAAACCATTTTTTTAACTGAAAATTTTTAACTCCCAATTTTTTCCTGTGTGCAGGTTTCTTCAATTTCTCAACACTGAAATTGTATACTGTGAAGTTTTTGCACTCGCTCAGCAGTTCTGTGACTTGGAAATGATCTACTTGAAAAATACTGGAGGGCTGTTTTAGTGGGAGAGTGGGAGGAGACCCTTCACGCTCACCACTATACAGGTGCAGTGTTGTTAGGAGAGGATTTTTTACCATCTTTATATGGGTGTAAATGGCCAGAAAAGCAGGTCTGAGCAGAATTTATTCTCTAAATGGAAGTAAAGATGAGCAGGGAGTCCCAAGTGAGAGCCAAGATAATTCAACCCGGCAGATATATGACTGCAGGTTGTTTATAAATAAAAAGCAAGTTCAATCAATTGGAAATGTGAACATTACCAAAAAAAAATCACATATGTTCATTTATTGGCTTATTTGACTAATTCTGCTGAATGCAACCAATCTCCTCTTGTAGCTGACACCAACAATCTACCTCCTGCAAATTCCCTGCTGACTCCATTCATGCTCCAACACCCCAACATCCACTTTCAACCTCCCCGCCGCAAGGATGCCCTCCTTTCTCCCTATGACGCTGGACATCACACCCATTAGGTCAGCTTTCCAGGCAGAATCCTCCTTACTCAACTTGAACTCTAAACTCTTACTAGGCTGCTGGAGATTCTCATCCCTCCTTTTCATGCAGATACTTACCTACTTTGCTCAGTCACCCATAGTAGTTTTTGAACTAAATTGTTTCAGAAGGAAAGGAAAGGGAATGATGAAGAGGAGTAGATAAAAATCAAGATTTTGATTTTTGAGCTTCAAAAGTATTCTTCATTTTTAGATGACTAAAAAGTGGTAATAGCTAGCTGTAAGAACAAAGCAGTTGCAATCATCGGAACTAGGCTGACATATGTAAATATTAGGTATTCATTCTTCATTTAATTGATTGCACATGTGTTGACATTTTGTTTTCTGTTTAATGATTTGCTTTATTGATGACTATTCCCATGATTAATTACATAGGCTATTTATGCCAATGGGAACTCCTGGCATCCAGGGTGGAAGGTAAAAAATTTGATCAGTTAATGGAATGTACATATAACCTTAAGTCAACAATATTAATCAGAGTAACACAGGATCAAGAAAAGAAATATTATTTAGTAGTAGACTGAGGGGACAAAAGAGTCAGACAAAAGGAGAGTCATATAGGCAAGCATATACTGGCAAAAAATAAAGAAGATATCCCATAGAAGTTTTCCAAGACATATATGAGCAATGGGAGGGAGAGAGAAAGAGGAAGAGAGAGAGAGAGAGAGAGAGAGAGAGAAACAAGAGAGATAGAAGGACACTCATTCTTTATGGCCATTCCTTTATCTCAATGCAGTCTAAGAATTCCTAGTTGTCAATACTTGCCAGAATAAGAAAGTTAGAAAAGTAATGCTATTTAAAATCTTTTATATGTATATATATGTATATATGTACAAAATAAACTCCATGAATCTTTTAATGATCTCATGAACCAAGTGAATGGTGAATTTCTATTTTCATATTAAAGAATCACTATCAGTTTTAACTCTTCAATGTTCTTCTGGACTGAGTTGTCACAAAAATAGGTATTATCATTCAGATGTTCTAAAATCATTAACACTTTTATTTGTATGTCATTCTAGCTAAGGAATGCACTGGTTTTATCTGGGATTTTTTTGTTTGGTTGTTTTTAAAACTCATTTCAATATTATAAATATGTGCAATATAAACATGGCCTATTAAGTAACCACATCATTTAAATTTGAAGAAATCTTAGGGGGCACATTCAAGATGGTGGAGGAGTAAGACGTGGAGATCACCTTCCTCCCCACAAATACTTCAAAACTATATCTACATGACGAACAACTCCTACAGAACACCCCCTGAATGCTGAAAGAAGACCTCAGACTTCCCAAAAGTATAATTTTTAGCGCTTGTTATCATTGGTGGATTTGTTTTATGGTTTGGTTGCTATCTTCTTTCTTTCTCTCTTTCTTTTTTAAATTTCTTTTTCTATTTTTCTTTCCTTCTTTCTTTCTTTCTTTCCTTCTTCCTTCCTTCCTCCCTTTCTTTCTTTCTGTCTTTCTTTTCTTTCTTTTTTTCTTCCTTCCTTTCTTTTCTTTCTTTCTTCCTTCCTTTCTTTTCTCTTTCTTTCCTTTCTTTCTTTCTTTTTTCTTCCTTCCTTCCTTTCTTCTTTCTTTCTTTCTTTTCTCTTTCTCTTTCTTTCTTTTTCTTTCTTTCTTTCTTTCCATCTTTCTTTCTTTTCTCCTGTTTCTTCTGAGCTGTGTGGCTGACAGGGTCTTGGAACTCCGTCCAGGTGTCAGGCCTGAGCCTCAGAGTTGGGGGAGCTAAGATCAGGACATTGGTCCACCAAAGAGCTCCAGGCCCCATGTAATAGCAAATGGGGAAAGCTCTCCCAGAGATCTCCATCTCAATGCTAAGACCCACATCCACTAAACAACCAGCAAGCTACGGTGCTGGACACACTATGCCAAATAACTAGCAAGACAGAAACACAAACCCAACCATGAGCAGAGAGGCTGCCTAAAATCATAATAAGTTCACAGACACCCTCAAAAAACACCACCGGACATGGTCCTGCCCACCAGAAAGACAAGATGCAGCCTCATCCACCAGAACACAGGCACCAGTCCGCTCACCAGGAAGCCTACACAACCCACTGAACCAACCTCACCCACTGGGGACAGACACCAAAAACAACGGGAACTACAAACCTGCAGCCTGTGAAACAGAAACCCCAAACACAGTAAGTAGGCAAAATGAGAAGACAGAGAAATGCACAGCAGATGAAGGAGCAAGGTAAAAACCCACCAGACCAAACAAATGAAGAGGAAATAGGCAGCCTACCTGAAAAAGAATTCAGAGTAATGATAGTAAAGATGATCCAAAATCTTGGAAATAGAATGGAGAAAATACAAGAAACGTTTAACATGCACCTAGAAGAACTAAAGAGCAAACAACCAATGATGAACACCACAATAAATGAAATTAAAAATTCTCTAGAAGGAATCAATAGCAGAAAAAATGAGGCAGAAGAATGAATAAGTGACCAGGAACACAAAAGAGTGGAAATAACTACCACAGAGCAGAATAAAGAAAAAAGAATGAAAAGAATTGAGGACAGTCTCAGAGACCTCTGGGACAACATTAAATGCACCAACGTTCAAATTATAGGGGCACCAGAGGAAGAAGAGAAAAAAAAGTGACTGAGAAAATGTTTGAAGAGATTATAGTTGAAAACTTCCCTAATATGGGGAAGGAAATACTCAATTAAGTCCAGTAAGTGCAGAGAGTCCCATACAGGATAAATCCAAGGAGAAACATGCCAAGACACATATTAATCAAACTATCAAAAATTAAGTACAAGGAAAAAATATTAAAAGCAGAAGGGAAAAGCAACAAATAACATAAAAGGGAATCCCCATTAGGTTAACAGCTGATCTTTCAGAAGAAACTATGCAAGCCAGAAGGGAGTGGCAGGACATATTTAAAGTGATGAAAGGGAAAAAAACTACAACCAAGATTACTCTACCCAGCAAGGATCTCATTCAGATTCAATGGGAAATAAAAACCTTTACAAATAAGGAAAAGGTAAGGGAATTCAGCACCACTAAACCAGCTCTACAACAAATGCTAAAGGAATCTCTATAGGCAGGAAACACAAGAGAAGGAAAAGACTTACAATAACAAACCCAAAACAATTAAGAAAATAGTAATAGGAACATACATATCAATAACTACCTTAAATGTAAAAGGATTGAATGTTCCAATCAAAAGACACAGACTTGCTGAATGGATACAAAAACAAGACCCATACATATGCTGTCTACAAGAGACCCACTTCAGAACTAGGGACACATACAGACTGAAAGTGAAGGGATGGGAAAAGATACTCCATGTAAATGGAAATCAAAAGAAAGCTGGAGTAGCCATTCTCATACCAGACAAAATAGACTTTAAAATAAAGACTATTACAAGAGACAAATACAGACAACATAATGATCAAGGGATCAATCCAAGAAGAAGATATAACAACTGTAAAGATTTACGCACCAACATAGGAGCACATCAATACATAAGGCAAATACTAACAGCCATATAAGGGGAAATCGACAGCAACACAATCATAGTAGGGGACTTTAACATCCCACTTTCACCAATGGACAGACCCTCCAAAATGAAAATATATAAGGACACACAAGCTTTAAATGACAAATTAAACATGAAGTTAATTGATATTTACAGAACATTCCATCCAAAAACAGCAGGTTACACTTTCTTCTTAAGTGCTCATGAAACATTCTCCATATCTTGGATTGCAAATCAAGCCTTGGTAAATTAAAGAAATTGAAATCGTATCAAATATCTTTTCCGACCACAACGCTATGAGACTAAATATCAATTACAGGAAAAAATCTGTAAAAACTACAAACACATGGAGGTTAAACAATGCACTAGTAGATAATTAAGAGATCACTGAAGAACTTAAGGAGGAGATCAAAAAATACCTAGAAACAAATGACGATGAAAACACAATGACCCAAAACCTATGGGATGCAGCAAAAGCAGTTCTAAGAGGGAAGTTTATAGCAATACAATCCTACCTCAAGAAATAAGAAACATCTCAAATAAACAACCTAAACTTACACATAAAGCAATTAGAGAAAGAAGAACAAAAAAACCCCAAAGTTAGCAGAAGGAAAGAAACCATAAAGATCAGATCAGAAATAAATGAAAAAGAAATGAAGGAAACAATAACAAAGATCAATAAAACTACAAGTTGTTTCTTTGAGAAGATAAACAAAATTGATAAATCATTAGCCAGACTCATCAAGAAAAAAAGGGAGAAGACTCAAATCAATAGAATCAGAAGTGAAAAAGGAGAAGTATCAACTGACACTGCAGACACACAAAAGATCATGAGAGATTACTACAAGCAACTATATGCCAAAAAAATGGACAACCTGGAAGAAATGGACACATTCTTAGAAAAGGACAACTTCCGAGACTGTACCTGGAAGTAATAGAAAATATAAACAGACCAATCACAAGCACTGAAATTGAGACTGTGATTAAGAATCTTCCAACAAACAAAAGCCAAGGACCAGATGGCTTCACAGGCAAATTCTATCAAACATTTAGAGAAGAGCTAACACCTATCATTCTCAAATTCTTCGAAAATATAGCAGAGGGAGGAACATTCCCAAACTCATTCTATGAGGTCACCATCACCCTGATACCAAAACCAGACAAAGATGACACAAAACAAGAAAACTACAGGCCAATATCACTGATGAACATAGATGCAAATATCCTCAACTAAATACTAGCAAACAGAATCCAACAGCACATTAAAAGGATCATACATCATGATCAAGTGGGCTTTATCCCAGGAATGCAAGGATTCTTCAATATACTCAAATCAATCAATGTGATAAACCATATTGACAAACTGAAGGAGAAAAACCATATGAGCATCTCAATAGATGCAGAAAGAGCTGTCGAAAAAATTCAACAACCATTTATGGTAAAAACCCTCCAGAAAGTAGGCATAGAGGGAACTTACCTCAGCCATATATGACAAAACCACAGCCAACATCATTCTCAATGGTGAAAAACTGAAACCATTTCCACTGAGATCAGGAACAAGACAAGGTTGCCCACTCTCACCACTATTATTCAACATAGTTTTGGAAGTTTTAGCCACAGCAATCAGAGAAGAGAAAGAAATAAAAGGAATCCAAACCAGAAAAGAAGAAGTAAAACTGTCACTGTTTGCAGATGACATGATACTATACATAGAGAATCCTAAAGATGCTACCAGAAAACTACTAGAGTTAATCAATGAATTTGGTAAAGTAACAGGATACAAACTTAATGCACAGAAATCTCTTGCATTCCTATACACTAATGATGAAAAATCTAAAAGAGAAATTAAGGAAACACACCCATTTACCACTGCAACAAAATGAATAAAATACCTAGGAATAAATCTACCTAAGGAGACAAAAGACCTGTATGCAGAAAACTATAAGACACTGATGAAAGAAATTAAAGATGATACAAACAGATGGAGAGATATACCATGTTCTTGAATTGGAAGAATCAACATTGTGACAATGACTATACTACCCAAAGCAATCTACAGATTCAGTGCAATCCCTATTAAACTACCAATAGCATTTTTCACAGAACTAGGACAAAAAATTTCACAATTTGTATGGAATCACAAAAGACCCTGAACAGTCAAAGAAATCTTGAGAAAGAAAAACAGAGCTGGAGGAATCAGGCTTTCGGACTTCAGACTATACTACAAACCTACAGTATGGTACAGGCACAAAAACAGAAATATAGATCAATGGAACAGGATAGAAAGCCCAGAGGTAAACACACACACATATGGTCACCTTATTTTTGATAAAGGAGGCAAGAATATACAGTGTAGAAAAGACAGCCTCTTCAATAAGTGGTGCTGGGAAAAGTGGATAGCTACATGTAAAAGAATGAAATTAGAACACTCCCTAACACCATACACAAAAATAAACTCAAAATGGATTAAAGACCTAAATGTAAGGCCAGACATGATTAAACTCTTAGAGGAAAACATAGGCAGAACACTCTAAGACATAAATTACAGCAAGATCCTTTTTGACCCACCTCCTAGAGAAATGGAAATAAGAACAAAAATAAACAAATGGGACCTAATGAAACTTAAAAGCTTTTGCACAGCAAAGGAAACCATAAACAAGACGAAAAGACCACCCTCATAATGGGAGAAAATATTTGCAAATGAAGCAACTGACAAAGGATTAATTTCAAAATATACAAGCAGCTCATGCAGCTCAATATCAAAAAAACAAAGAACCCAATCCAAAAATGGGCAAAAGACCTAAATAGACATTTCTCCAAAGAAGGTATACAGATTGCCAACAAACTCATGAAAGGATGCTCAACATCACTAATCATTAGAGAAATGTAAATCAAAACTACAATGAGGTATCACCTCACACTTGTCAGAATGGCCATCATCAAAAATTCTACAAACAATAAATGCTGGAGAGGGTGTGGAGAAAAGGGAACCCTCTTGCACTGTTGGTAGGAATTAAACTGATACAGCCACTATGGAGAAGAGTATGGATGTTCCTCAAAAAACTAAAAAATAACTACCATATGACGCAGCAATCCCACTACTGGGCAAATGCCCTGAGAAAACCATGATTCAAAAAGAGTCATGTACCACAATGTTCATTGTAGCTCTACTTACAATAGTCAGGACATGGAAGCAACTTAAGTGTCCATTGACAGATGAATGGATAAAGAAGATGTGGCACATATATGCAATGGAATATTACTCAGCCATAAAAAGAAACGAAATTGAGTTATTTTTAGTGAGTTCGATGGACCTAGAGACTGTCATACAGAGTGAAGTACGTGAGAGAGAAAAACAAATACCATGTGCTAACACATATGTATAGAATCTAAAAAAAAATAAAAAATAGTTCTGAATAACCTAGGAGCAGGACAGGAATAAAGACGCAGACATAGAGAATGGACTTGAGGACACAGGGAGGGGGAAGGTTAAGCTGGGATGAAGTGAGAGAGTGGCATGGACATATATACACTACCAAATGTAAAATAGATAGCTAGTAGGAAACAGCCGCATAGCAAAGGGAGATCAGCTCATTGCTTTGTGTCCACCTAGAGTGGTGGGATAGGGTGTGTGGGAGAAAGATGCAAGAGGGAGGAGATATTGGGATGTATATATATGTATAGCTGATTCACTTTTTTACACAGCAGAAACTAACACACCATTGTAAAGCAATTATACTCCAATAAAGATGTTAAAATAAATAAATAAATAAATTTGAAGAAATTTTAAATTATTTTTATATTCCTGAGATTAGTGGGCTTTTTCTGGTTGGTGAATATTATGTTTCATTCATTTTAATTTTCAAAGTAGAGGAGACTGTATCTATTCTCTAGAGTTGTCTTGATCTATAACTGAAATTTTAATCCAAATTTCCAATAAAAAGAGTAAATAGATATTTGTTGGATGATCTTTTTTAATTGGCATGACACTCAGGGAATAATTTAATATTTGTTTCCTTTTATTAAAATCATCATTGCTTTAAAATAGCACTATCAGTTATTGCAACTCTATAATATGACTAAATATAACAAATAATTGATATTACTGGGCTTACCTCTAACAGAGAACATAATACATGAAAATAATCCCACGAATAAAAGTCATATAATATGTATATCAGACTCAGGCATGACACTAAATAGCAATGTTTTAGAATAACTGGACATTAATTTCCTTCTATGAGGAATTAAATAGTTGAAATGAGATATCCCCAAGACTCCTTCATCTCTAAAATTCTTTCATTCCTTTCCTACTTACTAATTTTCTCTTCTTCCATCTCTTTTCATTAAGTCAAGCTTCTTCTATCCATCACATAAAATACAACCCTATTTTTCTGCTTATATTTAGAATCTGACTCTAGTTTTCTCAACACTGTTTACTGAAATTACTTTTTGCTATTAATGTTTGTGTGTGTGAGTGTGTAAAAATGAAAACAGAATAAACTGTCCATTACTTGATGTTTTACTTATTGCCACAATAATTCTGCATAACGTACCACCTCTCAAATTCACTAGCTTCCCTCTGGCTGCTGGATGACCCCAAGATCTCCAGCTACATCAGTGAATAGAGTCACTTAATCAGATGTATCTTTCAACGTGAGCACTTGCTGCAGAGGTGAAATGAGGTCCCACACTTTCAGCTTCTGGTCCAGCATATAAGAATCTTCGTCTGCTCTACATGTCTCTCATCCTCGTTGGACAGGTAGGCTAGCAGGGCAGGTGCTTTTCACACTAATAGCAGAAGGGAAAGAGCTAAAGACCAACCACATAAGTACATTTCATGCCTTTGTTGCATGACAAATGCTAATATCCCATCAGCCAAAGCAAGACATGCCAGGCTAAAGTGTGAGTGGTAGGAAAGTAAACTCCACCTTTACTACTTCATTAGTAGACTGGGAGGAACTGGGAAGCTTCATGTGGAAAAAAACTGATACAGGTTACGTTTGAAAAACTGGGGCTGCTATTTCAAGCTGTCATACTTTCCATGCATTTTGATGTTAGCTATATTGCTTTTAAATTTTCATTTACTCAAAACTGAGGCAATTTCCCCTTCATTGATTTCTTGTCATCCCTGTCTACCCCTTAAGCCACTGTGGGCAGAGCTCCTTCTAGTTCTAGAATCAGTAAAACCCTATATTGCAGGCAATTTATATTTTTTACTCCATTTGTAAATACTGTTTGGAAGTCGTTTATTATTGTCCTGGGTTTTGCTCATACTGAGGAGGCCACAGTTCAACCAACCTCTTGTTCCATGGATTGCAGCACGCAAATACAGTCTTTCTACTGTTATTTCTGCTGACATATTTGCTGTAGTGCTTAATTATAAGTTTCCTCTTGGGAGGACAATTAGGTGTGAGACCCAGCAAGATGTGCCATTGTTGTCCAACAGAAATTAACCACCAGCTTTTTTTCTGAAAAAATTTGCTTCCTAAGTCTTTTCTGTTAAACTTATGTTTGGTTGATGTACAATATTGTACAAGTTTCAGGTGTACAATATAGTGATTCATATTCACTACATACAATTAGGTTATACTCCATTTATAGTTATTATAAAATATGGGCTGTATTCCCTGTGCTGTACCATATTTTCTTGTAGATTTATTATTTTATACATAGTAGTTTGTACCTCTTAATCCCCTACCCTCATTTTATCCCCCCCCCCCCATTTCCTCTCCCCACTGGTAACCACTAGTTTGTTTTCTATCTCTGTGAGTCTGTACAAATTATTTTAATGGAATCTGTGGGAGAATATGCAAATTACAAATGTATAATAAATGGACAAATATCAATTCAATCTGAGCTATGAAATTAGACTATACTTGAGCTAAAAAGCAAATAGGAGGTTACTATTAATTACTTACTATCAACTATTACTTTTAATATAACTTTTATCAAAATGTAAGTTGGCTTAGAGCAATTAACTAAATAGATGAATTTATTTTTAAATGTCATTTTAGGCTTAATTGAAAGGTATAATACTTATGATCTATGGAACTTGTCCAGAGAATTCACTTCAAGCAAAGTGAAGAACTCATTTCAATCACAGTCATAGATCCACCTGCATTTCTAGGTAAGAATGTACCCATATAGTAAAATATTTTATGTACCCACATGCTATAAAATATCCTGTTGTTTTTCCTTTGTTTGCAATAATTACTAATAAGAATTGAATAATTTTTTTGTCGTGTTAAGTGTTATTAGTCTTTTAGCTTCTGGGATTTATCTCATTCTAATCAGTTACTCAAAAGTGGTCCATTTCTTCCTTTCTTTTTTTTTTTTTTGATGTATAGTTGGTTTTTAATAAAAATGACTTATCTCAGGTAAATAGCATGTAATATCTGAAAAATCAAAATATATTGCAAAAGAAAATCTCAGAAAATTAAAAATACAGTTGGTCAAATTATGTGATGTCAATTTTGATGGCCCTGTGAGTTAAAAAGCTACTGTGAACGTTGGTCCTGTTAATCGAAGTGACCTAAAATTGCATCTGACATTTTGATCTGACAGTGGGTATACAGACATGGAGAAATCTCCATGACTCAGTATGTGAAATTTTTTTCCAAATGTACAGGAAAGATATGTGAAAACCCTAATGTTATGAATATTTATGTGGCGACATTTCCAATATTTGACAGTTGGTTACAGACACTAGATAAGGAAAAGTTTAGAACGCTATTGTTTGGAGGAAGTGCTTATAACTTTGAATCCAGGCAAGTATAGTATGAACGGCAGCTGGGCGGGGGACGAGGCACAAGTCAGACGTGCACAACCTGTCTCAGAACATTGAAATTACATTGAATTGTAAAGAAACAAAACAAAACAAAATTTTTTCTGGCCAAAAAAATATACCCACAAGATGAAACTGCTTTATAGACTCCAAGTGCAAGACTGCAAGTGTAGACTCTAAAGGCTTGACCTGGCAGGTCTCACGGAGGAGAGTTGCTCTCCACATGGCAGGCTTGGTTCTGCGCCAACGCACTGCAGCTTCTGAAGGGGAGTTACACTTAAGACTCAGGCCCACATCCATAGTGGGGGACAGGAAGGAGCCAGACGATGCTATGGCCATGCTTGCACATGGATCTGCCTTCTTAGCCCAACTCCACTCTGAGCCCTTCTCATGTAGGGACCCTCAGCCAATGGCATTTCCAAGCATTTCCCTGTGAGGAGATATTTAACTACTAAAATATTAAATTATTTTTAAACAAATAAAGCTTAATTTCATCTTGATTTTGTCTTGGTAAGTTCTGTTTATCTAGTAATTTTATTTATTTAAGTTTTCAAATATACTATAGAAAGTTAATAATATTCATTAATTTTTTTCATAAGATTTGCAACATTTGCACTTCCCCTTTGTCATGCCTATTTTCATCTGTGCCTTTCATTTGAATTAAAATTGTCATATTTTACAGTTGATTTTTCCCTTGGTCTCCACATTTTCCCTTCAACAGGCACCATCCTAGTTTAACCTGTCTTTATTCACTGCCCTTTCTGCTCTCTGGATCTTCTGTCTCTTCTACCTCAATCCATCTTCCATATTGATTTCAGATTGTCTTACAATGCATTTTTCATCACTTAAACTCCCCTGCTCAAAAACTTTTAGCCACTCCTCATTTTTATTTAAAAAAGAAGTCTCTAAGTCTACTAATTATGAACTTCTATACTAAAGCCTTAGAAGATTTATTCACTCAATAATAATTAATACACACCCATTATATGCCAAGTATGGGGTAGGGTCTGGTAAGCAAAATCATAACAATTCCCTCTTTCATGTCATTTAAATCTAATGAAAAAGTAAAATATCAATCAAACAATCATCAATGCATGTAAAGTTCTGGAGTTGAGAGGTGTTGCAAAGAAGAAGAATTAATTGCATGAGAATGTGAAATAGAAGTAATCAACTTAAGGACATCAGTAATCATTCCTTGAAGGAGCCATGCTTCTACTAATAACTGAAGACCAAATGAACACTTGACTTAACAATAAGGTACAGCTTGGTCCCCCTAGGAAAGAGCAAAGACCCTATGAGGAAGAGAGAGAATGGTAGTGTGGCTGAAGAGGAGCAAGCAATGTGGCAGATGATTTGGGGGAAAAGGAGGGAGTCAGACCATGAAGGGCTGTTGTGGACATATTCAGGAACTTGGTCTTCACTGGTGCACAATTCCAATTGCGTCAATGATCACACTCGTGTTCTGTACAAAGTACTTTATTAGCACTAAAAAAAACAAGCTCAGAAGAAGTCAATGGAGCTACAATAAAGTACTTGGGGCAGGATTCCAGGTAAGAGATGATTGCAGCTTTGACAAAATTATGACGATGCAAAGATTCCTGGAAAGAGGCAAATTATAGTTTAGAGACAGAAATGACAGGACATTATGGATGCTGAGTTTGAGTGAAGTTGAGATTGAGGTTTTAAAAATTTTACGTATCTATTTTATATTTATTAATACTTTTATTCACATCTATGTCATTTTAATATAGGCTTTACTATAATCTTTAACATAGACTTGGTAATAGACCTCATTAAACTGTTTTACTGTATTTCAACCTTACCTTTATAGGTCAACTGGCTCCCAAGCTAATCCCTTACAACACGCATTACCCATTCTACCCATATTTCCTTGTTTAATATCATTCAATACTTCCAAAAATGACATAAGTTCCTGAATGTTGTATGCAAACTTTTTTACATCATTCATGATTGCCACAACCTTACATTTCCAAATAGATTCTAACTGTCATGTTCTTTGCACAAACTTTTCTCTGCCTATGGATATTCCCGGAGTGTCCTTTTTTATTGTCAAACAAGCACACTAACATTACAACATCCACTTAATAGGTATCACCTCTATAGTCAACCCTTACTTGAATTTCCAAACATTCTTTCCTTTGCCCTAATTCTGTACCTTATACATTTTTATATGACATCTGGAATGCATTAGCATTGTTTTTGTTGTTGTCTGTTTCATCAAAAATCTACCTCAAACCGAAAAAAAAAGTAATGCCCTGGTTGTACATTATTTGTGTGCTTCTATTTCTAGAAGATGCGCTTGTTAAATAGTAGATTGTAGTTAAATGGTTTATTTTTGTGGAACCTGAAAAAACATGCTATGTGTTTGCCAAAAAAAAAAAAAAAAAAAAAAAGGATTTTACTTATTTGTAAAGTAATATTTTAAAAAGAGAATAGGCAATGTCTGAATTCTTTTTAAGAATTTATTTCTTTTAAGATTTTATATATGTAAGCAAGGATGCATACATTTTCAATGATTTTGATTTACCCTTTACACTCTGATAATAAATCAGTGAGACTAAATTGTCCAATATGATGTATTAGTAGACACTATTGAAAGTTTTTCTAGAAATTTCAGAAAAAAAATATTTAAAATTGCAAAAGCATAGTTGAAGCTATTGCATTCCTTTCATATATTGACTTTATATATTCAGAAAATCAAGGCTTAATTCCTATCCAATGTTTGATAACACTGCTTCTAGTAGCTTTGCTGACAATAAAATAGATTTTCATAATAAGCAATAGAAATTCATCTGAACACATGTAATAATGTTTGCTTTGCTTGTTTATTAGATTTGCCCTCATTAGAAACTCAGTACTGGTCACATTTGTATATTCTTTATTTTGTGTCAAAAATATTAGTCAAATCACTTTGAATACCGTGGCTGGAATATTGAAACCATTCCTCAACGTCCATCGTATGGATCGAATAATATATCAGGAAAAAATTCTGCATGTTTTCAGTTCTGTTCTATTCAAAGAATGTTCCTTTGATTGCTAGTGAAGTTATGTGTTTCCATAGTGGAAAGGATGGAATTTGACTTTAGTTTCTACTCTCTTAAGCATTGATATAAGGGAAAACATGTTAAATAAAACTTTTAAAGTATTTCTCATCCCCAAGACACCCACTCTGAGTCTTTCCAGGACATTTAGAAAATCAATGCTCTAAAATTGATATTTCAGCTTTTATTGTCCAATAACCTCTGAAATTGATTCAAGAGTCTAACTCTGCACCATGTAGAGCTATGGGCTTCAGCTCAAGTGATTTTTATGTGATAGGAAATGAGACACAAAACACTTTTGGCTTTGCTTGTTTTGTTGGTTTTTATTTTACTTTTGACCTATCATATAATTGGATTGCATAACTTACTTTTTCAGTGATAACCACATAAAAAGTGCTTATTTTGAACTTATAAATTCTCTAGACTTAAAGCAACATTGAATCATCTGGTAGAACCACACACCTTTCCCCTATTTGTGAATTGTTTTCTGCAGCGTTTCCTGAATGATTTGAACATTAAGCCACATTTCAAAGTCTGTCCTAGTAACCTATTACCATGTTTCAGACTTGCTCAAAATATAGGCCACTGAAATAACAACTACTCTGAGGGTGTAATATAATCGTTGTAAGTACTAATTATGGTCACAGTCAGAATGTACATTCATGTTTATTAAGTTAGTTTAATGTAATGTAATTTGTTTTTATTTTTTGCTACAGCTTTTCAAATTTTAGCTTGTGTTTATATCTGCAATACAAAGCAGTTTGGTTATGTTATATAAATTGCCTTAAAAATATGTATATAAGATAATAAAATAGATTTTTAAAAACTCCTGTGTTTTAAAATGATCCTTTTGACCTCTTCTACTCTCTTTGCTATACAGACAGTGAATATAAAATTGTAAGAGGAAAATATCTACAGAACACTTTTTGTTTGTTTTATCCCTCTTTTTAAAATGTGTATGTGACAATATTAGTAAAACTTTGCATGGTGAAAGAAAGCCACTTTAAGATATAAAGTCCAGTTTGTAATTAAACTTGCTATTTAAAATCACTGTTTTTGTTATCTTGTCTTTTTTTCAGGGATCACAAACATAACTATGTTTCAATATGTTATATATTACAATAGATTCCAGTTTACTCTAGAGATTTGATTTCCATTTTTTAAAAAAAATATGTTATTCTTAAGGAAACACTCAATTGAGAACAAATAAAAGATGTTTTTAAATGCCAACAAAAAATGGGAGAAGAATCTAAAAAAGAGGGGATATATGTATATGCATAACTGATTCACTTTGCTGTAACCTGAAAATAACACAACATTGTAAATCAACTATACTCCAATAAAAATTTTTTAAAAATTGTTGTGATACTATGTGGATCTGAAATTGGAAATAATTTCACAACAAATAATTACATTAGGATGCATATGGTTACTCATGATTAGAAAGTTCACCCATTATTCCCTCGACATCATAAAAATGGTTATTTGTGACTAAATATTATGTGCAGGTCTAGTTCTCCAAGGTCAGAATACTTTTTGCATTACAAATAGTTAGTACGTGGGAGTTGCTAGGTTATGATAGAACTATGGAGTCCATTCTTAAGAAGGAAAATATAAAAAAATCTGCATCTCTAATTAAAAAGTATTAGCTGAATAAGTAAAAAAATGCGTAAATAATAAAACAAAAGTACATAAGTGCTTAATAGTCAGATTGAAAAAAGTCTCAAAAAAGATTATATTTGACAATATTCATCAGTCTATTATTAATCACATATCTTCTTTGTTTGGATTCTCGACATCCAGGGTGAAGTACAAAAAATATCTTGCTATCAATCTGCCATATTGTGTACTGGATAAAAGCAATAGCTTTGGAGCCAGATCACCTGGGTTAAAACCCCTTCCTTATCACTTAAGATCTTTGTGACTTTGAAAAGTGTCCCAGCTGGGCCTCAGTTTCCCCATCTGTAAATGGTGTAGTAAGAGTACACACCTCAAAGGGTCATTGTGAGGATTAAATGGAGTGAATACAGTAGCATTATGAACATAGAAAGTAATATATGTTTTAGCTATTTGTAACTTACTAAAGCCTTTTAGTTTAATCAATCATCTGAAATAAAAATTACCTTTATTTGCATCAATGTGAAGCCTTGTGAAAAAAAAGGTTTTAGTTAAAAGTAGGATGTCATAAAATTCTGTTCAAAAATATAACAATAATTATGATGACAGATTGATTTTAATGTGTACTGTATAATTTAATATGGTACATATAAGAATGTTGACAGATTTTTTTACTGATTACATGAGTTATATCTATTGTAGAATAAAGGTACAAAGCCACTAAATTTGTGGAATGCTTTCTGAATTGTCTTGTTTTTTATTAAGTAATATAATCTGTATTGCCATTATCTCTGTTCCCTCCACCAAAATAAATTAAACAAACAAAAGGCCTACAGATGTCCAATTTTATACAACTAAAACACAACCAATGAGGTAATTGAATTAAAAGTAAAATAAATATAAAAAATTAAACTGAGGAGTATAATGATGTAAGATATGATCATCAAAAGACATTTTTCTTATAGTTTTACTATATTTAATAAAATATTAATTTGTTATTTAGATAGATACGAACTATGACTTCTTTTCCAAATTATCAAAGAATGGTTTAAAATAATATAATGAACATGACCAGTTTACTTAATAATATGACAAGTTGCATATTCAATATCTTTTTTAAAACACTGCATAGTTATTAAGAATTTGAGACAGTCAAGGTTATGACTAAGGACCGTAAAGGAATAGAAGAGCAGTTTGCTGGAACTAATTACCTTGAGGAATTGTTCTGTGCAAAAATTGGGATTTGATTACTCACATTTCCCTTTTTTCTTTTCTTTATTGCTATGACCTCTGTGATTTATAACCGCTTGTCTAAAATTTAGGAGTACAGAATGGATTAAAGTAGAATTGGATGATGTAGCTGATTCTTTGCTTTTCAAATATATCTAAATCGTGTACCTTACTACATTTATTCAGAATATTTCCTTTATGAGCATTACATGATGAAATGGATGGAAAACTTAATGTAGTTCAGTTTTATAGGAAATGAAATGAGTGATTTCATTTAACTTAAGAGTTCCTATAAACATTTATGAAAATTACTTAGATGTACATTCATTTGAATAAAATACATTTTTCACATTTTAATTTTCACCCACTTTTAATAACTTCTGCCAGTTCCAAATGCTACCTGCTTGCCCAAGATGGGACATAATGACTGTTTCCTACAGTCTCCCAAGCTATGTCCTTGTTCTTTTTTCCTCTTTTCTTGAAGACTTAATTAGATCTCATTGCTTCAATGATCATTTGCATCTCTGTATTACCCAAATTAAAATTTTCAGCTCTTTCCTATGTTACAACTTCACTTGGATAATCAGCTTAACTAGTTAAATATCAAAATTATTTACATATTTTAAAAATCTGTATTGAACCTATCATTTAATGATCCAACTACAGTGTAGAGGGAGAAAATAAAGCCTCTAGTCTCATCTAGAAAACAACCTCTTACTTTTTTCCCGTTTCTGACTACATCTTTATCTACCACTTTTGTTTTGTTTTGTTTTGTTTTGTCACAAATTTGACAGCTGTAACTTCCCTCCAGCCCATGTTCCCTTGTTCCTGTTTCTCCATTCTCTGAAATATCCTTTCCCGCTCTTTAGAATGTCCAGCTCTGCTTATTTTTTAAGCCGTAAGAGAATCTCTTTCCACCAAGAAGCCATGTCTGAAATTCTAAATCAGTCTATATGTTACCACATTTGTACCTCACTAGTTCCTTTTTCATGTCTTTATCACAGCAATGGTCACATTACATTGATTTATGTTTCCAGTGCATGTCATCACCCACTTAATTGCTTTTCAGTGGCCAACAGAGGATCTAGTGTTCAATAAAATTAGACAACAAATATTTATGACTCTGTGTTGCCAGTCATTATTCCACTCAAGAATTGAGCATTTTTAATTTAAAATATTCACTTTGTTTTCCCAAGGCCTCAAAATTTAATGCAGTTTTCAGAAACAATATTTATTTTAAGCATAATTTCAATGTATCACTTCTTATTTAGGACAACTGTACTATCAATGGCTCTACCAATAAATCATTACTTAGTATGCCATACTTTAGGAAAGCTCACTCTCATTCATACATAATTCATTTATTCTCACCTCTGAGAATTTATATATTGCTGTGTGCAGATAAAAGACTGAATATCCCACACTCTCTCATTCTCTTCGGTCTGTTACTGAAAAGGTAATTCATGGGCCACCTTTAATGAATGGAGGTCTCTGATATTCCTGTTGCTAACATACTCTATGAAGTAGAATCATATGATTGTATATGGTCGTAAAATCTTATAGACATGTTTCAGTTTGGGATATAATATTCCCTGTAACAAAAATGTTCATGAAAAAAAGATTAATTAATATAAGTCTTTGAAATTTTGGTAAATTTCCAGTCTTTGGGAAAATTAAATATAACCAATGCAAAACAATAAACCCATTCCCTAGGAGACAGATTTCTACTTTTAAAGGAGGAGTAGTTTTAATTAACTTTAAATTGCTTCATTTCCTCAGGCTGGAATAAGTCCCCGAACTGGATTTTTAGTTGGTTCCTGAAGCTCTTTTTTCTCAAATAGAATCATCAAACTCACTCTGAAATGGAATTTGAAGCCTACATTAGCCCAAGGCAGAAAAATAACCAAAATGAAACAAAACTTGTGTTCACATTTTTCTTTAGTCTAACTCTTTTTACTTCTTGTGAAATCCCTAAGAATGAGAAATTAACTTTGTTTTGTTTAATGTTTGTTCTTTTCTCGTGATGATGTACCTAAGAGTAAAGTCCTCTTAATAAACAGCAATTTCTACTTTTTTTTTTTTTTTAATATATATATATATATAATTTTATTTATTTATTTATTTTTGGCTGTGTTGGGTCTTCATTTCTGTGCGAGGGCTTTCTCTAGCTGCGGCAAGCGGGGGCCACTCTTCATCACGGTGCGCGGGCCTCTCACTATCGCGGCCTCTCTTGTTGCGGAGCACAGGCTCCAGACGCGCAGGCTCAGTAGTTGTGGCTCACGGGCTCAGTTGCTCCGCGGCATGTGGGATCTTCCCAGACCAGGGCTCGAACCCGTGTCCCCTGCATTGGCAGGCAGATTCTCAACCACTGTGCCACCAGGGAAGCCCCGCAATTTCTACTTTTAAAATACGTGTTAGATTGAAAGGTTATGGGAACACAATTCAAATGTAAATGAGAATTCTAAATATATTTAGCAGTTGATTTCTGATTTATGAGGTTAAATAAAGCAGATTACAGATTAATTACATTTTAGCATTGATTTTATCTGTTGCTTTCCCCTTCCACGTGTGTAGTTTTTGTATCAATAAGTCATTGTTGAAATTGAAAGAGGGCATGAGGTTTAGATTTGGTCTTCTTATTTATACTATTGACAATGGCTATAAATGATTTTTTTAAAAGAAATTAGTCTGTTTACTAAAACCAGAAAAATAGGAAATACTCTTTCAGAATATACGTATTGGGAAAGTTTCTTCTATTACATCTGATGTAAAAGTTTACCATGTACTTTTCTAATCCATATGAGTTTATCTACTCACAAACCTCCCTCTAGATGGTGCAAAAAACTGAAGTAAAGGATTGAAGATAGCCTCACTGGTGTCATCCTTAATTGCCAAGCCCTTTCATTCTTCTATATACTTGGTAATTAGCTATGATTTATATTTGTTTTAGAAAATCGAGTGTACCAATCATGTTACCAAATTTTAAACCATCAATTATTCTATTGATTCTGTGTGTGTGTGTGTGCGTTGTGTGTGTGTGTGTAAAGAGATTTAATTCACATTATTTATGGTAGTTACATTCTATGAAGTCTGTGTAAATACTAAATTAGACAACATTGAACTATTGCTTCTAGGGGAAATATAAGATTAGGTTCCTGTGAGCCGCTGGTCACAACATTTTCATCAACTGATTAATACATAACCTTGTTTTATGTGTGTTTCTATTTAATGACACCGGGATCAATATATACTGTTCCTTCATTAACATTGAATTCACCACCAACAGCACTATAACTTATAACTGAACACACCTGTTTTCTGTGTAAGGCACAGCACAGCTTTCCTGCACTTAGAAACTCTAGACAGCTCTTTAGCACTACATTAAGGGGCCATTTTAAACAACAAAAAGCAGAACACTGCAAAAAATGTGGCACTAAATAGGCCACAAAAAAGAGACGTTTATTTTCAGTACAAAAGCTGAAACAAGAAAGCTGAGTGTTGCCTTGTTCAACTCATTGAGTTGAGTCAGGCAACTCAATTTTTTTGCTGCTCTGCATGTGTCCTTGAAGGATGATGAAAGTGCTGCAAGTACTGATTTGGGGGTTACAAATAAATTTTAGCAAGTAGGCAAACTTGTAAATACGGAATTTGAGGAAAAAAGAGGATTGAAAATATATATAGCGTATATGAGTATTCACACACGTATGCATGTAAACATGTTTGTGCATTATGTTTGTGTGTGACTATATGTACATGTGTACACGTATATGACTTTTGAAGATTTAGAAGAATGTAAAAGAGATGTTGTTATTCACAGTTTACAAATGTTTCTCATAAATATATAGCAGTCTAGTAAGTTTGACATGAGCTTTAGAGATATTTCTTCTCATAATTCACACGTTTTTTCAATGATTCGACTTTATGGTTTTTAATATTATGCAGGTTTAGGACAATGTTTGCTTGAATAAGAATAAACTCCAACATCCTGTAAAAGTATATACATCGGTAATTTCCCTATGTTCTTAGAATTTCAACAAGAGAAAATTTATAGAAGATTTATTTCCCCAAATATAGTATATGTGCTGTGGTAACCCAAATAATTGCCCTCCAAAGATGTCCACATCCTAATCCTCAGAATTTGAGAATATGTAAGGTTACATGGCTAAGAGAAACTAAGGGTGCAGAGGGAATTAAGTTTGCTAATCACCTGACTGTAAAATAGGGAAATTATCCTAGATTACCTGTGTGGTCCCAATAGAATCACAAAGCTTCTTACAAATGGAAGAAGTAGGCATAAAAGAAGAGTCAGAAAAAAAAAAATGTGAGGACATTTTCAGCTTGATGTGACGTCAGAAGGGCTTAACCCTCCATTGCTGGCTTTGAAGATACTGGAAGAGGACCATAGCTCAGGAACAGGGGCAGTCCCTAAAAGCTGGAAAATGCAAGGAAAGAATTTTCCCCTACAGACCCCAAAAAGAATGTAGCCCTGCTGATTTTCTGCTGCTTTTAGTCCAGCGGGATTTCAAGACCTTCAGAACTGTAAGATAAATATTATTTTTTTAAGCCACTAAAAATAAGCAGATTTTGCTGAGTGCTTTGAAGATGAAAAAGGGTTACAGAAACTAGTCCACTTAACAGTCATTTGTCATGACATTATCCAGTTGCACAAGTCTCCACCAGACCCTGGAGAAAATATTTTTTCTTCAAGCATAAGATTTTTGGAGTTTACAGAAACTAAATATAAAAATCATGCTGCAAAATGAAATCTTGAAATCCTCCTATTGCTGTTTGGGAATCAGAGATAGAGTGAATATCAATAAGTCTTAAGACTTATTGTAAGCCAACTGGAAGATCTGACCAACAAAATTGTGCAGTTTTTTCCCCCTTCCTTTAAATACAAGTATATGATTAAGAAGGGTTCCTTTCTCTGAATCTTCTCAGCCTCAAAATTTGACTTTGAGAGAAGAAGAAGAATATTGTGATGAGTAGTTAAAATGGTTGCTTTGAAATCCATTTGCTTTGAATGGTTGCTTTGAAATGGGAGGCAGCTAAATTTACGTTCTATTCTTTGAGCTGTAGCTGGCTTTTTTGAAGTCAGTCCCATGCTTGTCTGGTTCAGGGGTCAGTCAGATATTTGGGTAAAATTTATACACAGAGTTTGGGGCTTCTCCTCCCTAACTCTGTACTTTCTGCCATTTTCACCTTCAGATTCCAGAAGCTATGACTGCCCTGAACTCTGTCTTCTAGTTCTCCACAAGAATGAGGCTGATTTCTACTGAAGCTTTAGCCTCCCTCTCAGATGTAACTCTGGAGTAGTCTCAGGCTAAAAGCAAAACAAATGAGAAACTCACCTTTTACCCTGTGGTTTTCTCTGTTTCTAAGTGTTAACTCCCCTCTAGTATCTGCTTTTTATATATTTATTTTTCCAGAAAATATATCCACCTTTTCTTTATTCAACTTAAATCACTGAACTACATCAAGCCAAAAAGCCCTAATATTTTACAGGTTATATGCCAGAAAACATACCTCACTAGAATATTGTATAGTAGTAATTTGTTATATTTAGGCCTACTTAGATAAAGAAACAGTATCGAGCAGACCTTTTTTAACGAAAAAAGGGAGGCAGAAGCTGCAATTTCCTATTCCTACATTAATAATTTTCATTAGAGTCGGTGTTCTTTGTGGGAAGAGAAGAGAAATCTAAATATAAAACTAGAATTTATGCATTGGCCAAAATAAACAGACCTAGAGGAAAATGTTGTCTAATTAAAAGATCATTGAAAATTATTTGCAGGCTATGATATCTACAATTACTAATCATTCTTATGTATAGTGTTCTATAGAGATTTTTTTTTTTTTAACATAGAGATTTTCTGAGACTTGACCAGTTTCTCAAGTGTCCCTCCAGGATAAAAAATAGTAATAAAAATAAAATTAAACATTTAATCAGTTTTAAAATTTAAAAATCATTTAAAGTTAATAAGGAGCCATAGAGTATTATTTATTAAGACTGTGAGATAGCAACATTTTAGATTTAAGTACACAGAACATAATAATCCTTTGAGAAAGCAAACAAAAATTTAATAGAAATGTACCATACATATGTTCAAATTAGGAAGTTTTAATTGACATGTGGTGTGGATTTTTTTCTTCATGCCTATTATTAGATTTAATATATTTTACAGTTCAAAAGATTAAACCTCTTTGTATTATTATGGTTTGACAGTAAACCTGGATTTTCAAGCACATGGGTGACAGTAATGCAACTGGAAAGTTTCAGAGATAATAATACAGACCCATGTAGAGGGTGTAATTGTCCCAGGGGGGTAAGAGACATAGGTGTACTTGCTTATTCATAGACTGGTGACAGTTTACTATGATGCTGATCCTTACTTGTTTGAATGAATTAAATATATTTAAAATGAATGGTCATGAAGGCTGAAACATTTGACGCTAACATCCTAGCAACATTTCGTAGTTTCCTGTTGGTACCGAAGTACAAAATGCTAGGAAATAGCAGTGACGTTTATTGAAGCGATTTCCTTTTTCTGTACTTGTGGGTTGATACTTCCAATCAAGTGCTGCTGATTAGATTCTGAAAGCATGTAATTGATTTTCAAACTCTTTACATCCTGGTTGCTATGTTTAAACAGCCACATGAGAAACATTTCCTGAGTCTAGGTAGATTGCTTTTTGTTTTACATGAGCAATAGCTTAAAAGGTGAGTTGACATTTAAAGAAATAAATATTCAAGCACGAGGTACATTTGAAAGTCATTAAGATTAATAAAGGTTTACAATAACATATTATCCTTAAGTGTTGACACAAATACTATGCTGTATTCATCTGACACTAATCTGTCTAACATATGAAGAATGGAAGCAATGATTTGATTTTGACCCAAATAATGATGTAATCATAACCTTTGCAAGAATGAATTAAAGCATATTCTAAACTTTTCATTATTTCACATTTTCACTACCAGAAAATCATTACTCAAAAGGGAAAGGAATGATTTTGCAACGGGGTCTTGCTTAGGGTTATATTTCAATTCCTCATAATGAAACATAAAGGACAGGAAAAAGAAGGTGAGGACATTCTATCAAATCACTACTTGCAGTTTTTCATATGTAATACTCAGTATAGTTTAAGACTTAACCAAGAGAACAACCCATTATGTCTCAGCAGCAAATCTGTCAATATGCTGATGGAGCAGAGGCATAATATATGTTATTTGAATATTGCAACAGGTAACTTTTATTTGTAAAATGCAAGGAAGATTTTACTTTAAGGGAAAAACTTCACAACCTAAGGATTTAATTAAAAAATATCAAGTGAACAAAAATTCTGAAAGCCTGTGAACATTAAACTAGATGAAAATTACAAACTTTTAATATGAAAAATTAAGTAGATCATCCCTTGATTTGTTGAGCATAATAAAGCTTATTGAAACTAATCAAATGACATTTTTTCTTATGAAGGTCTTTCTGATATATAGCATTGGAAACTTACTTCATTGTTCATGATCATTAATGCTTAATTTAATTTAATTCTATTTATTTTAATATTCAAACCTTTATTAGCTTCTGACACCGGTCAACCCCACTCCTGGGAGCAGTTCCCTCCTATACTTGTAAGATCATTTAATATGTACTTCGTAAGGAAGTCTGCATTTAGACTCAGGTTTGTTTGCTTGATTAATTTGGTGAACTTAAAGACATTGCTTAGTCAAAATTCAAACAACACATGGATTCTAAATTGCTCCAAGGTAAATTCTCAATTCTATACAATTTGCTGACTTTTAAAGGGGGAAAAAAAAAGATTTTCTAACTTTTCTCCAATTGTTTCCAAGGACAATTGACAATTTAATGCTATCATTTACATGTAGGCCAAAACATGATTTGTTCCTGTCTCCTTCTCATTTAATTCAACTTAAAAAAAAAAATGTATTGATGGCCCACAATGAGCCAGGTTTTATTTCACTTTCCAAAGATACTTTAGTGAATCAAACAAAGATGCCTGCCTTTGTGGAGCTTATATTCTAGAAGCGATGGGGCAGCAGATAATGATAAACATGGACACATAAGTGATATTTTACATTAAAAGGCAATGAGCCTTATGGAATGAAAGAACAAGGAAAGGGTTTTCAATTGTAGGCGGGGCCTGGGGGTGGATTATACTTTTACTTAGGCTGGTATGGGTAGACCTCCTTTTGGTGATAGTTGAGCCAAAAATTTGAAGAAGTGAGGGACTTCACCCATGAAGATATTTGGGGAAAATTGACCCATTCAGAGTCAGAGCAAAATCCTAAATGTGGAACTTGTCTGGTATGTTTGGAGAAAGCTATGAAGCTAGTGTCACCGGAGAAGCAGAAGGTGAACCGGAGCTCCCGCTGCATCTCAGTGATGTGAGATGTCTGAGAACTAAGGGAGGGGTAATCATGTGGGGCTTTTAAGTCATTTTGAAGAGTTTGGTTTATATTCAGAGTGAAATGGGAGCTAATTTAGAAAGACTGAACTTCTGTTTGTTAATGACAATTCTGGCTACCATATAGAGAAGTTGTGGGAGAGGAACTGGGGTCCAATCAGGTCACCTAATGATGAAGCGCTTCCTGTAATTCAGACAGGGAGTGACAGGAAATATAGCCAATCCAAATAAGTACATCTATTTCAGGAAACACCCTGAAGCATCTTTGAATAGGACACTATCTAGTTTACACACCAGTCACATCCGATATTCAAAGGATTTTATAAGGTTATCACTTTAAGTTAAGTTTGGGAACACACATTCACTCCTCTTCTGTGGAGAATGGCTTTTGGCAAGATATTTTTAGTGCCATAACTACATTTCAGTGTGAATTATTTGGTGTGCAGATTATATAAAATGCTTTGACGTATACTATATCAGTACACAGTAAAATCAAAGAGGAGAACTAAGCAGGGCTTAATTCATAGGCCTAGTGTTGCAAACTTCTTTCCCTTTGTCCCTCTGAAATCTGCTTCTCAGAGTTAGACACAATAGGTTGAGCAACAAGCAAGGATTAGGTATGGTTCACATATGATTCCAGAGTTGGTTTATAATCTTGAATGAGAATTGAAAAGTCAAAACCCCTTTACTACAATTCCTTCTCATGTGACTCTTGGGCATGCCATGTTTAAGAGGTACTGTGTCCCACATCCCTTTAGAAATACTAAGTATTTATCTAACTGCCATTCTCCTAGCTCTTTCTAGTCATGGTTCCAAACTGAGCCATGATTTTGAACCATCATTCAACATTTTAACGAGTATGTATTTATGTATCTAGTAAGTTTGGCCAGCCTGGCATTTTCATATGGATTCCCACATATACAGTTTAGGAAGATTACACACATTAAAATGGTTCTTTCTTCCAAAAGTCCCTGTTATATTTACTATAGAGAAAAAAAATTGGATGATCATTTTAACCCTTGCTAATGTTTTTTACAAGATTACAAAAAGTTTTATCTAATAAATAACATAACATATGTTTTATAAAATATAGATAAATTTTACAAAATATATACAGAGGTTTTATTAATAATTAATAATTAGTAAATAATTAATAACCAATACAAAACCAATCAGGGGGTTGCTGCTCAGATACACAATTATGAGGATAAAAACAGAACAAAAACAAACATCACTGGAATACAGACCCCCCTCAGCTCCACCACTAACTAATAATAGGGATTGTCCTTAAGGACCTCCTGCCTCCCTCTTGCTGTCAGAATCCATTGTTAGCGACACCCTTTCTCTTTCATCCCTCCACATGTGTACAAAACTCCCAGTACAACTGTATTTAGCTGTGTTCTTTCTCATATCAGGTAAAAAGTAATATGCAAATAAACATGTAATCAAAGAGGTGAGTTATTTGTCAAATCTTGTGAGTTGCAAGGTCTTCTTAGTATGAAAGCTAAGGAGAAATTCAATGTTTATATTAGAAAAAAATGAATTTAATTATGAAATGTAATCAGCACTCATATTCTGTGTGCCTGCTCCTTGAAAAAAGTTTTGCTAAGTCATGCCTTCAATTTCAAGACCTTACAGTTCATTGGAATGAGGAACTATGAATAGATATGTGCACATCACTAACTCCAGTATAAGACACTGGGAGAGAAGAGCTGGAAGGTAGCACTATAATGCCCTAGATTGCACTAGACATTAAATCTTTACCCATAGGATACCCATTTCATTTTACTAAATGGCTCTCTATAAACCTAGTGAAATGAATGATTTGCCAGATATTGTAAAGAGGGTAGAACTACAGGATTTTATAGTGTAGGTTCAAACTCTTTGCCTGACTCTCATAGTTTATAAGCTAGTCTCTTGCAGCCTTAACACAATGATGTTAAAAGCAAAGCAGCTACAAATTCCCTACCGTCCTGTGCCCCCGTATCTCCAACCAGGAGTCGCTGAGAGGACAGAGCAAAGCGTCACCCTGCTGAATAGCAATTATACTGCTTCTGTAATACCTATAATAACTGGCCCTAGTTTATAAAATTGAAACAAATTGCTTACAAGTAATTATTTTCAAGCAGCATAAATAGTTTAAAGCTATTGCATCTGAAAAGTTAATTACCCTGAGTGCAACTCAGCATAATTTTCTTTTATAAAATATTTTATATTAAAAACCAGGCTGTTCACTAATGTCAGACAAAGGATTGTTCCCTTTGTGACAAGTTCACTTTTAATTTGCTTTTATTAATTATTTACTGATCCTATTCATAAAGAAAAACTGGAAATACATTACATAGCCTATTATTTTTGGAAATTGAGATATATTTAGAACTAAAGAGGAAATGAAGGAAGTAAATGTTCTTGTAATTCTTCACTCTCTGGCCGCTGCTATTCCAGAGACAGGAACAGCCCCCAAGACCACACTGTGAATTAGTCTGAGAATATCAGCTGGGCTCAGAAACTTCCTCTCCCCCGCCCTCCAGCAAAACACATTTTATAACCAATCTTAACGAGCTGCAGTCTAGTGACTGTCAGTGGTCATACCAACAAAGCTGACAAATTAATTTACCTTAAAGCATAGTTAAGTGGTAATAGCAGTGCTGTTTTCTCAGAGAATGTTTGCATTTCAGTAGGGACTCCAGGTTACCCCAAAGGAATTGACAATTAATAGTGAAGCTATACAAATGGCACTGATCAGAAATACGTATACAAATGGGACAGTATTAAGGTATATCTATTTTTTCTACATATATTTGCTCCTACAATTTCAATTAGATAATGATTTTCTGTTTTCTTTCTCAATGGACATTTGTTGTAGGAAAGCAGAAAAAAGCATCTTAAAGCCAAAGACTTTTCCAGTATTTTATAAAATCTGAAATTGAATAAAGAGGTAGGTGTTCCACATTAGAAATAAAGAGGATGATAACTTTGGGAAAGACAAGCCAACAATTGGCTGGTTTTCCCCAAGGATGAAAGCAGGTTGGAAGAACCTGAGGATTGTGAGAGTCATGAGCTGACCTCCACCTGTTTGTGGGGAGGAGGCTGGGCGTGAGCTCGG
This sequence comes from Balaenoptera acutorostrata, assembly GCF_949987535.1. Taxonomy (NCBI): domain Eukaryota; kingdom Metazoa; phylum Chordata; class Mammalia; order Artiodactyla; family Balaenopteridae; genus Balaenoptera; species Balaenoptera acutorostrata. Next base: position 20,918,225 of record NC_080065.1, on the reverse strand, counting down.
GCTTATGGAAAAGGATGGAACTGAGCAATGTGGACGCTGGATCCCCACCCAGGAGCACCTGTATTGACCTAGTTCCTGAGCACGCCCAGAAGCAACAGAGCTAATGGGAATGTGTCCTATAATACCTTGGGGCCATGTAAACATGTAAAGCACTGCGTTGTGCTGGAGTGGAAGTGTGCACCCCAGTAATTGAGTTTAAATTGTACTTCTCCCATTCCTAGTAACTCTATTTTTGCATCCACACTCCAGTCTTTCAGCTTCTGTCTTTCTAGGTGTCTCCTTGAGCACTATACATCACAGCAGATGCAAAGCAGGGTGTGATACATCTTTCTGGAGCATCAAGTTTTTTTTGTTTTTTTTAAAAAGTATTTATTTATTTATTTATGGCTGTGTTGGGTCTTAGTTTCTGTGCTAGGGCTTTCTCTAGTTGTGGCAAGAGGGGGCCACTCTTCATCGCGGTGCGCGGGCCTCTCACTGTCGTGGCCTCTCTTGTTGCGGAGCACAGGCTCCAGACGCGCAGGTTCAGTAATTGTGGCTCACGGGCCCAGCTGCTCCGCGGCACATGGGATCTTCCCAGACCAGGGCTCGAACCCGTGTCCCCTGCATTGGCGGGCAGATTCTCAACCACTGCGCCACCAGGGAAGCCCGAGCATCAAGTTTATTAACTAGAATTGGAAGAACCAAGGAGTTCTTGGAACAAGAACTATCCCCCTCCCCCACCAACACGGAAGACAGAAGAGTGGGGGAGGGGAGACGTGACCCAGGAATGACAGTCCAGTCTCTGAAGTTTCACCCAGGTGGGGGTTGAGGGGCAGACCTGCAGCCACGGTGGCCTCGCTTTCGGTCGCCCGGGCTGCTCCGGACCATCCTCTGAGCTGGCCAGGGTCTTGGATACGATGCTTCTGAAGGCCGCGCAGAGAACACACACATCTTCCACTGGACCGGGCCCCAGGGAGCGCGGCGGCCTGACCTTCCGGCCTCGGTCATGCATGGGGTTCACATGGGCTCACTTTATTATGACGCCTCATGCTGGGCAGCTTGCAACAAAGATGTTTCAAAACAAAGTTCCAGATTCTCCTAGCCACCCCTTGCTTTTTCTGGCTGTGGCCAGAGGGAGTGGCTGAGGACACACTCTCAGGCTGCCCAGTGTGGGAGGACCCTCCAGTGTTGGACACACCCGGGGGGCAGCTGGTTCCCTCTGGGGCTCCAATCCTGCTGCTGGTGGAGGAGGATGTCCCAGTGCCACACTGGGGGGCTGGGATGGGGGTGGCAGTCCTCCCCTCCAGGCTGGGTGGGGGACAGGCAGACTCACCGTTCTTCTGCCCCGCCTGCTGGTCTTCCTGCAGCTGCACGTTTTCTCCCTGGTAGAGCCACCTGCTTTTCACGGGGGACACCACAGGGCTTGGAGAAGGCTCAAGTTCACTGCCGCTGAGGTCCCCGTGACAGAAGGGCCTCACAGTTACGATGGAGGCCCCTACCTGGGGTTTCTTGGAGCTCACACTGCCTGTTCCAGCATCCTGGATCTGGTTGCAAGTCAAGCCCGGAGTCGTCACCGTTGTCACCTTCAGGTCCTCTTCACAGGGTGGCTGGAGTGGCTCCTTCTGGCCCATGTTTAACCAAGCATGCCTCATGAGGTCAGGCACGCTGCCTCTGTCACTGGGGTTGAGGGCAATCATTTTTTGTAATAGATCCCTTATCTCCAAAGACAGATAAGATGGGATGTAGTATTTCCCTTGTAGGACTTGCTTCCGCAGCTCCTGGAAGTCTTTTCCCCAAAAGGGCTGGCACCCAGTTACCATGGTGTAGAGCACTACTCCCAGGCTCCACACGTCCACCGCAGGGCCGTAGCTCTGCCCCAGGAACATTTCCGGGGCAGAGTAAGGGGGTGTGCCGCAGATTGTGTCCATTTGTCCAGAGTCATCACATTTGTTGCTGAGGCCAAAGTCTGTAAGTTTGATATTCATGTTGGAATCAAAGAGGAGGTTCTCTGGCTTCAGGTCACGATGCACGATGCCCCTCTGGTGGCAGTGCTGCAGGGCAGAGAGCAGCTGCTGGAACGGGCCTCGGGCCTCCGCCTCTGTCATAAGGCCATGGATCTTCAAATAGTGGTACATGTCCCCCCCACTGAGGTACTCCATCACCAGAATAAATGCCTCCTCTGTGTCAATCGCCCCCAGCAGTTTTACAATATTGGGGTGATTCAGGATCCTCATACCACACACTTCCCGGAAAAGTGCCTGGACACTTGCGACGCTCTGACGCCTTTTCTTTATCACCTTGAGAGCCACCTCTGTCCCGGTCAGAATGTGCCGCGCCAACTTCACTTTACCAAAGGTGCCTTCACCAGTGGTGCGGAGGATCTCAAAGTCATCAATATGAAGCTTCTTGTCAGCAGACTTGGTTGTGAGGCCCTGCATCATGGTGACCTGCTAACTACACTGACTGACAGCACTACCTAGCAACGCTAACTACGCTAACTAACAATGCTAACTGTACTAACAGTGCTAAGTGTGCTGTCTCTACTAACAACGCTAACTACGCTAACTGTACCAACAGCGCTAACTAGCACTAACTACACTAACTATGCTAATCAAGTATTAACTACACCAGCTATGCTAACTATACCAACAGTACTGACTATGCTAACTGTAAAAATCTAGCAATACTAACTAAAATTAAGATACAAATGAGAAAAAGAACAAAGGAAGAAAAGAAAGCAGAAGAAATGGAAAAGAAACACCAAAAAATTGAGAAGAAAAAATTTAAAACTAAAAGAAATGATAGAGAAAAATGAGAAAAAGGCAAAGAAGAAAGAAAAATGAGAAAAATAAAAAAGAGTAGAGAAAAGAGAAAAATAAATCAACAAAATGGCAGAAACAAGGAAAAAACAAGCTAACTGTAGGTCCAAGGCCGTCAGGTCACCAAAAGCAGCTTCCTGGGCTCTAAGGACCAAAAACCTGGGCCCAGCTGCCCCTTTTACAGGGCTCTGTGAAGTACATCACAGTGGTGCACTCTGAGGTCAGAGCAAGAAATGGACGCATCACAGCTGGGGGTAAACCACAGGGGTTTTCTCACTTCTTGAGTTCAAGGCCCCTTTACACTTAGGAAAAAGGATCCCAAAGAAATTTTTCTTTACGTGTGTTATTAGATATTGGTATTCACTTTGTTATAAATTAAAATCTGTAGGATACTTCAGTGGCCTTTTTATTTCTCGTTTGAAAATCTGTAATAATTTTAAAGACCTCATAATGTCTACACTTGAAATATTCAATTCCTTTTCCTTAAATTCTGGTCTCAAAATAATGTTACAACTTAACTGACTTCACGATACTATACAAAATGTTCTGCTGCATAAGACACGATAAGGTCCATTATGAAAGTTCTATGAAGCTGAGAGAAGATTTGCCAGGAAGGTCATGAGCAGATTTCTCATCAGGAGCCTCGGAGGCCAGATGGCATGGCTCAATGTACTTCAAGTGCTGAAGGAAAGAAACCGTCAACCAAGAATCCTATATCTAGCAAAACTTTCCTTCGAAAATGAGGGAGAAATCAAGACATTCCCAGTTAATCAAGAGTTGAGAGAGTTCTTAACCACCAGACCCACCTGCCACAGGGAGTTCTTCAGGTTGGAGTCAAGGACCCTGCACAGTAGCTCAAAGCCTTATGAAGAAATAAAGACCTCTGGCAAAAGTAGATAGACGGGCGATGAGAAAAGCTAATACTGTTGTAACTTTGGTTTGTAGCTCCACTTTTTGTTTTCTATTTGATTTAAGAGACTAATATATAATAAAACACACCACACACATAGAAATCAAAAAAAAAAATCTATACCTAAAGCTATTACTAGAATTAAAAAATTTCACACATCTTATTAATATATACACTTGATGAAAAAAGCGTTGAAAATTAGCATCAATATTGATATAACTATTTAGGAATTTAGATTACATGTTCCCCTATATAATTAAATTAATATTTGGGAGAAAATTAGGAGATAAAAATTCTTTGAAATCTTAACATTTCATTATAAAAATAACCTTAATAATTACATAAATGAAGTAGAACTTTGGTGTGTAGATTTCTATCTACATATACATGGAAAATTATGAAATATATACAAACATGTACACACAGAATGGCCTTTACATATTCTATGAAAAATTCGTTCCCACCAACTAATGTATCACGGAAAAAAATTTCCAGAGGAGATATAGATAGATCGATCGATAGATAGATAGATAGATAGACAGATATGGATATATGTATCTATGTTTGCCTCTATAGACCCTTACTAGTAGTTGACATTATGGATGGTTCTACTAATTGACTCTTCTCAAATTTCTCCATGTAAGTTTGAGATAAACATGTAGGACAGCTTTCTTACCATGTGGGTAGTAAATGGGAGCAACAAGGACTATTGAAGGAGAACACAGCACATTGCTGCGTTAGTCTACTGAATATACTAAAAGGAGAAATTGAACCATCCCCATGTCAATCCTTGGGGATTAAGCAGAAGAACAAGGTGTTTACGTTACTCAAGTTTCAAACAAGCGAACAAACACCTCAGCACTTCCAGGTAACTACATTTCCACAAAACCTCCTATGAACATGCCAGTAAGTCCAGAGCATCAAGAACTATGGCTAAAGAGGCCTTATGAGGCACTCAAAGACCTCACTTAGCCTAGAGTAAGTGGTTATACAGACTAATCCTTCTGTAACCCAAGTGAGGGGTGGAGAAGAAGCACTTCCTCATAGCATAGGGCAGTGGTGATGGACAGAGAATATGCAAGGAATGAACTCTTAATACTGGCATCTTGTAGGCACACAGAGTATATAGATCACAGGAACAATGAGAAAAGAAACCTTTAGTTCCTTTAATTGGCTGAATTCATTAGAGGCTAGTATGGTTTAGACAAAAAAAAAAAAAAAAAAAAAGAGGCTCTTTCTAGCACAGGAGTTGGAAGATTGGTGGCCTATTTCAGTAGTTCTTATATAATCCAAACTCAGGTGAACAAGTGTTAGAGACAATATACTTTATTATTATCAATCTTTGTAGGAGAGGCATAAACCCAGTCTGATTATATTTGAAAAAAAACTACTGTGATAATACTTCCCTTCCATGTGTTGGAGTATAATCTGCCATAATATATTTGGAGAAAATCTGGAATTTATCATATTCACAGTGAAAAAAAGAACAATCTGCCAGGGATTGGGGAGGGGAGGAGGGAAGGATGAACAGCTAGAGCAGACAGGATTTTTAGGGCAGTAAAACTATTCCACATGATGTGGTGGTAATGGTGGGTACATAACATCGTGCCTTTGACAAAACCCACAGAACTGTAGATCACAAAGAATGTGAGCCCTTAAAATAACTGACTTTATTTTATAACAATGTATCAATGTAGGTTCAGTTTTAACATGCTTACCACACCAAGGCAAGATGGTAATAATGAGGGCAAGGGAAGGAGTGGGAGGGGGAGTATATGGGAACTCTGAACATTCTGCTCAATTTTTCTGCAAGCTCAAAACTATTCTAAAAATAAATTCCAATAATTCAAAAAATGTAAAGGGAATAAGAAAGGCATATTAAGTTAATGCTAAACTAAAAACTTTGGAGTAGGCATATTAATGTCAACAAAGCTGATTTAAGAATCAGCTTGGGACACCTGGAAGCAAAGGGCAGGGTTAGCCCCTACAGCCAGTGCTGCTTTACAAGATTTGGAATAAACACATAACTGAGTCTTTTGCTCCATGTGGGAGTGAAGAAAAGTGTAGGAGGGGCCTTGCCTCCAGCCTTACAGTGAGCTCCCTGAGGGGTTGTTCTCTATCTTGTTTCATACTGAGACTGTTTATTGGTGACATTCTTTCTGGGTCAAAACCATTCCAGTGGGGGTAAGCTGAGACGAAGTGAGAGAGTGTCATTGACATCTATACACTACCAAATGTAAAATAGATAGCTGGTGGGAAGCAGCCGCATAGCACAGGGAGATCAGCTCGGTGCTTTGTGACCACCTAGAGGGGTGGGATAGGGAGGGTGGGAGGGAGATGCAAGAGGGAGGAGATATGGGGATATATGTATATATAGCTGATTCACTTTGTTAGACAGCAGAAACTAACACAACATTGTAGAGCAATTATACTCCAATAAAGATGTTAAAAAAAAATTTTTTTTTAATTAAAAATACCAAGGAAAAGGTGGGACATTACATATTAATAAAAGTATCAATTCTCCAAAAAGACATAAAACTCCTAAAGCTGTGGAATCTGACATCAAGCTTTCAATATATGTGAAGCAAAAACTGATAGATCAAGTAGGTACAGAATCAGTAAGGATAGACTTGACCTGGACAGTAATAGCAATCAAACTAATATAATTGGCATTTATAGAATACTCCACTCAACAACAATAAAATATACATTTTTCTCAAGCTCATGTGGATCGCAGAGAAAAGTCTCAAGAGGAATTTTAAAAAGCAATTATATAGAAATAAAAATTAAAAAAAAATTGTAGATACAGAGAAAGCAGTGCTGAGAGGAAAATTAAGTGCATATATTCAGAAAGAAGAAAGATCTATAATCAGTAATCTGAGCTCCACCTCAGGAAACTAGAGAATGAAGAACAATTTAATATTAGTGTAAGCAGAAAGTAAAAAGAAATAATACATATGTGAGCATAAGTTATTGAAACTGAAAACTTTAGTAGAGAAAATCAATGAAACCAAAAACTTCTTTGAAAAGACCAGCAAAACTGATAAACCTCTAGCCAGGTTAACAGAAAAAGAAAAGAAAAGAAAAAATAATTACCAATATCAGAAATTAAAGAGAGGTCATCCTGACCTGTTTCATGAATGTTAAAAAGGCAGTAAAGAACAACAAGCAGAACTCTATAATTTAGATGAAACAGAATGATTTCTTCACAGACACAAACGCTTAAAACATACACAAGGAGAGACAGGTAATCTGATCAGGCCCATATCTATTAAAAAAAAATTGTATCAATAATCAAAAAACCTTCCAAAAAAGAAACCTTCAGTTCAGATAGTCACCGGTGAATTTTACCAAATCAAAAGAAATGGTGCCAATTACCACAATTCCTTCCAGAAAACAGAAGCTGAGGAAACTCATTCTATGAGGTCAGCATTACCGTAATACCAAAACCAGACACAAGCATTACGTGAAATAAAAATATTTATATATCATGTTAAGAAGTTGAAAACTTTCTCACTAAAATCCAGAAAAAAGGAAAGATATTCTCTTTTACTCTTCCTACTCTCCGTTTTACTGAGATTTTTAGCTAGTACATTAAAACAAGGAAAAAAAAAAAAGAGAAAGTATTTGGCTTGGAAAGGATTAAATAAAGCTGTCTATACTTGCAGATGACATGATTGTCTCTGCAGAAAAATATAATTTTGGAAAATTATGGAAATAATAAAGGACTATAACAAGGTCACAGGATTCATGGTTTAGTATATATTCTTGTGTATATGCTATACATACATATATATGTATTTTGTATATATACCGTACATATAAATATAAACACACATACATTTAATAAGTCAATGAAATTTGAAATTAAAACATACCATGTTGGGCTTCCCTGGTGGTGCAGTGGTTGAGAATCTGCCTGCCAATGCAGGGGACACGGGTTCGAGCCCTGGTCTGGGAAGATCCCACGTGCCGCGGAGCAACTGGGCCCGTGAGCCACAACTACTGAGCCTGCGCGTCTGGAGCCTGTGCTCTGCAACAGGAGAGGCCGCGATAGTGAGAGGCCCGCGCACCGCGATGAAGAGCGGCCCCCGCTTGCCGCAACTAGAGAAAGCCCTCGCACAGAAACAAAAACCCACCACAGCCAAAAACAAATAAAATATATAAATAAAATAAATTTCTAGTTAATATTAAAAACAAAAAAAAACATACCATGTATACTGTACCATAAAAATGAAGTACTTAAATATAAATCTAACAAAATATGTATAGGAACTATATGTGCAAAACTATAAAATGGTGATAAAAGAAACCAAAGATTAAATAAATCAAGAGGTATTCTGTGTATACTGACTGGAAAAATCAATATTATTAAGATGTTTATTCTTCTTAACTGTATCTATATATTCCATGCAATTCCAATCAAAATTCCAGTGAGCTATTTTCTTGATATTGACACACTAATATCAAGTTAATGTGGAAAGGAGAAAGACCTAAAATAGCCAAAACAATAATAGAAGATTAACAGCATAGCTGTAGTGCTAACAATTCCTGATTTCAAGAATTACTATAAAGCTACAGTAATCAAGAGAGCATGATATTGGCTCAAGAATAGACACATAGATCAATTAAACCATATAAACAGCCCAGAAGGAGATGCACAGAAATGCAGTCAACTGGTATTTCACAAGGGACAAAGACAATCAAGAGAGAAATAGATGAATGGATAAACAAAGTGTGGTACATTCAAACAGTGCAATATTATTCAATGAAGAAAAATAAATGAACTAAAATGCCATGAAAGGATATGGATGAATATTAAATGTATAGGGTAAAATGAAAGAAGCCAGTAGCAAAAGTCTACATACTGAATTATTCCACTTATATGACATCTGGAAATGACAGAACCTATAGGCATGGTAAATCAGTAATGGCCAGTAGATTAAAGAGGGGCTAGAAATGATGATGAAACACAGGGAATATGTTCAGAGTTTCAAAACAATGCTGTATACTTTCATTGCAGATACATGACACTAAGCATTTGTAAAATTCCATAGAGCTTTACAGCTCAAATAGTAAATATTAATATAAACAAATTTAAAAAAATCATTTAAGAGGTCAGGGGAATCCAGGATGGGTGCAGAATGTAACTCGGGGCTGGGTATATGGGAACTGTCTGTATTACCCTTTCAATTTTTCTATAAATCTAAAATCTTTTTCTAAAAACAAAAACTTATTTTTAAAAAATTCTGCAAGACACAAATAGAATACATTCAAAGAAAGTCACATCATAGTCAAACATCATAAATGAAAATAATATTTAACCAGAAAATAAAAAGATACATTATATTCTGGCACAACAATAAGAAGAATGAGAGCTAACATCATCAGAAACAAGTGAAGCCAGAGATAATAAAATCATATATTTAATGAAATTATAGGAAAAATGTGTAACCCCCAAATTTTATATCTACTAATAATTTTGTCCCAAAATTAAGGTTAAATAATGAAATTTTCAAATAAACAAGAACAGGCAGAATTTGTTGCTAGCTGAACCAGACTGCAAGGAATACTGTTGATAGCTCTTCAGATAAGACAAAGAAAACCAAACCAAACCAAAACAAACAAACAAAAATGAGCACAAATTTACTGATGTACGTATCTGCAGGAAGAAATGAAGATCACCGGAAAGGGAAATTGTGAATTTAACTATAAAATAATATTTATAAAATATATTAAATAGTTACTAACTCTTTAAAGAAAAAACTCCACTGTGGATACATAACACATAATAGAAGGAGAATGAGTGACAACTAAAGTACAAAGGACAAAACAACAATACATGGTATTTTACTTACAATAATGGCTAATTGGCATAATTTAAGTCACTTTGAAAAGTTAAAGATTAAAAAGCTGAATTTAGAAAATAACCAGTAATAACACAAAGCAACATACATTTAAAACATTGACAGAATTAACAGGAGTTATAGAAAAATATACAATGAACCACAGCTATTTCAAATAGGATTTTCTCATAATTAAAAACAAAAAAATCAGTAATGCTATAAAAGCTTTATTTTTTATTGAAGTAAAATTGATGTATACCATTATAAAAGTTTCTGGTGTGCAACACTGTAATTCAATACACAACGGGATCATCATCAAAAGTGAAGTTATCATCCATCACCACAGAGTCGATCCCTTTTACCCATTTTGCCCACCTCTCAACCCCTTCTCCTCTGCTATATCTGTTCTAGATATAAAAGTTTTAAACTATATTATTATCTAACTTACCTAACAGAAATTTATAGAATACTACATCTGGCAGCTAAAATACATAGTCTTTGGGGCTATAAAACAAGTCTCAATAAGTCACAAAGGATCATATGTTCTGTGAACATACATAAATGAATAAATGTTTTCGCGAAGAATAATGAGATAATCTTAAGTGTTTGAGAATTAGCAGTACGTGTCTAAATTAACACTTGTTTAAAAAAATGCAATGGGAATTTAAAATATATTATTGACAGTATGGAAATAGAAATTTACCTTATCAAAACTTATATGATTGAGGCAAAACAGTCTTTGGATATACTTTATCATTTAAATATGAAAGTTTAAAAAATCAATAAGCTAAGCCTCCATCTCAAGATTCTAAAAAGGAAAAAGGAAAATTTAAAACCCAGAGGAAGAAGAAGGATAAAAAGTAGAATGATGAGAACAAAGATCAAAGATATAAAATAGAGAAAAATAACAAAGCCATAAGCTTTAATCTTTGAAAGTTTAATGAAATTGATAAACTCTGTAGTAGTAGAATAATACCTCCTCCCAAGTTGTGTAAGTGTTATTTCCCAGAACCTGGGAATATGTTCCCTTACATGGCAAAGAAACATTGCAGATGCAGTTAAGTTAGGATCTCCATAGCGTTTCCTGAATTACCCTGGTGAGCCAGTGTAATCACAAAGGTCCTTATTTTGAAAAAGAGTAGACGAGGGAAGCAGAAGTGTCAGAGTCAGAAAAGGAGATGTGACAGTGGAAGCAAAGTGAGAATGATTTCATTTCAGGCTGTAAGTATGGAAGGGGGCCAGTAGCTGAGGATTGGGGAGAGCCTCTAGAAGCTGAGAAAGGCAAGAAAATGGATTCCCAGAATGTGCAGAAGGAATGGGGTCCTGTAAACATTTTACTTTAGCTTTGTTAGACCTATTTTGAACTGTGACCTCCAGAACTGTAAAATAATAAATTTGTGGTGTTTTAAGTCACTAAGATTGTGTTAATTTGTTACAGCAGCAACAGGAAACTAAGAGAAACCCTTAGCAAGACTGATAAAAAAATGTAAAGTACACACAAATTAACATTAACTGAAAGCAATATAGTGGTGCCAATACACATATTTTCAAATTAAAGGAGAATAAGAGAATAGTGTATTTCCTTCTTGATTTTCAATACTGTATTTAGCAGAAACCAACTTTATTTATTAGCATAAGGACATGGGGCGACAATGAAAAACAACAATCATAAGGAGAAAAAAGAAAAGAAAACAAAATGTACTATTTAATTAATTGTAAATGGATTAAAAAATCATCCATTTTTAATTTGCTGTTTGTTAACTTTTTTTTTTTTAACATCTTTATTGGAGTATAATTCCTTTACAGTGTTGTGTTAGTTTCTGCTGTATATCAAAGTGAATCAGCTATACATATACATATAGCCCCAGATGCCCTCCCTCTTGCCTCTCCCTTCCCCCGTCCCTATCCCACCCCTCTAGGTGGTTACAAAGCACGGAGCTGATCTCCCGGTGCTTGAGTATCTTTTTAAAACAGCAGATGTCCGGATCCTAATATCAATAAAACAAATTAGGACAATAAATGACTCCACTAAAATAAATCTGTTGCCCATAAATTTTCTAGCAATTAATATAAATCAACTTTATTATAAATTGTATAGTACACTCCTGCCAAATTGAGAACTATATATTTTATTTCCATCTGTATTTTGAAGTGTGAATACTAGAAAATTAGCTTTAATAAAAGCTCAATTAATCTAAGTAATAATGCCTAAATATCTCTTGGTGTGAAGGGTCTTGAAACACATGATTTTCCATCCCAATGCCAGTTTTGTCTAATCATCTTATGGGCAAAATTTATGTCATATTTTTACTTTGAAAAATCTATTTGGAACAAAGAAAACTATAGTTAGGCAACAATTCCTGTATTGTTGAAAATTAGCAACTGTTATCACAACAACAACAATAAAATGTACTTTGACTCCAATGTAATTATGTACTTAATTTTTCTCTTTTTTAATTTTCAAGAACCATTTTTTATTAAACCCATATAAGAAAATTTACTTATCGGTGTTATTTATATTTAATTTACAAGAAGACTGAAGCAACAGTTATGTCACTATTATATATTGCTTAAATTTTTTCACTGATTTTATGTTAGAGTTATTTGGAAAGTTTATAGTCCTTAAATTTCGATTAATGTCCTCACATTTTGTTGCATGTGTGCTCAGTTCTCCCAAAAATTATTTGAACTTGACCACTCTGAATATAAAGCTGGCATTCAAGTAATCAAAAAATTACTTATGTCTTTGGTGAAATGTCTATTTATGTCTTCCGCCCATTTTTTAATTGGATTGTTTGTTTTTTTTGATATTGAGCTGCACGAGCTGTTTGTATATTTAGGAGATTGATCCTTTATCTATTGTTTCATTGGCAAATATTTTCTCCCATTCTGAGGGTTGTCTTTTCATCTTATTTATGGTTTCCTTTGCTGTGCAAAAGCTTTTAAGTTTAATTAGGTCCCAGAAGACATACAGATGGCCAAGAGGCACACAAAAAGATGCTCAACATCACTAATTATTAGAGAAATGCAAGTCAAAACTACAGTGAGGTGATACCTCACCCCCGTCAGAATGGCCATTATCAAAAAATCTAGAAACAATAAATGCTGGAAAGGGTGTGGTGAAAAGGGAACCCTCCTGCACTGTTGGTGGGAATGTAAGTTGATACAGCTATGGAGAACAGTGTGGAGGTTCCTTAAAAAACTAAAAATAGAACTACCATATGACCCAGCAATCCCACTACTGGGCATATACCCTGAGAAAAGCATAATTCAAAAAAGAGACATGTACCACAGTGTTCACTGCAGCACTATTTACAATAACCAGGACATAGAACTAACCTAGATGGATAAAGAAGATGTGGCACCTATATACAATGGAATATTACTCAGTCATAAAAAGAAACGAAACTGAGTTATTCGTAGTGAGGTGGATGGACCTAGAGTCTGTCATACAGAGTGAAGTAAGTCAGAAAAAGAAAAACAAATACGTATGCTAACGCATATATGGAATAGATTCCATATATGCAATCTAAAAAAAAAAAAAGGTACTGATGAACCTAGTGGCAGGGCAGGAATAAAGATGTAGACATAGAGAATGGACTTGAGGATATTGGGTGGGAAGGGAAAGCTGGGGCGAACTGAGAGGAGCATTGACATACATACACTACCAAATGTAAAACAGTTAGCTAGTGGGAAGAAGCAGCACAGCACAGGGAGATCAGCTCGGTGCTTTGCGATGACCTAGAGGGGAGGGATAGGGAGGATGGGAGGGAGGCTCAAGAGGGATATGGGGATATATGTATGCATATGGCTGATTCACTTTGTTGTACAGCAGAAACTAACACAGTATTGTGAAGCAATTATACTCCAATAAAGATCTATTTAAAAATTACTTATGATTTAAGTGAAATTCATTAAGACTAAGTACTTAATGAAAATTAGCAAGGTGTTTTATCTCTCTTTAGAAACAAATATCCATTTTTACCTTTACTTGATATATCTGAAGTAACATATATAGATTTGCCTTTGAATATTACATTTCTTCCATCTGGTCCACTACTATTTTGGAAAGCTTGGTCCTTTCTGAGTGAGAAACATAAGATTTGAAATGATTAAGGTCCATTTATAACATTACTATTTGCTTAAATTTTATATCATTATCTGTCATTATTGAGTAGAATGCATCACCCCTGAAGGAGGCATATGAGTCTAACGGTAAAAATATAAGGATGAGGCATATATTTAGGTCATGGATAACTCAGCAGGTAATGAAGAACGGAGTAGGCATTTAAAATCCCCTACATTTGAAAATCTTGTAAGCCAAAAGATGATTCTTAAACTACAGAAAATGTTATGTGTTTATCTAATTGCTTGCTATTGTTTCTTGTTTTCTTTCATAAAGATGCATGGTACTGCTATTGGGGAAATTAAATTTACTTAGACCGCATGAAATCGTAAAATAAAACAGTACTAATTATCACTAATACTAATACTATGAGAAGAAGAAGGAGAAGAAGGAGAGGAAGAGGGGAAAATTCAATTGTAATAATTTCCATTTTTAAGTATTTTATGTCCCAAGCTCTCTGCTATGTGGTATATGTGAATTAACTTATTAAATCATCTCACCAGACTTGTGGGTAAGTACTACACTATATAAGATTCTTTTGCCTGAAAAAAATAGAAAATCCCAATTCAGTAAGAAAAATTTATTACCTCATATAGCAAAGACTCTAAAGGTCAGGCACCCCCAGGGTTGTTTAATTCAGTGGCTGAATGATGTCATCAAGAACCCAGCTTTTTTCGTTATTTTCTGACCTGCCCTCCTCAGCACCTTTGTTCTCAGCCTTCCTCCCTTCATGCGAGTAAAATGGTTATGACTCTGCGTGTAAACATGAGAACGTGTAATAGAAAATGTGGGTAACTCTTCTTGTGTGAGTTTTCTTTTTTAAAGGGGAAACGTTCCCCAGACTCTTTCCAGCAGACTTCTTCAAATGTAAATGAAGATGAATACAAATTTAACCATGATTAAAATATATTTTTTATCTTTCGGGTAGGATCAAAGTTTCATAATCATCCCTAGATCTATCACTGGCAAAGAGAATAAGATTTTAATGATCAGCTTAGAGTACGCAGGATTTAACAGTGAGTCCTATGGGAGAGAATTAAAAACATGAACAAAATAACCAAGTAGGGAGATTGAAAGTGAGGTAGGCAACCACTTATGTCTGCTACAGATATTATCTTTACTTTCTATATAATCAAACAAGGGATAAAAGAAATGGTGAGATTAACATTATTGGGACAGGAAGTTGCAGAATATGAATTCAATGACACGTTGAAGGGTTGGAGAGATTTAGTAGCTTGTTCCAATAAGACAATGCACAGTAATGTGTTAGAGGAGGAAAAAAGCAAAGAAAGACATTTCCCTGGACTTAAGAAGGTGATGTCTGTGCCAGAATTCATATCATTAAGTTATTTTCTGGACCAGACATTTATTTCAGAGATCTAACTAATATTTTTACTGCCTTTTTTTTTTTTTTCTATTTGAGGTAAGAGATTCTAGAGCATATTTGAATGTTGATGTGATGATCCAATACACAGGAAGAGATTAATGAAACAGAGAAAATCAAGTAACGACAGGAGAAATTTCTTTCATAAGTCACTAGTAGAGGATAACAAGAATAATTACTGAGAGATTTCAAAGAAAGAAATCCCTTACAATGTTTGAGAAGAATGAGAAAACGTGGATATACTCAGTAAAGTCTGGAAAATTATTCATAGAAGACAATGCAGCCAGTGTTTTAGTTCACATCCTCATTATTATCCTCAATTTTTAATTTTTCATCTTTATTCACCTCTTTATTCTTCACATGTTTCTCCTCATATACTAACTATTAATTTTCAAGTTCCTTATAAAAATTAAAATACTATTCTGGGGAAAATGTTACTAGAAATCTTTATACACTTACACAAACCTTAGAACTCAAGCACATCATAATGAAAACATGAACTAAGACAAATATATAGTGCTTGAATGGCATCAAATTTTATTGTGTTAAACTGTGTAAAACTTTCCTATAAAAAAATGTAAAGGTTTATATTAAGAAGTCAGAGTGCCATTGTACTTTAATCAGGCGCTCATCTAAATGGAAATGAGCAAGACTAATTTTGTAGAATTTAGATGCTGAGCTGAACCAAACTTATTATAAAAGAACTGGTGAATCTATCACAGCAAAGGTAAGTAACTATCTTGTAAAGTAAATTCATCTATAATGCAATAAAAAGATGTATTAAATCCAAGGATGAGAGATTTGTTGCTGCCCTTGAATATACATTCAAATAGCTTTAAAAAAAATCTGCCTGAAGGCCCCCCCAGGTGTGTGGTTGGACCAGGAGTATAGGGGGGAACAGAAGCGTTAAAGCCCACTTAAAGCCAACAAAAGATCAGAAAGAAAAATTAAGCAAACAATCCTATTTACCATCACATCAAAAGAAATAAAATACCTAAGAACAAACTTACCTAAGGAGACAAAAGAACTGTACTCTGAACACCATAAGATGCTGATTAAAGAAATTAAACATGACACAAACAGTTGGAATGATATACCATGTTCTTGGACTGGAAGAATCAATATTGTTAAAATGATCATATAACCCAAGACAATCCACAGATTCGACGCAATCCCTATCAAATGACCAATGGCATTTTTCACAGAACTAGAACAAAAAAATTTTTAATTTGCATGAAAACACAAAGACCCCTATTAGCCACGCCAACTTGAAGAAAGAAAAACGGAGCTGGAGGTAACAGATTCCTGACTTCAGACCATACTACAAAGTTACAGTCATGAAAACAACATGGTACTGGCACAAAACAGAAATATAGATCAATGGAACAGGAAAGAGAGCCCCGAAGTAGACCCAACCACCTATGGTCAATTAATCTATGACAACAAAGGCAAGAATATGCAGTAGAGAAAAGACAGCCTCTTCAATAAGTGGTGCTGGGAAAACTGGACAGCTACATGTAAAAGAATGAAATTGAACATTCTTTAACATCATACGCAAAAATAATCTTAAAATGAGTTAAAGACCTAAATGTAAGAATGGATACTATGAAACTCCTAGAGGAAAACATAGGCAGAAGACACTTTGACATAAATTGTAGCAAAATCTTTTTGGAACCACCTCCTAGAGCAATGAAAATAGAAACAAAAATAAACAAATGGGACCTAGTTAAACTGAAAATCTTTTGCACAGCAAAGGAAACCATAAACAAGACGAAAAGAGCCTACAGAATGGGAGAAAATATTTGCAAACGATATAACCCATGAGGGATTAAACTCTAAAGTATACAAACAGCTCACACAGCTCAATATAAAAAGAAAAAATCAATGAAAAAAATTGCAGAAGATCTAAATAGACATTTCTCCCAAAGACATAGAGATGGCCAACAGGCACATGAAAAGATGCTCAAATCGCTAATTATTAGAGAAAGGTAAATCAAAACTACAATGAGGAACCACCTCGCACCAGTGAGAATGGCCATAATCAAAAGGTCTACAAACAATAAATGCTGGAGAGGGTGTGGAGAAAAGGGAACCCTCTTACACGGTTGGTGGGAATGTAAAATGGTACAGCCACTATGCAGAACAGTATGGAGGTTCCTTAAACAACTAAAAATAGAACTACCATATGATCCAGCAATCCCACTTCTGGGCACATATCTGGAGAAAACCATAATTCAAAAAGATGCATGCACCCCAGTGTTCACTGCAGCACTATTTACAATAGCCAGGACATGGAAGCAGCCTGAATATCTATCGACAGATGAATGGACAAAGAAGATGTGGTATGTATGTATGTGTGTGTGTGTATATATATATATATATATATATATATATATATATATATATATATATATATATATATATATAAAACGGAACACTACTCAGACATGAAAAAGATGAAATAATGCCATTTTCAGCAACATGGATGGAACTAGAGTTAATCATACTAAGTGAAGTTAAGTCAGACAGAGAAAGACAAATACCATATGATATCACTAGAGTGTGGAACTTAAAAAAAGAAAAAATGATACACATGAACTTATTTACCAAACAGAAACCAACTCACAGATAAAGAAAACAAACTTATGGTTACCAAAGGGGAAATGTGGGGGGGAGGAATAAATTATGAAGTTGGGAGTAACATATACATACTACTATATATAAAATAGATAAACAACAAGGACCTATGTATAGTACAAAGAACGATACTCAATATTTTGTAATATTACAAAAAAAATGTTACTTTGCTACACTTGTAACTCACACAACACTGTAAATTAACTATACTCCAATAAAAAAAAAAACTGCCTGAAATTAAAAATAGTAATAATACTTTAAAAAAATCTGTAGCCATGATTCTTTATGAAATGTAAAAAGTGACCAATATTTTTGTATCATTGTTAATTACATATATATTTTTTGCTCTATTTCTTTGATGTGATTTGGAAACTTCAGACAAGGATATTCATCCCCTCAATGCTTAGTCTAATGTATAAATAGACCTACTATAATCAATCTTTCAGGTAACATAAACATACAGGTCTACTCGTGTATAATTAATTTTCAAAAATAACACTTTCTAAAAACAGACATAGAGGAAATATTTACAGGGAATTTTCATTATAAAGAAAAACTCGGGCTTCCCTGGTGGCGCAGTGGTTGAGAATCTGCCTGACAATGCAGGGAACACGGGTTTGAGCCCTGGTCTGGGAAGATCCCGCGTGCCGCGGAGCAGCTAGGCCCGTGAGCCACAATTACTGAGCCTGCGCGTCTGGAGCCTGTGCTCCGCAACAAGGGAGGCCGCAGTAATGAGAGGCCCGCGCACCGCAATGAAGAGTGGCCCCCACTTGCCGCAACTAGAGAAAGCCCTCGCACAGAAACGAAGACCCAACACAGCCATAAAAAAATAATAATAATAATAAAAATAAAAAAATAAAAAAACTGACTCAGTAGAGTCTTTGTAAATTTAACATAAAAAAAAAAAAAAAGAAAAAGAAAAACTCAAATTACAATTTTAAACAGACCACTGAGCAAATCATTTTGAAATACTTGATCAGGTATTTAGAGGTTACTGTAACAATAATCAGCTCTCCCTCAAATACAGTAGTATATATGTGTCTATATATCTATACATATATATATATATCTATATATATATATATATAAAAACTTTAAAGTAATTTTTCCCACCCCAGTGGATAGTGTATATCTCCAACCCAGTTAAATCTTACCCTCTTTCAACAAAAATTAAACAAAAAAATGTTTGTGGTTTCTAACACCTTGTCTTCAAAACAAAACAACAACCAAAAAAACAGAAACAAAACAAAAAATAAAAGCAATGTACCTACTAGTTATGTCAGGGTCATTAAAACCCCAGGGAGTCCAAAACCCCAAGGGGCACGTCTGGATGGAAGCTGCCTCCCTTTGCCGGAAGCTCCAAATTACAAAAATATCAGTTGCAAAGATTTTCCTTGACTGCTGGAAGATGTGAGCATTGTAAATTAGACCACAGAGTTCCAATAAACCTTAACTGGAAAAAAAATGTCTAGCACACTCTAGTGAATCTTGGTCTCTATTTTGATGATTCATCTAGTGAGTCATATTCCTGGAAAGATTCTCTAGGGTCCCGCAAAAGCTCATGCTTATTGTCCAAGGCTAGAACTCTTATGCACAGTCACATCCAGTCTCTGTTTTGGGGGTCTGCCACTGTGCCTGGGTGGCTGGTGCTGCAAAGACTCAAAACATAACCACCGAGGAATAATCTAGACAAACCAACAGGTCCTGGAGATATTTCTGGATCTCAAATAAAGATGCCCTCTTGCTTCCTCGTGAGTTCCCCTCTGAGGTCTTTGGAGCCTTTAATGTGAGTGGACTTCATTCTGGACAATCTATAAAGAGGTTCTAATCATGTTTTTCGTCCAAAGAGAAGATACCAGGTTCATAATCTGTGATAACATCATCCCCTCCTCTCAAGGAGTATCTGCAACAGGATGCAACACTATCTGTTCTAGCTATCGCCACCACTGTTGTAACTTTTCCTGGGGCAAAAAGATCCCTAATCCCTTTAAGCCAGCATCACTGAGAAGGGGCCAGGCCATGGAAAAGTCTGAAAAAGAATGGTAATCCAAAAGATAGTTTGCATTTTCTCCTAGACACAAAAATACTAGTGACTTCTCTACCAATTGATACAGGAATATTTTTTCCTGTCTTCTAAATATTCCACTATACTTGAATAAATCAAACTCCCTGACTCTTAATTAGGGGCCCAGGGAATAACACCCCGTACTTCCCATTCTATAATAATGGTTTTGACATTTTTATTTCTATCTCTTTTCCATAGTCTACAAGCTTTAAGAGGAAGCACACAATGTACCTTATATTTACCATAATTTCATTGTATAGTACAGTGCCTGACCTGATATAGTACACACAAAAAATACTTCTTAGTTAAATGAATGTATCAAAATTTTCCCATCAGTAAGTTAAGCCAACTAGCTAAAAGTTTAGGGTTTTGTCATTCCATACTTCTTCTTTCCCAAAGTGCATGAAGTAGAAATTAGCCCTTTCTAAATATTATTGCATGTCTTTACATAACAGAAAAATAAATAATAAAAAGCGTAGATTGAATTTTTCTTCATGAAACAACAGTTCTCAGTATATGAAACAACAGGATGGAATGTACAACTTGCTTTGGGGACCTCACCTGACTCTCCCTCAGATCATCTTGAAAAATGCACTGTGAATTATATCTTATCAGGTTAACTGACTACTCATTTTAGCTCTAAGTAAATGGCCAAACATAGCTGACATTTAACAGAGAACACAGAAGTAAAGATTGCAATCTTTTAAGTAAGTTTCAGACTTATCAAACATAGCATTTTTCTTGCATATTGCTGTCAGGAAAACTATGAGTAACACTTTTTTAAAAAAAAATCATTGTTGCCGTCAAAAGCTGAAAAACTTTGTAAGTTAATTGGGAAGTAAATTAAGAATCAGCATGTGAAAAATATAAAATCAAAATATTCATTTCACACAAAACCTCTGTGTCATGATTAATAACACTATTTTATAATAATCATGATTTCTCACAGTTTGATCTTTATAGGTTACCATAAGAATGCAGTTGATTAGTGTCTGCATGTATCTTTCTTGGTTATTACCTCTTAATCTCCTTTCTACACAAACAAAGGCATAAGGATATTAAGAAGAAGGAGAAGGAGAAAGAAGAGAACAGAGAGAAGAGGAAGGAGAAAATGAAGACAGAAAAAATATTACATAAAGGAATAGTTACTTTTCTGTATCAATTTAGTTAGGCCATGGCAACCAGATATTTGGTCAAATATTATTCTAGATGTTTCTGTGAGGGTATTTTTTAGATGAGATTAACATTTAAATCGGTAAACTTTGAGTAAAACAGATTACCCTCTATAATATGGGTGGGCCATAGCTAATTAGCCTCTTAAGGGAATTCTGCCAGCAGACAGCCTTCAGAATCAAACTGTAGCTCTCTCCTTAATTTACTGTCACCTAAGGAAAAGGCCATATGTCTCTTTGCGGAAGAACTGAAGAAATCCTTGTCATATGTACTGACTGCACTGTTGCAAACAACCCTTTGTTCTAGCTATCTGGCTCTTCACCAATAAATGAGCTATGGATCTTCAAATAGACACAGTTCCAGAAACTGAGTAGAGAATTATGACTTTTTACTGGAGTGACTACTGTTCTCTTTCTGCTCCGCCACGCGTGCCATTTTCTTGCTGTAGACGTTAACAGCACCCAAGCTGGCTGCCTGTCTCTTTTGCCCTTTGGAACACTATGCTCACTATCTTTACCACCACCTTTAGGTCACATGAACCTTAGCTGCTTTTCTGACATTGGAGGTCACTCCTGTTATTTTGAGATCCATAGATTAACAATTCCAAGTTTGTTACTGCCTCCCTTGTCATCAACCCAGCCTTACGGAAGAGCGCTACCACTTAACCTGTTGTGTTGCCGATGCCTCTCATCAATGCAATGCAGTTTGGATGGCCTTGGTGAATGGTATGTATTCTGGTTCCTCCTGAAAACCTCTCCTCTGGTAGGTTTTCTGGACTCACGTAATTTATTCTATCCAGCTTTCTCTCTTCCTGTAGCCTCTTTATTCTGTCATGGCAACTCAGCTATGTCTGTTGCTCAACATGGGACATTTCTTTCTTCATTCTTCTAGAGTGTTGAGCTATCTCTATTTTCTGGGGCCCTTGCCTGAGTGTTAAATCCTCATGTCCTGAGAATTCTTGCTTATGCAGTCTTATATTCTGGCCTACTCAGCAAGTACCCCCAAAGTGCAATCCCTGGGTCATTCCTTCAACTCCTGCTAATATAAGCTAATTCTTATATCTCCTCTATAAGTGTATATGCTCTTTCTTATCAACACATTCCAGTTGGATTAGGTTGCAATTTAATGTTAATTCCCAGCCTGTGACCCACGGGAGAAGAAATGAATCTCTTGAGGAAAGGTGGTCACCTGTTGCCCTTGTGAGAGAGGCTACTACAGGGTTCTCTGTCAGGCATAAACTGTTAGCTTTCACTAGGAAGGACTGGTGAGTCACCTCTGTGAACTCTGAGGATTCCAGGGCTCCAGCAGAGACAACTTCTTCAGGATCATCTGTCTAGAGAGTCTATCCAGATGTCCCCATCCCCCATTCAGCTTGACAGGTGTTATTTTCAGCTCTTCTGAAATGTTTTCTGAAGTCCTTTAATAACACTAAAATAAAGCAGATTTTGCTGAGTGCTTTGAAGATGAAAAAGGGTTACAGAAACTAGTCCACTTAACAGTCATTTGTCATGACATTATCCAGTTGCACAAGTCTCCACCAGACCCTGGAGAAAATATTTTTTCTTCAAGCATAAGATTTTTGGAGTTTACAGAAACTAAATACAAAAATCATGCTGCAAAATGAAATCTTGAAATCCTCCTATTGCTGTTTGGGAATCAGAGATAGAGTGAATATCAATAAGTCTTAAGACTTATTGTAAGCCAACTGGAAGATCTGACCAACAAAATTGTGCAGTTTTTTTCCCCCTTCCTTTAAATACAAGTATATGATTAAGAAGGGTTCCTTTCTCTGAATCTTCTCAGCCTCAAAATTTGACTTTGAGAGAAGAAGAAGAATATTGTGATGAGTAGTTAAAATGGTTGCTTTGAAATCCATTTGCTTTGAATGGTTGCTTTGAAATGGGAGGCAGCTAAATTTACGTTCTATTCTTTGAGCTGTAGCTGGCTTTTTTGAAGTCAGTCCCATGCTTGTCTGGTTCAGGGGTCAGTCAGATATTTGGGTAAAATTTATACACAGAGTTTGGGGCTTCTCCTCCCTAACTCTGTACTTTCTGCCATTTTCACCTTCAGATTCCAGAAGCTATGACTGCCCTGAACTCTGTCTTCTAGTTCTCCACAAGAATGAGGCTGATTTCTATTGAAGCTTTAGCCTCCCTGTCAGATGTAACTCTGGAGTAGTCTCAGGCTAAAAGCAAAACAAATGAGAAACTCACCTTTTACCCTGTAGTTTTACCCTGTGGTTTTCTCTGTTTCTAAGTGTTAACTCCCCTCTAGTATCTGCTTTTTATATATTTATTTTTCCAGAAAATATATCCACCTTTTCTTTATTCAACTTAAATCACTGAACTACATCAAGCCAAAAAGCCCTAATATTTTACAGGTTATATGCCAGAAAACATACCTCACTAGAATATTGTATAGTAGTAATTTGTTATATTTAGGCCTACTTAGATAAAGAAACAGTATCAAGCAGACCTTTTTTAACGAAAAAAGGGAGGAAGAAGCTGCAATTTCCTATTCCTACATTAATAATTTTCATTAGAGTCGGTGTTCTTTGTGGGAAGAGAAAACTAAATATAAAACTAGAATTTATGCATTGGCCAAAATAAACAGACCTAGAGGAAAATGTTGTCTAATTAAAAGATCATTGAAAATTATTTGCAGGCTATGATATCTACAATTACTAATCATTCTTATGTATAGTGTTCTATAGAGTTTTGTTTTTTTTTTTAATGCTATTCTTGTCTGCTTACATTCTTTTTATTTATGTATGTATGTATGGCTGTGTTGGGTCTTCGTTTCTGTGCGAGGGCTTTCTCTAGTTGTGGCAAGCGGGGGCCACTCTTCATAGCGTTGCGGGGGCCACTCTTCATCGCGGTGCGCGGGCCTCTCACTATCGCGGCCTCTCTTGTTGCGGAGCACAGGCTCCAGACGCGCAGGCTCAGTAGCGGTGGCTCACGGGCCGAGTTGCTCCGCGGCATGTGGGATCTTCCCAGACCAGGGCTCGAACCCGTGTCCCCCGCATTGGCAGGCAGATTCTCAACCACTGCGCCACCAGGGAAGCCCTAGAGATTTTTTTTTTTAACATAGAGATTTTCTGAGACTTGACCAGTTTCTCAAGTGTCCCTCCAGGATAAAAAATAGTAATAAAAATAAAATTAAACATTTAATCAGTTTTAAAATTTAAAAATCATTTAAAGTTAATAAGGAGCCATAGAGTATTATTTATTAAGACTGTGAGATAGCAACATTTTAGATTTAAGTATACAGAACATAATAATCCTTTGAGAAAACAAACAAAAATTTAATAGAAATGTACCATACATATGTTCAAATTAGGAAGTTTTCATTGACATGTGGTGTGGATTTTTTTCTTCATGCCTACTATTAGATTTAATATATTTTACAGTTCAAAAGATTAAATCTCTTTGTATTATTATGGTTTGACAGTAAACCTGGATTTTCAAGCACATGGGTGACAGTAATGCAACTGGAAAGTTTCAGAGATAATAATACAGACCCATGTAGAGGGTGTAATTGTCCCAGGGGGGTAAGAGACATAGGTGTACTTGCTTATTCATAGACTGGTGACAGTTTACTACGATGCTAATCCTTACTTGTTTGAATGAATTAAATATATTTAAAATGAATGGTCATGAAGGCTGAAACATTTGACGCTAACATCCTAGCAACATTTCGTAGTTTCCTGTTGGTACCGAAGTACAAAATGCTAGGAAATATCAGTGACGTTTATTGAAGCGATTTCCTTTTTCTGTACTTGTGGGTTGATACTTCCAATCAAGTGCTGCTGATTAGATTCTGAAAGCATGTAATTGATTTTCAAACTCTTTACATCCTGGTTGCTATGTTTAAACAGCCACATGAGAAACATTTCCTGAGTCTAGGTAGATTGCTTTTTGTTTTACATGAGCAATAGCTTAAAAGGTGAGTTGACATTTAAAGAAATAAATATTCAAGCACGAGGTACATTTGAAAGTCATTAAGATTAATAAAGGTTTACAATAACATATTATCCTTAAGTGTTGACACAAATACTATGCTGTATTCATCTGACACTAATCTGTCTAACATATGAAGAATGGAAGCAATGATTTGATTTTGACCCAAATAATGATGTAATCATAACCTTTGCAAGAATGAATTAAAGCATATTCTAACCTTTTCATTATTTCACATTTTCACTACCAGAAAATCATTACTCAAAAGGGAAAGGAATGATTTTGCAACGGGGTCTTGCTTAGGGTTATATTTCAATTCCTCATAATGAAACATAAAGGACAGGAAAAAGAAGGTGAGGACATTCTATCAAATCACTACTTGCAGTTTTTCATATGTAATACTCAGTATAGTTTAAGACTTAACCAAGAGAACAACCCATTATGTCTCAGCAGCAAATCTGTCAATATGCTGATGGAGCAGAGGCATAATATATGTTATTTGAATATTGCAACAGGTAACTTTTATTTGTAAAATGCAAGGAAGATTTTACTTTAAGGGAAAAACTTCACAACCTAAGGATTTAATTAAAAAATATCAAGTGAACAAAAATTCTGAAAGCCTGTGAACATTAAACTAGATGAAAATTACAAACTTTTAATATGAAAAATTAAGTAGATCATCCCTTGATTTGTTGAGCATAATAAAGCTTATTGAAACTAATCAAATGACATTTTTTCTTATGAAGGTCTTTCTGATATATAGCATTGGAAACTTACTTCATTGTTCATGATCATTAATGCTTAATTTAATTTAATTCTATTTATTTTAATATTCAAACCTTTATTAGCTTCTGACACCGGTCAACCCCACTCCTGGGAGCAGTTCCCTCCTATACTTGTAAGATCATTTAATATGTACTTCGTAAGGAAGTCTGCATTTAGACTCAGGTTTGTTTGCTTGATTAATTTGGTGAACTTAAAGACATTGCTTAGTCAAAATTCAAACAACACATGGATTCTAAATTGCTCCAAGGTAAATTCTCAATTCTATACAATTTGCTGACTTTTAAAGGGGGAAAAAAAAAGATTTTCTAACTTTTCTCCAATTGTTTCCAAGGACAATTGACAATTTAATGCTATCATTTACATGTAGGCCAAAACATGATTTGTTCCTGTCTCCTTCTCATTTAATTCAACTTAAAAAAAAAAATGTATTGATGGCCCACAATGAGCCAGGTTTTATTTCACTTTCCAAAGATACTTTAGTGAATCAAACAAAGATGCCTGCCTTTGTGGAGCTTATATTCTAGAAGCGATGGGGCAGCAGATAATGATAAACATGGACACATAAGTGATATTTTACATTAAAAGGCAATGAGCCTTATGGAATGAAAGAACAAGGAAAGGGTTTTCAATTGTAGGCGGGGCCTGGGGGTGGATTATACTTTTACTTAGGCTGGTATGGGTAGACCTCCTTTTGGTGATAGTTGAGCCAAAAATTTGAAGAAGTGAGGGACTTCACCCATGAAGATATTTGGGGAAAATTGACCCATTCAGAGTCAGAGCAAAATCCTAAATGTGGAACTTGTCTGGTATGTTTGGAGAAAGCTATGAAGCTAGTGTCACCGGAGAAGCAGAAGGTGAACCGGAGCTCCCGCTGCATCTCAGTGATGTGAGATGTCTGAGAACTAAGGGAGGGGTAATCATGTGGGGCTTTTAAGTCATTTTGAAGAGTTTGGTTTATATTCAGAGTGAAATGGGAGCTAATTTAGAAAGACTGAACTTCTGTTTGTTAATGACAATTCTGGCTACCATATAGAGAAGTTGTGGGAGAGGAACTGGGGTCCAATCAGGTCACCTAATGATGAAGCGCTTCCTGTAATTCAGACAGGGAGTGACAGGAAATATAGCCAATCCAAATAAGTACATCTATTTCAGGAAACACCCTGAAGCATCTTTGAATAGGACACTATCTAGTTTACACACCAGTCACATCCGATATTCAAAGGATTTTATAAGGTTATCACTTTAAGTTAAGTTTGGGAACACACATTCACTCCTCTTCTGTGGAGAATGGCTTTTGGCAAGATATTTTTAGTGCCATAACTACATTTCAGTGTGAATTATTTGGTGTGCAGATTATATAAAATGCTTTGACGTATACTATATCAGTACACAGTAAAATCAAAGAGGAGAACTAAGCAGGGCTTAATTCATAGGCCTAGTGTTGCAAACTTCTTTCCCTTTGTCCCTCTGAAATCTGCTTCTCAGAGTTAGACACAATAGGTTGAGCAACAAGCAAGGATTAGGTATGGTTCACATATGATTCCAGAGTTGGTTTATAATCTTGAATGAGAATTGAAAAGTCAAAACCCCTTTACTACAATTCCTTCTCATGTGACTCTTGGGCATGCCATGTTTAAGAGGTACTGTGTCCCACATCCCTTTAGAAATACTAAGTATTTATCTAACTGCCATTCTCCTAGCTCTTTCTAGTCATGGTTCCAAACTGAGCCATGATTTTGAACCATCATTCAACATTTTAACGAGTATGTATTTATGTATCTAGTAAGTTTGGCCAGCCTGGCATTTTCATATGGATTCCCACATATACAGTTTAGGAAGATTACACACATTAAAATGGTTCTTTCTTCCAAAAGTCCCTGTTATATTTACTATAGAGAAAAAAAATTGGATGATCATTTTAACCCTTGCTAATGTTTTTTACAAGATTACAAAAAGTTTTATCTAATAAATAACATAACATATGTTTTATAAAATATAGATAAATTTTACAAAATATATACAGAGGTTTTATTAATAATTAATAATTAGTAAATAATTAATAACCAATACAAAACCAATCAGGGGGTTGCTGCTCAGATACACAATTATGAGGATAAAAACAGAACAAAAACAAACATCACTGGAATACAGACCCCCCTCAGCTCCACCACTAACTAATAATAGGGATTGTCCTTAAGGACCTCCTGCCTCCCTCTTGCTGTCAGAATCCATTGTTAGCGACACCCTTTCTCTTTCATCCCTCCACATGTGTACAAAACTCCCAGTACAACTGTATTTAGCTGTGTTCTTTCTCATATCAGGTAAAAAGTAATATGCAAATAAACATGTAATCAAAGAGGTGAGTTATTTGTCAAATCTTGTGAGTTGCAAGGTCTTCTTAGTATGAAAGCTAAGGAGAAATTCAATGTTTATATTAGAAAAAAATGAATTTAATTATGAAATGTAATCAGCACTCATATTCTGTGTGCCTGCTCCTTGAAAAAAGTTTTGCTAAGTCATGCCTTCAATTTCAAGACCTTACAGTTCATTGGAATGAGGAACTATGAATAGATATGTGCACATCACTAACTCCAGTATAAGACACTGGGAGAGAAGAGCTGGAAGGTAGCACTATAATGCCCTAGATTGCACTAGACATTAAATCTTTACCCATAGGATACCCATTTCATTTTACTAAATGGCTCTCTATAAACCTAGTGAAATGAATGATTTGCCAGATATTGTAAAGAGGGTAGAACTACAGGATTTTATAGTGTAGGTTCAAACTCTTTGCCTGACTCTCATAGTTTATAAGCTAGTCTCTTGCAGCCTTAACACAATGATGTTAAAAGCAAAGCAGCTACAAATTCCCTACCGTCCTGTGCCCCCGTATCTCCAACCAGGAGTCGCTGAGAGGACAGAGCAAAGCGTCACCCTGCTGAATAGCAATTATACTGCTTCTGTAATACCTATAATAACTGGCCCTAGTTTATAAAATTGAAACAAATTGCTTACAAGTAATTATTTTCAAGCAACATAAATAGTTTAAAGCTATTGCATCTGAAAAGTTAATTACCCTGAGTGCAACTCAGCATAATTTTCTTTTATAAAATATTTTATATTAAAAACCAGGCTGTTCACTAATGTCAGACAAAGGATTGTTCCCTTTGTGACAAGTTCACTTTTAATTTGCTTTTATTAATTATTTACTGATCCTATTCATAAAGAAAAACTGGAAATACATTACATAGCCTATTATTTTTGGAAATTGAGATATATTTAGAACTAAAGAGGAAATGAAGGAAGTAAATGTTCTTGTAATTCTTCACTCTCTGGCCGCTGCTATTCCAGAGACAGGAACAGCCCCCAAGACCACACTGTGAATTAGTCTGAGAATATCAGCTGGGCTCAGAAACTTCCTCTCCCCCGCCCTCCAGCAAAACACATTTTATAACCAATCTTAACGAGCTGCAGTCTAGTGACTGTCAGTGGTCATACCAACAAAGCTGACAAATTAATTTACCTTAAAGCATAGTTAAGTGGTAATAGCAGTGCTGTTTTCTCAGAGAATGTTTGCATTTCAGTAGGGACTCCAGGTTACCCCAAAGGAATTGACAATTAATAGTGAAGCTATACAAATGGCACTGATCAGAAATACGTATACAAATGGGACAGTATTAAGGTATATCTATTTTTTCTACATATATTTGCTCCTACAATTTCAATTAGATAATGATTTTCTGTTTTCTTTCTCAATGGACATTTGTTGTAGGAAAGCAGAAAAAAGCAGCTTAAAGCCAAAGACTTTTCCAGTATTTTATAAAATCTGAAATTGAATAAAGAGGTAGGTGTTCCACATTAGAAATAAAGAGGATGATAACTTTGGGAAAGACAAGCCAACAATTGGCTGGTTTTCCCCAAGGATGAAAGCAGGTTGGAAGAACCTGAGGATTGTGAGAGTCATGAGCTGACCTCCACCTGTTTGTGGGGAGGAGGCTGGGCGTGAGCTCGGGCTTATGGAAAAGGATGGAACTGAGCAATGTGGACGCTGGATCCCCACCCAGGAGCACCTGTATTGACCTAGTTCCTGAGCACGCCCAGAAGCAACAGAGCTAATGGGAATGTGTCCTATAATACCTTGGGGCCATGTAAACATGTAAAGCACTGCGTTGTGCTGGAGTGGAAGTGTGCACCCCAGTAATTGAGTTTAAATTGTACTTCTCCCATTCCTAGTAACTCTATTTTTGCATCCACACTCCAGTCTTTCAGCTTCTGTCTTTCTAGGTGTCTCCTTGAGCACTATACATCACAGCAGATGCAAAGCAGGGTGTGATACATCTTTCTGGAGCATCAAGTTTTTTTTGTTTTTTTTAAAAAGTATTTATTTATTTATTTATGGCTGTGTTGGGTCTTAGTTTCTGTGCTAGGGCTTTCTCTAGTTGTGGCAAGAGGGGGCCACTCTTCATCGCGGTGCGCGGGCCTCTCACTGTCGTGGCCTCTCTTGTTGCGGAGCACAGGCTCCAGACGCGCAGGTTCAGTAATTGTGGCTCACGGGCCCAGCTGCTCCGCGGCACATGGGATCTTCCCAGACCAGGGCTCGAACCCGTGTCCCCTGCATTGGCGGGCAGATTCTCAACCACTGCGCCACCAGGGAAGCCCGAGCATCAAGTTTATTAACTAGAATTGGAAGAACCAAGGAGTTCTTGGAACAAGAACTATCCCCCTCCCCCACCAACACGGAAGACAGAAGAGTGGGGGAGGGGAGACGTGACCCAGGAATGACAGTCCAGTCTCTGAAGTTTCACCCAGGTGGGGGTTGAGGGGCAGACCTGCAGCCACGGTGGCCTCGCTTTCGGTCGCCCGGGCTGCTCCGGACCATCCTCTGAGCTGGCCAGGGTCTTGGATACGATGCTTCTGAAGGCCGCGCAGAGAACACACTCATCTTCCACTGGACCGGGCCCCAGGGAGCGCGGCGGCCTGACCTTCCGGCCTCAGTCATGCATGGGGTTCACATGGGCTCACTTTATTATGACGCCTCATGCTGGGCAGCTTGCAACAAAGATGTTTCAAAACAAAGTTCCAGATTCTCCTAGCCACCCCTTGCTTTTTCTGGCTGTGGCCAGAGGGAGTGGCTGAGGACACACTCTCAGGCTGCCCAGTGTGGGAGGACCCTCCAGTGTTGGACACACCCGGGGGGCAGCTGGTTCCCTCTGGGGCTCCAATCCTGCTGCTGGTGGAGGAGGATGTCCCAGTGCCACACTGGGGGGCTGGGATGGGGGTGGGAGTCCTCCCCTCCAGGCTGGGTGGGGGACAGGCAGACTCACCGGTCTTCTGCCCCGCCTGCTGGTCTTCCTGCAGCTGCACGTTTTCTCCCTGGTAGAGCCACCTGCTTTTCACGGGGGACACCACAGGGCTTGGAGAAGGCTCAAGTTCACTGCCGCTGAGGTCCCCGCGACAGAAGGGCCTCACAGTTACGATGGAGACCCTTACCTGGGGTTTCTTGGAGCTCACACTGCCTGTTCCAGCATCCTGGATCTGGTTGCAAGTCAAGCCCGGAGTCGTCACCGTTGTCACCTTCAGGTCCTCTTCACAGGGTGGCTGGAGTGGCTCCTTCTGGCCCATGTTTAACCAAGCATGCCTCATGAGGTCAGGCACGCTGCCTCTGTCACTGGGGTTGAGGGCAATCATTTTTTGTAATAGATCCCTTATCTCCAAAGACAGATAAGATGGGATGTAGTATTTCCCTTGTAGGACTTGCTTCCGCAGCTCCTGGAAGTCTTTTCCCCAAAAGGGCTGGCACCCAGTTACCATGGTGTAGAGCACTACTCCCAGGCTCCACACGTCCACCGCAGGGCCGTAGCTCTGCCCCAGGAACATTTCCGGGGCAGAGTAAGGGGGTGTGCCGCAGATTGTGTCCATTTGTCCAGAGTCATCACATTTGTTGCTGAGGCCAAAGTCTGTAAGTTTGATATTCATGTTGGAATCAAAGAGGAGGTTCTCTGGCTTCAGGTCACGATGCACGATGCCCCTCTGGTGGCAGTGCTGCAGGGCAGAGAGCAGCTGCTGGAACGGGCCTCGGGCCTCCGCCTCTGTCATAAGGCCATGGATCTTCAAATAGTGGTACATGTCCCCCCCACTGAGGTACTCCATCACCAGAATAAATGCCTCCTCTGTGTCAATCGCCCCCAGCAGTTTTACAATATTGGGGTGATTCAGGATCCTCATACCACACACTTCCCGGAAAAGTGCCTGGACACTTGCGACGCTCTGACGCCTTTTCTTTATCACCTTGAGAGCCACCTCTGTCCCGGTCAGAATGTGCCGCGCCAACTTCACTTTACCAAAGGTGCCTTCACCAGTGGTGCGGAGGATCTCAAAGTCATCAATATGAAGCTTCTTGTCAGCAGACTTGGTTGTGAGGCCCTGCATCATGGTGACCTGCTAACTACACTGACTGACAGCACTACCTAGCAACGCTAACTACGCTAACTAACAATGCTAACTGTACTAACAGTGCTAAGTGTGCTGTCTCTACTAACAACGCTAACTACGCTAACTGTACCAACAGCGCTAACTAGCACTAACTACACTAACTATGCTAATCAAGTATTAACTACACCAGCTATGCTAACTATACCAACAGTACTGACTATGCTAACTGTAAAAATCTAGCAATACTAACTAAAATTAAGATACAAATGAGAAAAAGAACAAAGGAAGAAAAGAAAGCAGAAGAAATGGAAAAGAAACACCAAAAAATTGAGAAGAAAAAATTTAAAACTAAAAGAAATGATAGAGAAAAATGAGAAAAAGGCAAAGAAGAAAGAAAAATGAGAAAAATAAAAAAGAGTAGAGAAAAGAGAAAAATAAATCAACAAAATGGCAGAAACAAGGAAAAAACAAGCTAACTGTAGGTCCAAGGCCGTCAGGTCACCAAAAGCAGCTTCCTGGGCTCTAAGGACCAAAAACCTGGGCCCAGCTGCCCCTTTTACAGGGCTCTGTGAAGTACATCACAGTGGTGCACTCTGAGGTCAGAGCAAGAAATGGACGCATCACAGCTGGGGGTAAACCACAGGGGTTTTCTCACTTCTTGAGTTCAAGGCCCCTTTACACTTAGGAAAAAGGATCCCAAAGAAATTTTTCTTTACGTGTGTTATTAGATATTGGTATTCACTTTGTTATAAATTAAAATCTGTAGGATACTTCAGTGGCCTTTTTATTTCTCGTTTGAAAATCTGTAATAATTTTAAAGACCTCATAATGTCTACACTTGAAATATTCAATTCCTTTTCCTTAAATTCTGGTCTCAAAATAATGTTACAACTTAACTGATT
Source organism: Balaenoptera acutorostrata (assembly GCF_949987535.1). Lineage (NCBI taxonomy): Eukaryota > Metazoa > Chordata > Mammalia > Artiodactyla > Balaenopteridae > Balaenoptera > Balaenoptera acutorostrata. Next base: position 20,885,207 of record NC_080065.1, on the reverse strand, counting down.
TCACGATACTATACAAAATGTTCTGCTGCATAAGACACGATAAGGTCCATGATGAAAGTTCTATGAAGCTGAGAGAAGATTTGCCAGGAAGGTCATGAGCAGATTTCTCATCAGGAGCCTCGGAGGCCAGATGGCATGGCTCAATGTACTTCAAGTGCTGAAGGAAAGAAACCGTCAACCAAGAATCCTATATCTAGCAAAACTTTCCTTCGAAAATGAGGGAGAAATCAAGACATTCCCAGTTAATCAAGAGTTGAGAGAGTTCTTAACCACCAGACCCGCCTGCCACAGGGAGTTCTTCAGGTTGGAGTCAAGGACCCTGCACAGTAGCTCAAAACCTTATGAAGAAATAAAGACCTCTGGCAAAAGTAGATAGACGGGCGATGAGAAAAGCTAATACTGTTGTAACTTTGGTTTGTAGCTCCACTTTTTGTTTTCTATTTGATTTAAGAGACTAATATATAATAAAACACACCACACACATAGAAATCAAAAAAAAAAAATCTATACCTAAAGCTATTACTAGAATTAAAAAATTTCACACATCTTATTAATATATACACTTGATGAAAAAAGCGTTGAAAATTAGCATCAATATTGATATAACTATTTAGGAATTTAGATTACATGTTCCCCTATATAATTAAATTAATATTTGGGAGAAAATTAGGAGATAAAAATTCTTTGAAATCTTAACATTTCATTATAAAAATAACCTTAATAATTACATAAATGAAGTAGAACTTTGGTGTGTAGATTTCTATCTACATATACATGGAAAATTATGAAATATATACAAACATGTACACACAGAATGGCCTTTACATATTCTATGAAAAATTCGTTCCCACCAACTAATGTATCACGGAAAAAAATTTCCAGAGGAGATATAGATAGATCGATCGATAGATAGATAGATAGATAGACAGATATGGATATATGTATCTATGTTTGCCTCTATAGACCCTTACTAGTAGTTGACATTATGGATGGTTCTACTAATTGACTCTTCTCAAATTTCTCCATGTAAGTTTGAGATAAACATGTAGGACAGCTTTCTTACCATGTGGGTAGTAAATGGGAGCAACAAGGACTATTGAAGGAGAACACAGCACATTGCTGCGTTAGTCTACTGAATATACTAAAAGGAGAAATTGAACCATCCCCATGTCAATCCTTGGGGATTAAGCAGAAGAACAAGGTGTTTACGTTACTCAAGTTTCAAACAAGCGAACAAACACCTCAGCACTTCCAGGTAACTACATTTCCACAAAACCTCCTATGAACATGCCAGTAAGTCCAGAGCATCAAGAACTATGGCTAAAGAGGCCTTATGAGGCACTCAAAGACCTCACTTAGCCTAGAGTAAGTGGTTATACAGACTAATCCTTCTGTAACCCAAGTGAGGGGTGGAGAAGAAGCACTTCCTCATAGCATAGGGCAGTGGTGATGGACAGAGAATATGCAAGGAATGAACTCTTAATACTGGCATCTTGTAGGCACACAGAGTATATAGATCACAGGAACAATGAGAAAAGAAACCTTTAGTTCCTTTAATTGGCTGAATTCATTAGAGGCTAGTATGGTTTAGACAAAAAAAAAAAAAAAAAAAAAGAGGCTCTTTCTAGCACAGGAGTTGGAAGATTGGTGGCCTATTTCAGTAGTTCTTATATAATCCAAACTCAGGTGAACAAGTGTTAGAGACAATATACTTTATTATTATCAATCTTTGTAGGAGAGGCATAAACCCAGTCTGATTATATTTGAAAAAAAACTACTGTGATAATACTTCCCTTCCATGTGTTGGAGTATAATCTGCCATAATATATTTGGAGAAAATCTGGAATTTATCATATTCACAGTGAAAAAAAGAACAATCTGCCAGGGATTGGGGAGGGGAGGAGGGAAGGATGAACAGCTAGAGCAGACAGGATTTTTAGGGCAGTAAAACTATTCCACATGATGTGGTGGTAATGGTGGGTACATAACATCGTGCCTTTGACAAAACCCACAGAACTGTAGATCACAAAGAATGTGAGCCCTTAAAATAACTGACTTTATTTTATAACAATGTATCAATGTAGGTTCAGTTTTAACATGCTTACCACACCAAGGCAAGATGGTAATAATGAGGGCAAGGGAAGGAGTGGGAGGGGGAGTATATGGGAACTCTGAACATTCTGCTCAATTTTTCTGCAAGCTCAAAACTATTCTAAAAATAAATTCCAATAATTCAAAAAATGTAAAGGGAATAAGAAAGGCATATTAAGTTAATGCTAAACTAAAAACTTTGGAGTAGGCATATTAATGTCAACAAAGCTGATTTAAGAATCAGCTTGGGACACCTGGAAGCAAAGGGCAGGGTTAGCCCCTACAGCCAGTGCTGCTTTACAAGATTTGGAATAAACACATAACTGAGTCTTTTGCTCCATGTGGGAGTGAAGAAAAGTGTAGGAGGGGCCTTGCCTCCAGCCTTACAGTGAGCTCCCTGAGGGGTTGTTCTCTATCTTGTTTCATACTGAGACTGTTTATTGGTGACATTCTTTCTGGGTCAAAACCATTCCAGTGGGGGTAAGCTGAGACGAAGTGAGAGAGTGTCATTGACATCTATACACTACCAAATGTAAAATAGATAGCTGGTGGGAAGCAGCCGCATAGCACAGGGAGATCAGCTCGGTGCTTTGTGACCACCTAGAGGGGTGGGATAGGGAGGGTGGGAGGGAGGGAGATCCAAGAGGGAAGAGAAATGGGAACATATTGTATATGTATAACTGATTCACTTTGTTAGACAGCAGAAACTAACACAACATTGTAGAGCAATTATACTCCAATAAAGATGTTAAAAAAATTTTTTTTTTAATTAAAAATACCAAGGAAAAGGTGGGACATTACATATTAATAAAAGTATCAATTCTCCAAAAAGACATAAAACTCCTAAAGTTGTGGAATCTGACATCAAGCTTTCAATATATGTGAAGCAAAAACTGATAGATCAAGTAGGTACAGAATCAGTCAGGATAGACTTGACCTGGACAGTAATAGCAATCAAACTAATATAATTGGCATTTATAGAATACTCCACTCAACAACAATAAAATATACATTTTTCTCAAGCTCATGTGGATCACAGAGAAAAGTCTCAAGAGGAATTTTAAAAAGCAATTATATAGAATTAAAAATTTTAAAAAAATTGTAGATACAGAGAAAGCAGTGCTGAGAGGAAAATTAAGTGCATATATTCAGAAAGAAGAAAGATCTATAATCAGTAATCTGAGCTCCACCTCAGGAAACTAGAGAATGAAGAACAATTTAATATTAGTGTAAGCAGAAAGTAAAAAGAAATAATACATATGTGAGCATAAGTTATTGAAACTGAAAACTTTAGTAGAGAAAATCAATGAAACCAAAGACTTCTTTGAAAAGACCAGCAAAACTGATAAACCTCTAGCCAGGTTAACAGAAAAAGAAAAGAAAAGAAAAAATAATTACCAATATCAGAAATTAAAGAGACGTCATCCTGACCTGTTTCATGAATGTTAAAAAGGCAGTAAAGAACAACAAGCAGAACTCTATAATTTAGATGAAACAGAATGGTTTCTTCACAGACACAAATGCTTAAAACTTACACAAGGAGAGACAGGTAATCTGATCAGGCCCATATCTATTAAAAAAAAATTGTATCAATAATCAAAAACCTTCCAAAAAAGAAACCTTCAGTTCAGATAGTCACCGGTGAATTTTACCAAATCAAAAGAAATGGTGCCAATTACCACAATCTCTTCCAGAAAATAGAAGCTGAGGAAACTCATTCTATGAGGTCAGCATTACCGTAATACCAAAACCAGACACAAGCATTACGTGAAATAAAAATATTTATATATCATGTTAAGAAGTTGAAAACTTTCTCACTAAAATCCAGAAAAAAGGAAAGATATTCTCTTTTACTCTTCCTACTCTCCGTTTTACTGAGATTTTTAGCTAGTACATTAAAACAAGAAAAAAAAAAAAGAGAGAAAGTATTTGGCTTGGAAAGGATTAAATAAAGCTGTCTATACTTGCAGATGACATGATTGTCTCTGCAGAAAAATATAATTTTGGAAAATTATGGAAATAATAAAGGACTATAACAAGGTCACAGGATTCATGGTTTAGTATATATTCTTGTGTATATGCTATACATACATATATATGTATTTTGTATATATACCGTACATATAAATATAAACACACATACATTTAATAAGTCAATGAAATTTGAAATTAAAACATACCATGTTGGGCTTCCCTGGTGGTGCAGTGGTTGAGAATCTGCCTGCCAATGCAGGGGACACGGGTTCGAGCCCTGGTCTGGGAAGATCCCACGTGCCGCGGAGCAACTGGGCCCGTGAGCCACAACTACTGAGCCTGCGCGTCTCGAGCCTGTGCCCTGCAACAAGAGAGGCCGTGACAGTGAGAGGCCCACGCACCGCGATGAAGAGTGGCCCCCGCTTGCCGCAACTAGAGAAAGCCCTCGCACAGAAACAAAAACCCACCGCAGCCAAAAATAAATAAAATAAATAAATAAAATAAATTTCTAGTTAATATTAAAAACAAAAAAAAAATACCATGTATATTGTACCATAAAAATGAAGTACTTAAATATAAATCTAACAAAATATGTATAGGAACTATATGTGCAAAGCTATAAAATGCTGATAAAAGAAACCAAAGATTAAATAAATCAAGAGGTATTCTGTGTATACTGACTGGAAAAATCAATATTATTAAGATGTTTATTCTTCTTAACTGTATCTATATATTCCATGCAATTCCAATCAAAATTCCAGTGAGCTATTTTCTTGATATTGACACACTAATATCAAGTTAATGTGGAAAGGAGAAAGACCTAAAATAGCCAAAACAATAATAGAAGATTAACAGCATAGCTGTAGTGCTAACAATTCCTGATTTCAAGAATTACTATAAAGCTACAGTAATCAAGAGAGCATGATATTGGCTCAAGAATAGACACATAGATCAATTAAACCATATAAACAGCCCAGAAGGAGATGCACAGAAATGCAGTCAACTGGTATTTCACAAGGGACAAAGACAATCAAGAGAGAAATAGATGAATGGATAAACAAAGTGTGGTACATTCAAACAGTGCAATATTATTCAATGAAGAAAAATAAATGAACTAAAATGCCATGAAAGGATATGGATGAATATTAAATGTATAGGGTAAAATGAAAGAAGCCAGTAGCAAAAGTCTACATACTGAATTATTCCACTTATATGACATCTGGAAATGACAGAACCTATAGGCATGGTAAATCAGCAATGGCCAGTAGATTAAAGAGGGGCTAGAAATGATGATGAAATACAGGGAATATGTTCAGAGTTTCAAAACAATGCTGTATACTTTCATTGCAGATACATGACACTAAGCATTTGTAAAATTCCATAGAGCTTTACAGCTCAAATAGTAAATATTAATATAAACAAATTTAAAAAAATCATTTAAGAGGTCAGGGGAATCCAGGATGGGTGCAGAATGTAACTCGGGGCTGGGTATATGGGAACTGTCTGTATTACCCTTTCAATTTTTCTATAAATCTAAAATCTTTTTCTAAAAACAAAAACTTATTTTTAAAAAATTCTGCAAGACACAAATAGAATACATTCAAAGAAAGTCACATCATAGTCAAACATCATAAATGAAAATAATATTTAACCAGAAAATAAAAAGATACATTATATTCTGGCACAACAATAAGAAGAATGAGAGCTAACATCATCAGAAACAAGTGAAGCCAGAGATAATAAAATCATATATTTAATGAAATTATAGGAAAAATGTGTAACCCCCCAATTTTATATCTACTAATAATTTTGTCCCAAAATTAAGGTTAAATAATGAAATTTTCAAATAAACAAGAAAAGGCAGAATTTGTTGCTAGCTGAACCAGACTGCAAGGAATACTGTTGATAGCTCTTCAGATAAAACAAAGAAAACCAAACCAAACCAAAACAAACAAACAAAAATGAGCACAAATTTACTGATGTACGTATCTGCAGGAAGAAATGAAGATCACCGGAAAGGGAAATTGTGAATTTAACTATAAAATAATATTTATAAAATATATTAAATAGTTACTAACTCTTTAAAGAAAAAACTCCACTGTGGATACATAACACATAATAGAAGGAGAATGAGTGACAACTAAAGTACAAAGGACAAAGCAACAATACATGGTATTTTACTTACAATAATGGCTAATTGGCATAATTTAAGTCACTTTGAAAAGTTAAAGATTAAAAAGCTGAATTTAGAAAATAACCAGTAATAACACAAAGCAACATACATTTAAAACACTGACAGAATTAACAGGAGTTACAGAAAAATATACAATGAACCACAGCTATTTCAAATAGGATTTTCTCATAATTAAAAACAAAAAAATCAGTAATGCTATAAAAGCTTTATTTTTTATTGAAGTAAAATTGATGTATACCATTATAAAAGTTTCCGGTGTGCAACACTGTAATTCAATACACAACGGGATCATCATCAAAAGTGTAGTTATCATCCATCACCACAGAGTCGATCCCTTTTACCCATTTTGCCCACCTCTCAACCCCTTCTCCTCTGCTATATCTGTTCTAGATATAAAAGTTTTAAACTATATTATTATCTAACTTACCTAACAGAAATTTATAGAATACTACATCTGGCAGCTAAAATACATAGTCTTTGGGGCTATAAAACAAGTCTCAATAAGTCACAAAGGATCATATGTTCTGTGAACATACATAAATGAATAAATGTTTTCGCGAAGAATAATGAGATAATCTTATGTGTTTGAGAATTAGCAGTACGTGTCTAAATTAACACTTGTTTAAAAAAATGCAATGGGAATTTAAAATATATTATTGACAGTATGGAAATAGAAATTTACCTTATCAAAACTTATATGATTGAGGCAAAACAGTCTTTGGATATACTTTATCATTTAAATATGAAAGTTTAAAAAATCAATAAGCTAAGCCTCCATCTCAAGATTCTAAAAAGGAAAAAGGAAAATTTAAAACCCGGAGGAAGAAGAAGGATAAAAAGTAGAATGATGAGAACAAAGAGCAAAGATATAAAATAGAGAAAAATAACAAAGCCATAAGCTTTAATCTTTGAAAGTTTAATAAAATTGATAAACTCTGTAGTAGTAGAATAATACCCCCTCCCAAGTTGTGTAAGTGTTATTTCCCAGAACCTGGGAATATGTTCCCTTACATGGCAAAGAGACATTGCAGATGCAGTTAAGTTAGGATCTCCATAGCGTTTCCTGAATTACCCTGGTGAGCCAGTGTAATCACAAAGGTCCTTATTTTGAAAAAGAGTAGACGAGGGAAGCAGAAGTGTCAGAGTCAGAAAAGGAGATGTGACAGTGGAAGCAAAGTGAGAATGATTTCATTTCAGGCTGTAAGTATGGAAGGGGGCCAGTAGCTGAGGATTGGGGAGAGCCTCTAGAAGCTGAGAAAGGCAAGAAAATGGATTCCCAGAATGTGCAGAAGGAATGGGGTCCTGTAAACATTTTAACTTTAGCTTAGTTAGACCTATTTTGAACTGTGATCTCCAGAACTGTAAAATAATAAATTTGTGGTGTTTTAAGTCACTAAGATTGTGTTAATTTGTTACAGCAGCAACAGGAAACTAAGAGAAACCCTTAGCAAGACTGATAAAAAATGTAAAGTACACACAAATTAACGTTAACTGAAAGCAATATAGTGGTGCCAATACACATATTTTCAAATTAAAGGAGAATAAGAGAATAGTGTATTTCCTTCTTGATTTTCAATACTGTATTTAGCAGAAACCAACTTTATTTATTAGCATAAGGACATAGGGGCAACAATGAAAAACAACAATCATAAGGAGAAAAAAGAAAAGAAAACAAAATGTACTATTTAATTAATTGTAAATGGATTAAAAAAATCATCCATTTTTAATTTGCTGTTTGTTAACTTTTTTTTTTAACATCTTTATTGGAGTATAATTCCTTTACAGTGTTGTGTTAGTTTCTGCTGTATATCAAAGTGAATCAGCTATACATATACATATAGCCCCAGATGCCCTCCCTCTTGCCTCTCCCTTCCCCCGTCCCTATCCCACCCCTCTAGGTGGTCACAGAGCACGGAGCTGATCTCCCTGTGCTTGAGTATCTTTTTAAAACAGCAAGATGTCCGGATCCTAATATCAATAAAACAAATTAGGACAATAAATGACTCCATTAAAATAAATCTGTTGCCCATAAATTTTCTAGCAATTAATATAAATCAACTTTATTATAAATTGTATAGTACACTCCTGCCAAATTGAGAACTATATATTTTATTTCCATCTGTATTTTGAAGTGTGAATACTAGAAAATTAGCTTTAATAAAAGCTCAATTAATCTAAGTAATAATGCCTAAATATCTCTTGGTGTGAAGGGTCTTGAAACACATGATTTTCCATCCCAATGCCAGTTTTGTCTAATCATCTTATGGGCAAAATTTATGTCATATTTTTACTTTGAAAAATCTATTTGGAACAAAGAAAACTATAGTTAGGCAACAATTCCTGTATTGTTGAAAATTAGCAACTGTTATCACAACAACAACAATAAAATGTACTTTGACTCCAATGTAATTATGTACTTAATTTTTCTCTTTTTTAATTTTCAAGAACCATTTTTTATTAAACCCATATAAGAAAATTTACTTATCGGTGTTATTTATATTTAATTTACAAGAAGACTGAAGCGAAACCCGCGGCGGCCGTGTCCGCGGCCCTGCCGAGCCCGGCGCTGCCTCGGCTCCCCGTCGCCCGGCCCCTCGGCTCTGACTGGCCGCGGCCCGCCCTCCCCCGGCCCCCGATCCAGAGCCGAGGGGCCTGCCCGTCCCCGCCGCCCGGAGGCGGCGGCCCCGGCCGCGGCGGTTGTGTCGGTTGGCGGCGCCGATGGACGGTTGGTAGCAGCCGCCGAGGACGAGGCGGCGGCGGAAGATGGTGCTGGGAGCCCCGGGCCCTGCTGCTGCCGCCGGAGGAGGAGGAGGCTCTGCCCGTTCACTGAGTTTAACCAGTAACGCCATTCAGTTGCCAATATCAAGCAAAGCAAACATAAGCCACTTTTAATCTGCTTTTTAAGAAAAGTGGTAAAATCCTTTTCACAGTGCCTGACGTAATCGTTATCAGAGTGAGGTATAAGCTCCCAGAATCCAGAGAAATCATCATGAAGTTGTATGTATTTCTGGTGAACACTGGAACCACCCTGACATTTGACACTGAACTTACAGTGCAAACTGTGGCAGACCTGAAGCACGCCGTCCACAGCAAGTACCAGATCGCTGTTCAGCACCAGGTGCTGGTGGTCAACGGGGGAGAGTGCATGGCCGCGGACCGGAGAGTGTGCACCTACAGCGCCGGGACGGACACAAATCCAATTTTTCTTTTTAACAAGGAAATGATCTTATCTGAACGTCTACCTGCTATTCCTAAAACTACCTTTTCAACAGAAAATGACGTGGAAATAAAAGTTGAAGAGTCCCTTATGATGCCTGCAGTTTTTCACACTGTTGCTTCAAGGACACAACTTGCAGTGGAAATGTATGAAGTTGCCAAGAAGCTTTGCTCTTTCTGTGAAGGTCTGGTCCACGACGAACATCTTCAGCACCAGGGCTGGGCTGCCATCATGGCCAATCTGGAGGATTGTTCAAATTCCTACCAAAAGCTACTTTTCAAGTTTGAAAGTATTTATTCGAATTATCTGCAATCCGTAGAGGACATCAAGTTAAAACTTACTCATTTAGGAACTGCGGTTTCAGTCATGGCCAAGATTCCACTGTTGGAGTGCCTAACCAGACATAGTTACAGGGAATGTTTGGGAAGCCTGGATTCCTTGCCTGAACATGAAGGCTCAGAAAAGGCCGAGATGAAAACCTCCACTGAACTGGTGCTCTCTCCCGATATGCCTGCAACAATGAACAAACTCTCCTTAACCTCATTTCACAAGTCCGTGGAACATGTAGCCCCAGACACCACAGATGCTGAAAGTGGAAAAGAAATGAGGGAACCTTGTCCAAGTCCTGCCCAGCAGGACGAAGCTGCAGTAGATGCTAAAGACGGTGACCTGCCCGTTTTTAATGCTTCTTTGTTAGACTGGATCAACGTGCAGGATAGGCCTAATGACGTGGAATCCCTGGTCAGGAGGTGCTTTGACTCCATGAGCAGGCTTGATCCACGGATCATCCGACCCTTTATAGCAGAATGCCGTCAGACTATTGCCAATCTCGATAATCAGAACATGAAGGCCATCAAGGGGCTGGAGGACCGGCTGTACGCCCTGGACCAGATGATCGCCAGCTGCGGCCGACTCGTCAACGAGCAGAAAGAACTCGCTCAGGGATTTTTAGCTAATCAGATGAGAGCTGAAAACTTGAAGGATGCGTCTGTGTTACCTGACTTGTGCCTGAGTCATGCAAATCAGTTGATGATTATGTTGCAAAATCATAGAAAACTGTTGGATATTAAACAGAAGTGCACCACTGCCAAACAAGAACTAGCAAATAACCTTCATGTCAGACTGAAGTGGTGTTGCTTTGTGATGCTTCATGCTGATCAGGATGGAGAGAAGTTGCAGGCTTTGCTCCGCCTCGTTATAGAGCTCTTAGAGAGAGTCAAGATCGTTGAAGCTCTGAGTACAGTTCCTCAGATGTACTGCTTAGCTGCTGTTGAGGTTGTCAGGAGAAAAATGTTCATAAAACACTACAGGGAGTGGGCTGGTGCTTTAGTCAAAGATGGAAAGCGATTATATGAGGCTGAAAAGTCAAAAAGGGAATCCTTTGGGAAATTATTTAGGAAGTCCTTTTTAAGAAATCGTCTGTTTAGGGGATTGGACTCCTGGCCCCCATCCTTTTGTACACAGAAGCCTCGAAAGTTTGACTGTGAACTTCCAGATATTTCATTAAAAGATTTACAGTTTCTGCAATCATTTTGTCCTTCCGAAGTTCAGCCATTCCTCAGGGTGCCCTTACTTTGTGACTTTGACCCTCTACACCAGCATGTACTTGCTCTACATAATTTGGTAAAAGCAGCACAAAGTTTGGATGAAATGTCACAGACCATTACAGACCTACTGAGTGAACAAAAGGCATCCGCGAGTCAGACCTCCCCACAGGCGGCTTCCTCACCCCAGATAGAAAGCACGACAGGAATCACAGCTACTACCTCACCCAGAACACCCCCTCCACTCACCGTGCGGGGCCCCTTGTGCCCTGCAGTCTGTCCCTTAGAGGAGTTGTCTCCGGATAGCATTGATGCACATGCATTTGATTTTGAAACTATCCCCCACCCAAGCATAGGTCAGAGTCTTCAACAGGCCTCGCTAGACTTGGATTCATTAGCAGAAAGTCCTGAGTCAGATTTCATGTCTGCAGTGAATGAGTTTGTCATAGAGGAAAACTTGTCATCTCCCAATCCTGTCAGTGACCCACAGAGTCCAGAGATGATGGTGGAATCCCTTTACTCCTCAGTCATCAATGCCATCGACAGCAGGCGAATGCAGGACACGAGTGCCCGAGGTCAGGAGCACTCGGGCCACCACACGTCTCTCAGCGTCCAGTTGGAGAAGTGCCGTGTCACTGCCCACGACTTGCACCTCAGTGTACAAACCATAAAGGAGGACCTTTGCCACTTCCGAACGTTTGTGCAGAAGGAACAGTGTGACTTCTCAAATTCTTTAAAGTGTACAGCAGTAGAAATAAGAAACATTATTGAAAAAGTAAAATGCTCTTTGGAAATAACACTAAATGAAAGACACCAAAAAGAACTACAGTCTTTAAAAAGTGAATATGAGGGCAAACTTGAGGCGCTAGTAAAAGAGAGTGAAGAAAATGAAAACAAAATCACAAAGCTGAAAGGAGACTTGGTGTGCCTTGAGGAGGTTTTACAAAATAAAGGTAACAAATTTGCTTTGGTTAAACGTGAGAAAGAAGCTGTCATCTGCCTGCAGAAGGAAAAGGATCAGAAGTTGTTAGAGATGGAAAGTATAATGCACACACAACACTGTGAGATTGAAGAACTGAAGCAGTCACGAGAGACCGTGCTGGACAACTTAAAGAAGCTCCGCATGGAGAACGATGAGAAGCTCCAGCTGGTGAGGGCGGAGCTCCAGTGCCTGGAGCAGGGCCATCTGAAGGACTTAGAGGACACTCTGCAGGTCAGGCACACTCAGGAGCTCAAGAAGGTCATGACCGCCCACGAGGTCTGTTTGGAGAAATTAGAAAAGGAAAATCAACAAAGAATCGAGCAGATGCAAGATTCTCATGCCACAGTCATCCAGGAAAAAGAACAGCAGCTCCAGGAATTAAAACTCAAGGTTTCTGATTTGTCGGACATGAGATGTAAGTTAGAGGTTGAACTTGCCCTGAAGGAAGCAGAAACGGACGAAATAAAAATTTTGCTGGAAGAAAGCAGAGCCCAGCAGAAGGAGACCTTAAAATCTCTCATCGAGCAAGAGACAGAACATTTGAGAACAGAGATAAGTAAACTAAACCAAAAGATTCAAGATGATAATGAAAATTATCAGGTGGGCTTGGCCGAACTAAGAACTTTAATGACAATTGAAAAAGATCAGTGCATTTCAGAGTTAATTAGTAGACATGAAGAAGAATCTGACATGCTTAGAGCCGAATTAAACAAAGTGACATCATTGCATCACCAAGCATTTGAAGTAGAAAAAGGCCTGAAAGAAGAATTGGCTGAACTGCAGAGTAAACTGGACTCAGAATTGAGTGCTCTTGAGAAACAAAAAGATGAGAAAATCACCCAGCAAGAAGAGAAATACGAAGCTATTATCCAGAAACTTGAAAAAGACAAAGAGGAATGTGTCACGAGGCACGAACAGGACCGAGAACAGCTGATTCAGAGGCTTAATTGTGAAAAAGAGGCAGCTATTGAGACTGCCCGTAAAGAAATGAACTTGGAAAGAGAAGCTGTTGAGAAGGAGTTGTTAGAAAAAATTAAACATCTTGAGAGTCAAATAGCAAAAAGTCATACCATTGAATCTACCAAAGAAGATTCTTCAAGCCTAGTCGCTGAACTTCAAGAAAAGCTCCAGGAAGAAAAAGCTAAGTTTCTAGAACAACTTGAAGAGCAGGAGAAAAGAAAAAACGAAGAAATGCAGAATGTGCGAACATCTTTGATTGCTGAACAACAGACCAATTTTAATACTGTTTTAACAAGAGAGAAAATGAGAAAAGAGAACATAATCAGTGATCTCAGTGACAAGCTGAAAAGCACGATGCAGCAGCAAGAGCGGGACAAAGATTTGATCGAGTCCCTGTCCGAGGACCGCGCGTGCTTGCTGGAGGAGAAGAAGAGGCTGGAGGAGGAGGTCAGCCGGCTGCGGGGTGGTGGGCCTGTCCCCTCGCCGGGGGTGGCCGCCACACCCGAGCTGTATGGGGCCTGTGCGCCCGAGCCCCCGGCGGAGGCCCCGGATGCCCTCGGTGAAGGCAGGCTGGACTCAGCGCTAGAGACCAGCATGATGTCTGTCCGAGAAAACGTCCACATGCTCTCTGAAGAAAGGCAGAGGATAATGCTGTTGGAACGAACACTACAGTTGAAAGAAGAAGAAAACAAGCGGTTGAATCAGAGACTGATGTCTCAGAGCATGTCTTCCGTATCCTCAAGGCATTCGGAAAAGATAGCTATTAGAGATTTTCAGGTGGGAGATCTGGTCCTCATCATCCTGGACGAATGACATGACAATTACGTGCTCTTCACCATGAGTCCCACCTTGTACTTCCTGCACTCAGAGTCGCTGCCTGCCCTGGACCTCAAACCAGGTGAGGGGGCCTCAGGTGCATCTCGAAGACCATGGGTCCTTGGAAAAGTGATGGAGAAGGAGTACTGTCAGGCCAAAAAGGCACAAAACAGATTTAAAGTTCCTTTGGGGACAAAGTTTTACAGAGTGAAAGCTGTGTCATGGAATAAGAAAGTATAATTTATGGAAGAAATTGAGGCATTCTGTGACGTTTTTCTGATCTGTCCCAACAGTGCTCATTCATCACTCCAAAAACAGGCCATCTTTTTATATACAAGTCAACACGACAGCATACTTCTTTAGTGTATATCATTTACTTTTTACCTGGCTACATTTTAGGAACAATAAATTCATCAAAACCCTTGGCTAAGTTAAAATGGTTTTGTTTTTGTTTTTCTACCCAAGTAACTCTAGAAATGCGGACCAAACTAGTTCACTTTCTCAAAGGGCACACGCCGTGCGTTGTGGTTTACGATCAGCCATATTCTTCGCCTGTTACATATACCTTAGCGTGAACTTAGATATTCAGTGTTAGTTGTTATTACCAGCACTTGTCCTTTTGTGAAATCAATATCAGAAAACTTGCACTCTTTAACACATTCTTTATAAAATGTATAAATTCTTCAAAACTATTTAAAGAGGAGTGTTATTGCATGCAGATAATCATAATTTTGAGTTTGCCTCTGTAGATTACTAAAACAAATTGTTTCATTTATTTTTTTAAATGCCCTTTGATGTTTCAAAACAAAAAGGAACTCTTATTTGATTGACTGACTTTAAGATCAGCCATAATCAGCAATCTTCAAAAGCACTTTGAACAGATTGGTCGCCTGGGTTCTACAGGGAGGAGTGAGCTAGTGGGGGTTTCTCAAGCAGCACACAGACCTTCCCAACACTTTATTATTCTGTTTAGAATAATCTTATTGATGACATCGTAATTCATGGTTCAGATTCAGAAAAATCGTATTCATTGTACATTAACCATTTAGAGGTCATTTAAACATAACAAAATGTTGTATTGTAAAAGACATGTAGAATTTTAAAACAATAAAGATTTGAACCTGTAAATGTGTGTGCCTTTTAAAGAAGGATACAATTTTTAATATATTTGAGTGATTGCTGGGAAGTGTGAAAAACTTGTTCTGTATCATATCAAAAGAGAAACATGTTTATTACAAAAATGTTCTTTAACTATATGCTATGTAACAGGGTAAAACAGTGTCACGTAGAATAGAATTGTGTGAAGCCGATCTTTAGCTAAGTTGCCACGGAGCAGAGGTATTTAAATGAGTAGTTGAGCTGGTTGAGACTTGTTTCAGGTTTGTTGCTAGAAGAACAATAATAAAGTGATTCTTTTATTCAGAAAATATTTAATTTCTTCATAAAAATAAGTTAAATATTTTTTTAAATATGTACGTCTAATAGTACAGAAAATGGAATAAACACCATAGTGTATAGAAAACTGAATTTGACAACATATTAATGAATAAATGAACAAATGATTTCAAAAAAAAAAAGAAGACTGAAGCAACAGTTATGTCAGTATTATATATTGCTTAAATTTTTTCACTGATTTTATGTTAGAGTTATTTGGAAAGTTTATAGTCCTTAAATTTCGATTAATGTCCTCACATTTTGTTGCATGTGTGCTCAGTTCTCCCAAAAATTATTTGAACTTGACCACTCTGAATATAAAGCTGGCATTCAAGTCAATCAAAAAATTACTTATGTCTTTGGTGAAATGTCTATTTACGTCTTCCGCCCATTTTTTACTTGGATTGTTTGTTTGTTTTTTTTGATATTGAGCTGCACGAGCTGTTTGTATATTTAGGAGATTGATCCTTTATCTATTGTTTCATTGGCAAATATTTTCTCCCATTCTGAGGGTTGTCTTTTCATCTTATTTATGGTTTCCTTTGCTGTGCAAAAGCTTTTAAGTTTAATTAGGTCCCAGAAGACATACAGATGGCCAAGAGGCACACAAAAAGATGCTCAACATCACTAATTATTAGAGAAATGCAAGTCAAAACTACAGTGAGGTGATACCTCACCCCCGTCAGAATGGCCATTATCAAAAAATCTAGAAACAATAAATGCTGGAAAGGGTGTGGTGAAAAGGGAACCCTCCTGCACTGTTGGTGGGAATGTAAGTTGATACAGCTATGGAGAACAGTGTGGAGGTTCCTTAAAAAACTAAAAATAGAACTACCATATGACCCAGCAATCCCACTACTGGGCATATACCCTGAGAAAAGCATAATTCAAAAAAGAGACATGTACCACAGTGTTCACTGCAGCACTATTTACAATAACCAGGACATAGAACTAACCTAGATGGATAAAGAAGATGTGGCACCTATATACAATGGAATATTACTCAGTCATAAAAAGAAACGAAACTGAGTTATTCGTAGTGAGGTGGATGGACCTAGAGTCTGTCATACAGAGTGAAGTAAGTCAGAAAAAGAAAAACAAATACGTATGCTAACGCATATATGGAATAGATTCCATATATGCAATCTAAAAAAAAAAAAAAGGTACTGATGAACCTAGTGGCAGGGCAGGAATAAAGATGTAGACATAGAGAATGGACTTGAGGATATTGGGTGGGAAGGGAAAGCTGGGGCGAACTGAGAGGAGCATTGACATACATACACTACCAAATGTAAAACAGTTAGCTAGTGGGAAGAAGCAGCACAGCACAGGGAGATCAGCTCGGTGCTTTGCGATGACCTAGAGGGGTGGGATAGGGAGGATGGGAGGGAGGCTCAAGAGGGATATGGGGATATATGTATGCATATGGCTGATTCACTTTGTTGTACAGCAGAAACTAACACAGTATTGTGAAGCAATTATACTCCAATAAAGATCTATTTAAAAATTACTTATGATTTAAGTGAAATTCATTAAGACTAAGTACTTAATGAAAATTAGCAAGGTGTTTTATCTCTCTTTAGAAACAAATATCCATTTTTACCTTTACTTGATATATCTGAAGTAACATATATAGATTTGCCTTTGAATATTACATTTCTTCCATCTGGTCCACTACTATTTTGGAAAGCTTGGTCCTTTCTGAGTGAGAAACATAAGATTTGAAATGATTAAGGTCCATTTATAACATTACTATTTGCTTAAATTTTATATCATTATCTGTCATTATTGAGTAGAATGCATCACCCCTGAAGGAGGCATATGAGTCTAACGGTAAAAATATAAGGATGAGGCATATATTTAGGTCATGGATAACTCAGCAGGTAATGAAGAACGGAGTAGGCATTTAAAATCCCCTACATTTGAAAATCTTGTAAGCCAAAAGATGATTCTTAAACTACAGAAAATGTTATGTGTTTATCTAATTGCTTGCTATTGTTTCTTGTTTTCTTTCATAAAGATGCATGGTACTGCTATTGAGGAAATTAAATTTACTTAGACCGCATGAAATCGTAAAATAAAACAGTACTAATTATTACTAATACTAATACTATGAGAAGAAGAAGGAGAAGAAGGAGAGGAAGAGGGGAAAATTCAATTGTAATAATTTCCATTTTTAAGTATTTTATGTCCCAAGCTCTCTGCTATGTGGTATATGTGAATTAACTTATTAAATCATCTCACCAGACTTGTGGGTAAGTACTACACTATATAAGATTCTTTTGCCTGAAAAAAATAGAAAATCCCAATTCAGTAAGAAAAATTTATTACCTCATATAGCAAAGACTCTAAAGGTCAGGCACCCCCAGGGTTGTTTAATTCAGTGGCTGAATGATGTCATCAAGAACCCAGCTTTTTTCGTTATTTTCTGACCTGCCCTCCTCAGCACCTTTGTTCTCAGCCTTCCTCCCTTCATGAGAGTAAAATGGTTATGACTCTGTGTGTAAACATGAGAACGTGTAGTAGAAAATGTGGGTAACTCTTCTTGTGTGAGTTTTCTTTTTTAAAGGGGAAACGTTCCCCAGACTCTTTCCAGCAGACTTCTCCAAATGTAAATGAAGATGAATACAAATTTAACCATGATTAAAATACATTTTTTATCTTTCGGGTAGGATCAAAGTTTCATAATCATCCCTAGATCTATCACTGGCAAAGAGAAAAAGATTTTAATGATCAGCTTAGAGTACGCAGGATTTAACAGTGAGTCCTATGGGAGAGAATTAAAAACATGAACAAAATAACCAAGTAGGGAGATTGAAAGTGAGGTAGGCAACCAATTATGTCTGCTACAGATATTATCTTTACTTTCTATATAATCAAACAAGGGATAAAAGAAATGGTGAGATTAACATTATTGGGACAGGAAGTTGCAGAATATGAATTCAATGACACGTTGAAGGGTTGGAGAGATTTAGTAGCTTGTTCCAATAAGACAATGCACAGTAATGTGTTAGAGGAGGAAAAAAGCAAAGAAAGACATTTCCCTGGACTTAAGAAGGTGATGTCTGTGCCAGAATTCATATCATTAAGTTATTTTCTGGACCAGACATTTATTTCAGAGATATAACTAATATTTTTACTGCCTTTTTTTTTTTTTTTCTATTTGAGGTAAGAGATTCTAGAGCATATTTGAATGTTGATGTGATGATCCAATACACAGGAAGAGATTAATGAAACAGAGAAAATCAAGTAACGGCAGGAGAAATTTCTTTCATAAGTCACTAGTAGAGGATAACAAGAATAATTACTGAGAGATTTAAAAGAAAGACATCCCTCACAATGTTTGAGAAGAATGAGAAAACATGGATATACTCAGTAAAGTCTGGAAAATTATTCATAGAAGACAATGCAGCCAGTGTTTTAGTTCACATCCTCATTATTATCCTCAATTTTTAATTTTTCATCTTTTTTCACCTCTTTATTCTTCACATGTTTCTCCCCATATACTAACTATTAATTTTCAAGTTCCTTATAAAAATTAAAATACTATTCTGGGGAAAATGTTACTAGAAATCTTTATACACTTACACAAACCTTAGAACTCAAGCACATCATAATGAAAACATGAACTAGACAAATATTTAGTGTTTGAATGGCATCAAATTTTATTGTGTTAAACTGTGTAAAACTTTCCTATAAAAAAATGTAAAGGTTTATATTAAGAAGTCAAGAGTGCCATTGTACTTTAATCAGGTGCTCATCTAAATGGAAATGAGCAAGACTAATTTTGTAGAATTTAGATGCTGAGCTGAACCAAACTTATTATAAAAGAACTGCTGGGGCTTCCCTGGTGGCGCAGTGGTTGAGAATCCGCCTGCCAATGCAGGGTACACGGGTTCGTGCCCCGGTCTGGGAGGATCCCACATGCCGCGGAGCAACTAGGCCTGTGAGCCACAATTACTGAGCCTGCGCGTCTGGAGCCTGTGCTCCGCAACGGGAGAGGCCGCGACAGTGAGAGGCCCGCGCACCGCGATGAAGAGTGGCCCCCGCTCGCCGTAACTGAAGAAAGCCCTCGCACAGAAACGAAGACCCAACACAGCCAAAAATAAATAAATAAATAAATAAATTTATAAAAAAAAAAAAAAAAAAAGAACTGCTGAATCTATCACAGCAAAGGTAAGTAACTATCTTGTAAAGTAAATTCACCTATAATGCAATAAAAAGATGTATTAAATCCAAGGATGAGATTTGTTGCTGACCTTGAATATACATTCAAATAGCTTTAAAAAAATCTGCCTGAAGGCCCCCCCAGGTGTGTGGTTGGACCAGGAGTATAGGGGGGAACAGAAGCGTTAAAGCCCACTTAAAGCCAACAAAAGATCAGAAAGAAAAATTAAGCAAACAATCCTATTTACCATCACATCAAAAGAAATAAAATACCTAAGAACAAACTTACCTAAGGAGACAAAAGAACTGTACTCTGAACACCATAAGATGCTGATTAAAGAAATTAAACATGACACAAACAGTTGGAATGATATACCATGTTCTTGGACTGGAAGAATCAATATTGTTAAAATGATCATATAACCCAAGACAATCCACAGATTCGACGCAATCCCTATCAAATGACCAATGGCATTTTTCACAGAACTAGAACAAAAAAATTTTTAATTTGCATGAAAACACAAAGACCCCTATTAGCCACGCCAACTTGAAGAAAGAAAAACGGAGCTGGAGGTAACAGATTCCTGACTTCAGACCATACTACAAAGTTACAGTCATGAAAACAACATGGTACTGGCACAAAACAGAAATATAGATCAATGGAACAGGAAAGAGAGCCCCGAAGTAGACCCAACCACCTATGGTCAATTAATCTATGACAACAAAGGCAAGAATATGCAGTAGAGAAAAGACAGCCTCTTCAATAAGTGGTGCTGGGAAAACTGGACAGCTACATGTAAAAGAATGAAATTGAACATTCTTTAACATCATACGCAAAAATAATCTTAAAATGAGTTAAAGACCTAAATGTAAGAATGGATACTATGAAACTCCTAGAGGAAAACATAGGCAGAAGACACTTTGACATAAATTGTAGCAAAATCTTTTTGGAACCACCTCCTAGAGCAATGAAAATAGAAACAAAAATAAACAAATGGGACCTAGTTAAACTGAAAATCTTTTGCACAGCAAAGGAAACCATAAACAAGACGAAAAGAGCCTACAGAATGGGAGAAAATATTTGCAAACGATATAACCCATGAGGGATTAAACTCTAAAGTATACAAACAGCTCACACAGCTCAATATAAAAAGAAAAAATCAATGAAAAAAATTGCAGAAGATCTAAATAGACATTTCTCCCAAAGACATAGAGATGGCCAACAGGCACATGAAAAGATGCTCAAATCGCTAATTATTAGAGAAAGGTAAATCAAAACTACAATGAGGAACCACCTCGCACCAGTGAGAATGGCCATAATCAAAAGGTCTACAAACAATAAATGCTGGAGAGGGTGTGGAGAAAAGGGAACCCTCTTACACGGTTGGTGGGAATGTAAAATGGTACAGCCACTATGCAGAACAGTATGGAGGTTCCTTAAACAACTAAAAATAGAACTACCATATGATCCAGCAATCCCACTTCTGGGCACATATCTGGAGAAAACCATAATTCAAAAAGATGCATGCACCCCAGTGTTCACTGCAGCACTATTTACAATAGCCAGGACATGGAAGCAGCCTGAATATCTATCGACAGATGAATGGACAAAGAAGATGTGGTATGTATGTATGTGTGTGTGTGTATATATATATATATATATATATATATATATATATATATATATATATATAAAACGGAACACTACTCAGACATGAAAAAGATGAAATAATGCCATTTTCAGCAACATGGATGGAACTAGAGTTAATCATACTAAGTGAAGTTAAGTCAGACAGAGAAAGACAAATACCATATGATATCACTAGAGTGTGGAACTTAAAAAAAGAAAAAATGATACACATGAACTTATTTACCAAACAGAAACCAACTCACAGATAAAGAAAACAAACTTATGGTTACCAAAGGGGAAATGTGGGGGGGAGGAATAAATTATGAAGTTGGGAGTAACATATACATACTACTATATATAAAATAGATAAACAACAAGGACCTATGTATAGTACAAAGAACGATACTCAATATTTTGTAATATTACAAAAAAAATGTTACTTTGCTACACTTGTAACTCACACAACACTGTAAATTAACTATACTCCAATAAAAAAAAAAACTGCCTGAAATTAAAAATAGTAATAATACTTTAAAAAAATCTGTAGCCATGATTCTTTATGAAATGTAAAAAGTGACCAATATTTTTGTATCATTGTTAATTACATATATATTTTTTGCTCTATTTCTTTGATGTGATTTGGAAACTTCAGACAAGGATATTCATCCCCTCAATGCTTAGTCTAATGTATAAATAGACCTACTATAATCAATCTTTCAGGTAACATAAACATACAGGTCTACTCGTGTATAATTAATTTTCAAAAATAACACTTTCTAAAAACAGACATAGAGGAAATATTTACAGGGAATTTTCATTTTAAAGTTCATTATAAAGAAAAACTCGGGCTTCCCTGGTGGCGCAGTGGTTGAGAATCTGCCTGACAATGCAGGGAACACGGGTTTGAGCCCTGGTCTGGGAAGATCCCGCGTGCCGCGGAGCAGCTAGGCCCGTGAGCCACAATTACTGAGCCTGCGCGTCTGGAGCCTGTGCTCCGCAACAAGGGAGGCCGCAGTAATGAGAGGCCCGCGCACCGCAATGAAGAGTGGCCCCCACTTGCCGCAACTAGAGAAAGCCCTCGCACAGAAACGAAGACCCAACACAGCCATAAAAAAATAATAATAATAATAAAAATAAAAAAATAAAAAAACTGACTCAGTAGAGTCTTTGTAAATTTAACATAAAAAAAAAAAAAAAGAAAAAGAAAAACTCAAATTACAATTTTAAACAGACCACTGAGCAAATCATTTTGAAATACTTGATCAGGTATTTAGAGGTTACTGTAACAATAATCAGCTCTCCCTCAAATACAGTAGTATATATGTGTCTATATATCTATACATATATATATATATCTATATATATATATATATAAAAACTTTAAAGTAATTTTTCCCACCCCAGTGGATAGTGTATATCTCCAACCCAGTTAAATCTTACCCTCTTTCAACAAAAATTAAACAAAAAAATGTTTGTGGTTTCTAACACCTTGTCTTCAAAACAAAACAACAACCAAAAAAACAGAAACAAAACAAAAAATAAAAGCAATGTACCTACTAGTTATGTCAGGGTCATTAAAACCCCAGGGAGTCCAAAACCCCAAGGGGCACGTCTGGATGGAAGCTGCCTCCCTTTGCCGGAAGCTCCAAATTACAAAAATATCAGTTGCAAAGATTTTCCTTGACTGCTGGAAGATGTGAGCATTGTAAATTAGACCACAGAGTTCCAATAAACCTTAACTGGAAAAAAAATGTCTAGCACACTCTAGTGAATCTTGGTCTCTATTTTGATGATTCATCTAGTGAGTCATATTCCTGGAAAGATTCTCTAGGGTCCCGCAAAAGCTCATGCTTATTGTCCAAGGCTAGAACTCTTATGCACAGTCACATCCAGTCTCTGTTTTGGGGGTCTGCCACTGTGCCTGGGTGGCTGGTGCTGCAAAGACTCAAAACATAACCACCGAGGAATAATCTAGACAAACCAACAGGTCCTGGAGATATTTCTGGATCTCAAATAAAGATGCCCTCTTGCTTCCTCGTGAGTTCCCCTCTGAGGTCTTTGGAGCCTTTAATGTGAGTGGACTTCATTCTGGACAATCTATAAAGAGGTTCTAATCATGTTTTTCGTCCAAAGAGAAGATACCAGGTTCATAATCTGTGATAACATCATCCCCTCCTCTCAAGGAGTATCTGCAACAGGATGCAACACTATCTGTTCTAGCTATCGCCACCACTGTTGTAACTTTTCCTGGGGCAAAAAGATCCCTAATCCCTTTAAGCCAGCATCACTGAGAAGGGGCCAGGCCATGGAAAAGTCTGAAAAAGAATGGTAATCCAAAAGATAGTTTGCATTTTCTCCTAGACACAAAAATACTAGTGACTTCTCTACCAATTGATACAGGAATATTTTTTCCTGTCTTCTAAATATTCCACTATACTTGAATAAATCAAACTCCCTGACTCTTAATTAGGGGCCCAGGGAATAACACCCCGTACTTCCCATTCTATAATAATGGTTTTGACATTTTTATTTCTATCTCTTTTCCATAGTCTACAAGCTTTAAGAGGAAGCACACAATGTACCTTATATTTACCATAATTTCATTGTATAGTACAGTGCCTGACCTGATATAGTACACACAAAAAATACTTCTTAGTTAAATGAATGTATCAAAATTTTCCCATCAGTAAGTTAAGCCAACTAGCTAAAAGTTTAGGGTTTTGTCATTCCATACTTCTTCTTTCCCAAAGTGCATGAAGTAGAAATTAGCCCTTTCTAAATATTATTGCATGTCTTTACATAACAGAAAAATAAATAATAAAAAGCGTAGATTGAATTTTTCTTCATGAAACAACAGTTCTCAGTATATGAAACAACAGGATGGAATGTACAACTTGCTTTGGGGACCTCACCTGACTCTCCCTCAGATCATCTTGAAAAATGCACTGTGAATTATATCTTATCAGGTTAACTGACTACTCATTTTAGCTCTAAGTAAATGGCCAAACATAGCTGACATTTAACAGAGAACACAGAAGTAAAGATTGCAATCTTTTAAGTAAGTTTCAGACTTATCAAACATAGCATTTTTCTTGCATATTGCTGTCAGGAAAACTATGAGTAACACTTTTTTAAAAAAAAATCATTGTTGCCGTCAAAAGCTGAAAAACTTTGTAAGTTAATTGGGAAGTAAATTAAGAATCAGCATGTGAAAAATATAAAATCAAAATATTCATTTCACACAAAACCTCTGTGTCATGATTAATAACACTATTTTATAATAATCATGATTTCTCACAGTTTGATCTTTATAGGTTACCATAAGAATGCAGTTGATTAGTGTCTGCATGTATCTTTCTTGGTTATTACCTCTTAATCTCCTTTCTACACAAACAAAGGCATAAGGATATTAAGAAGAAGGAGAAGGAGAAAGAAGAGAACAGAGAGAAGAGGAAGGAGAAAATGAAGACAGAAAAAATATTACATAAAGGAATAGTTACTTTTCTGTATCAATTTAGTTAGGCCATGGCAACCAGATATTTGGTCAAATATTATTCTAGATGTTTCTGTGAGGGTATTTTTTAGATGAGATTAACATTTAAATCGGTAAACTTTGAGTAAAACAGATTACCCTCTATAATATGGGTGGGCCATAGCTAATTAGCCTCTTAAGGGAATTCTGCCAGCAGACAGCCTTCAGAATCAAACTGTAGCTCTCTCCTTAATTTACTGTCACCTAAGGAAAAGGCCATATGTCTCTTTGCGGAAGAACTGAAGAAATCCTTGTCATATGTACTGACTGCACTGTTGCAAACAACCCTTTGTTCTAGCTATCTGGCTCTTCACCAATAAATGAGCTATGGATCTTCAAATAGACACAGTTCCAGAAACTGAGTAGAGAATTATGACTTTTTACTGGAGTGACTACTGTTCTCTTTCTGCTCCGCCACGCGTGCCATTTTCTTGCTGTAGACGTTAACAGCACCCAAGCTGGCTGCCTGTCTCTTTTGCCCTTTGGAACACTATGCTCACTATCTTTACCACCACCTTTAGGTCACATGAACCTTAGCTGCTTTTCTGACATTGGAGGTCACTCCTGTTATTTTGAGATCCATAGATTAACAATTCCAAGTTTGTTACTGCCTCCCTTGTCATCAACCCAGCCTTACGGAAGAGCGCTACCACTTAACCTGTTGTGTTGCCGATGCCTCTCATCAATGCAATGCAGTTTGGATGGCCTTGGTGAATGGTATGTATTCTGGTTCCTCCTGAAAACCTCTCCTCTGGTAGGTTTTCTGGACTCACGTAATTTATTCTATCCAGCTTTCTCTCTTCCTGTAGCCTCTTTATTCTGTCATGGCAACTCAGCTATGTCTGTTGCTCAACATGGGACATTTCTTTCTTCATTCTTCTAGAGTGTTGAGCTATCTCTATTTTCTGGGGCCCTTGCCTGAGTGTTAAATCCTCATGTCCTGAGAATTCTTGCTTATGCAGTCTTATATTCTGGCCTACTCAGCAAGTACCCCCAAAGTGCAATCCCTGGGTCATTCCTTCAACTCCTGCTAATATAAGCTAATTCTTATATCTCCTCTATAAGTGTATATGCTCTTTCTTATCAACACATTCCAGTTGGATTAGGTTGCAATTTAATGTTAATTCCCAGCCTGTGACCCACGGGAGAAGAAATGAATCTCTTGAGGAAAGGTGGTCACCTGTTGCCCTTGTGAGAGAGGCTACTACAGGGTTCTCTGTCAGGCATAAACTGTTAGCTTTCACTAGGAAGGACTGGTGAGTCACCTCTGTGAACTCTGAGGATTCCAGGGCTCCAGCAGAGACAACTTCTTCAGGATCATCTGTCTAGAGAGTCTATCCAGATGTCCCCATCCCCCATTCAGCTTGACAGGTGTTATTTTCAGCTCTTCTGAAATGTTTTCTGAAGTCCTTTAATAACACTAAAATAAAGCAGATTTTGCTGAGTGCTTTGAAGATGAAAAAGGGTTACAGAAACTAGTCCACTTAACAGTCATTTGTCATGACATTATCCAGTTGCACAAGTCTCCACCAGACCCTGGAGAAAATATTTTTTCTTCAAGCATAAGATTTTTGGAGTTTACAGAAACTAAATACAAAAATCATGCTGCAAAATGAAATCTTGAAATCCTCCTATTGCTGTTTGGGAATCAGAGATAGAGTGAATATCAATAAGTCTTAAGACTTATTGTAAGCCAACTGGAAGATCTGACCAACAAAATTGTGCAGTTTTTTTCCCCCTTCCTTTAAATACAAGTATATGATTAAGAAGGGTTCCTTTCTCTGAATCTTCTCAGCCTCAAAATTTGACTTTGAGAGAAGAAGAAGAATATTGTGATGAGTAGTTAAAATGGTTGCTTTGAAATCCATTTGCTTTGAATGGTTGCTTTGAAATGGGAGGCAGCTAAATTTACGTTCTATTCTTTGAGCTGTAGCTGGCTTTTTTGAAGTCAGTCCCATGCTTGTCTGGTTCAGGGGTCAGTCAGATATTTGGGTAAAATTTATACACAGAGTTTGGGGCTTCTCCTCCCTAACTCTGTACTTTCTGCCATTTTCACCTTCAGATTCCAGAAGCTATGACTGCCCTGAACTCTGTCTTCTAGTTCTCCACAAGAATGAGGCTGATTTCTATTGAAGCTTTAGCCTCCCTGTCAGATGTAACTCTGGAGTAGTCTCAGGCTAAAAGCAAAACAAATGAGAAACTCACCTTTTACCCTGTAGTTTTACCCTGTGGTTTTCTCTGTTTCTAAGTGTTAACTCCCCTCTAGTATCTGCTTTTTATATATTTATTTTTCCAGAAAATATATCCACCTTTTCTTTATTCAACTTAAATCACTGAACTACATCAAGCCAAAAAGCCCTAATATTTTACAGGTTATATGCCAGAAAACATACCTCACTAGAATATTGTATAGTAGTAATTTGTTATATTTAGGCCTACTTAGATAAAGAAACAGTATCAAGCAGACCTTTTTTAACGAAAAAAGGGAGGAAGAAGCTGCAATTTCCTATTCCTACATTAATAATTTTCATTAGAGTCGGTGTTCTTTGTGGGAAGAGAAAACTAAATATAAAACTAGAATTTATGCATTGGCCAAAATAAACAGACCTAGAGGAAAATGTTGTCTAATTAAAAGATCATTGAAAATTATTTGCAGGCTATGATATCTACAATTACTAATCATTCTTATGTATAGTGTTCTATAGAGTTTTGTTTTTTTTTTTAATGCTATTCTTGTCTGCTTACATTCTTTTTATTTATGTATGTATGTATGGCTGTGTTGGGTCTTCGTTTCTGTGCGAGGGCTTTCTCTAGTTGTGGCAAGCGGGGGCCACTCTTCATAGCGTTGCGGGGGCCACTCTTCATCGCGGTGCGCGGGCCTCTCACTATCGCGGCCTCTCTTGTTGCGGAGCACAGGCTCCAGACGCGCAGGCTCAGTAGCGGTGGCTCACGGGCCGAGTTGCTCCGCGGCATGTGGGATCTTCCCAGACCAGGGCTCGAACCCGTGTCCCCCGCATTGGCAGGCAGATTCTCAACCACTGCGCCACCAGGGAAGCCCTAGAGATTTTTTTTTTTAACATAGAGATTTTCTGAGACTTGACCAGTTTCTCAAGTGTCCCTCCAGGATAAAAAATAGTAATAAAAATAAAATTAAACATTTAATCAGTTTTAAAATTTAAAAATCATTTAAAGTTAATAAGGAGCCATAGAGTATTATTTATTAAGACTGTGAGATAGCAACATTTTAGATTTAAGTATACAGAACATAATAATCCTTTGAGAAAACAAACAAAAATTTAATAGAAATGTACCATACATATGTTCAAATTAGGAAGTTTTCATTGACATGTGGTGTGGATTTTTTTCTTCATGCCTACTATTAGATTTAATATATTTTACAGTTCAAAAGATTAAATCTCTTTGTATTATTATGGTTTGACAGTAAACCTGGATTTTCAAGCACATGGGTGACAGTAATGCAACTGGAAAGTTTCAGAGATAATAATACAGACCCATGTAGAGGGTGTAATTGTCCCAGGGGGGTAAGAGACATAGGTGTACTTGCTTATTCATAGACTGGTGACAGTTTACTACGATGCTAATCCTTACTTGTTTGAATGAATTAAATATATTTAAAATGAATGGTCATGAAGGCTGAAACATTTGACGCTAACATCCTAGCAACATTTCGTAGTTTCCTGTTGGTACCGAAGTACAAAATGCTAGGAAATATCAGTGACGTTTATTGAAGCGATTTCCTTTTTCTGTACTTGTGGGTTGATACTTCCAATCAAGTGCTGCTGATTAGATTCTGAAAGCATGTAATTGATTTTCAAACTCTTTACATCCTGGTTGCTATGTTTAAACAGCCACATGAGAAACATTTCCTGAGTCTAGGTAGATTGCTTTTTGTTTTACATGAGCAATAGCTTAAAAGGTGAGTTGACATTTAAAGAAATAAATATTCAAGCACGAGGTACATTTGAAAGTCATTAAGATTAATAAAGGTTTACAATAACATATTATCCTTAAGTGTTGACACAAATACTATGCTGTATTCATCTGACACTAATCTGTCTAACATATGAAGAATGGAAGCAATGATTTGATTTTGACCCAAATAATGATGTAATCATAACCTTTGCAAGAATGAATTAAAGCATATTCTAACCTTTTCATTATTTCACATTTTCACTACCAGAAAATCATTACTCAAAAGGGAAAGGAATGATTTTGCAACGGGGTCTTGCTTAGGGTTATATTTCAATTCCTCATAATGAAACATAAAGGACAGGAAAAAGAAGGTGAGGACATTCTATCAAATCACTACTTGCAGTTTTTCATATGTAATACTCAGTATAGTTTAAGACTTAACCAAGAGAACAACCCATTATGTCTCAGCAGCAAATCTGTCAATATGCTGATGGAGCAGAGGCATAATATATGTTATTTGAATATTGCAACAGGTAACTTTTATTTGTAAAATGCAAGGAAGATTTTACTTTAAGGGAAAAACTTCACAACCTAAGGATTTAATTAAAAAATATCAAGTGAACAAAAATTCTGAAAGCCTGTGAACATTAAACTAGATGAAAATTACAAACTTTTAATATGAAAAATTAAGTAGATCATCCCTTGATTTGTTGAGCATAATAAAGCTTATTGAAACTAATCAAATGACATTTTTTCTTATGAAGGTCTTTCTGATATATAGCATTGGAAACTTACTTCATTGTTCATGATCATTAATGCTTAATTTAATTTAATTCTATTTATTTTAATATTCAAACCTTTATTAGCTTCTGACACCGGTCAACCCCACTCCTGGGAGCAGTTCCCTCCTATACTTGTAAGATCATTTAATATGTACTTCGTAAGGAAGTCTGCATTTAGACTCAGGTTTGTTTGCTTGATTAATTTGGTGAACTTAAAGACATTGCTTAGTCAAAATTCAAACAACACATGGATTCTAAATTGCTCCAAGGTAAATTCTCAATTCTATACAATTTGCTGATTTTTAAAGGGGGGAAAAAAAAGATTTTCTAACTTTTCTCCAATTGTTTCCAAGGACAATTGACAATTTAATGCTATCATTTACATGTAGGCCAAAACATGATTTGTTCCTGTCTCCTTTTCATTTAATTCAACTTAAAAAAAAAATGTATTGATGGCCCACAATGAGCCAGGTTTTATTTCACTTTCCAAAGATACTTTAGTGAATCAAACAAAGATGCCTGCCTTTGTGGAGCTTATATTCTAGAAGCGATGGGGCAGCAGATAATGATAAACATGGACACATAAGTGATATTTTACATTAAAAGGCAATGAGCCTTATGGAATGAAAGAACAAGGAAAGGGTTTTCAATTGTAGGCGGGGCCTGGGGGTGGATTATACTTTTACTTAGGCTGGTATGGGTAGACCTCCTTTTGGTGATAGTTGAGCCAAAAATTTGAAGAAGTGAGGGACTTCACCCATGAAGATATTTGGGGAAAATTGACCCATTCAGAGTCAGAGCAAAATCCTAAATGTGGAACTTGTCTGGTATGTTTGGAGAAAGCTATGAAGCTAGTGCCACCGGAGAAGCAGAAGGTGAACCGGAGCTCCCGCTGCATCTCAGTGATGTGAGATGTCTGAGAACTAAGGGAGGGGTAATCATGTGGGGCTTTTAAGTCATTTTGAAGAGTTTGGTTTATATTCAGAGTGAAATGGGAGCTAATTTAGAAAGACTGAACTTCTGTTTGTTAATGACAATTCTGGCTACCATATAGAGAAGTTGTGGGAGAGGAACTGGGGTCCAATCAGGTCACCTAATGATGAAGCGCTTCCTGTAATTCAGACAGGGAGTGACAGGAAATATAGCCAATCCAAATAAGTACATCTATTTCAGGAAACACCCTGAAGCATCTTTGAATAGGACACTATCTAGTTTACACACCAGTCACATCCGATATTCAAAGGATTTTATAAGGTTATCACTTTAAGTTAAGTTTGGGAACACACATTCACTCCTCTTCTGTGGAGAATGGCTTTTGGCAAGATATTTTTAGTGCCATAACTACATTTCAGTGTGAATTATTTGGTGTGCAGATTATATAAAATGCTTTGACGTATACTATATCAGTACACAGTAAAATCAAAGAGGAGAACTAAGCAGGGCTTAATTCATAGGCCTAGTGTTGCAAACTTCTTTCCCTTTGTCCCTCTGAAATCTGCTTCTCAGAGTTAGACACAATAGGTTGAGCAACAAGCAAGGATTAGGTATGGTTCACATATGATTCCAGAGTTGGTTTATAATCTTGAATGAGAATTGAAAAGTCAAAACCCCTTTACTACAATTCCTTCTCATGTGACTCTTGGGCATGCCATGTTTAAGAGGTACTGTGTCCCACATCCCTTTAGAAATACTAAGTATTTATCTAACTGCCATTCTCCTAGCTCTTTCTAGTCATGGTTCCAAACTGAGCCATGATTTTGAACCATCATTCAACATTTTAACGAGTATGT
Source organism: Balaenoptera acutorostrata (assembly GCF_949987535.1). Lineage (NCBI taxonomy): Eukaryota > Metazoa > Chordata > Mammalia > Artiodactyla > Balaenopteridae > Balaenoptera > Balaenoptera acutorostrata. The sequence continues at coordinate 20,854,161 of NC_080065.1, read as the reverse complement.
ATTTATGTATCTAGTAAGTTTGGCCAGCCTGGCATTTTCATATGGATTCCCACATATACAGTTTAGGAAGATTACACACATTAAAATGGTTCTTTCTTCCAAAAGTCCCTGTTATATTTACTATAGAGAAAAAAAATTGGATGATCATTTTAACCCTTGCTAATGTTTTTTACAAGATTACAAAAAGTTTTATCTAATAAATAACATAACATATGTTTTATAAAATATAGATAAATTTTACAAAATATATACAGAGGTTTTATTAATAATTAATAATTAGTAAATAATTAATAACCAATACAAAACCAATCAGGGGGTTGCTGCTCAGATACACAATTATGAGGATAAAAACAGAACAAAAACAAACATCACTGGAATACAGACCCCCCTCAGCTCCACCACTAACTAATAATAGGGATTGTCCTTAAGGACCTCCTGCCTCCCTCTTGCTGTCAGAATCCATTGTTAGCGACACCCTTTCTCTTTCATCCCTCCACATGTGTACAAAACTCCCAGTACAACTGTATTTAGCTGTGTTCTTTCTCATATCAGGTAAAAAGTAATATGCAAATAAACATGTAATCAAAGAGGTGAGTTATTTGTCAAATCTTGTGAGTTGCAAGGTCTTCTTAGTATGAAAGCTAAGGAGAAATTCAATGTTTATATTAGAAAAAAATGAATTTAATTATGAAATGTAATCAGCACTCATATTCTGTGTGCCTGCTCCTTGAAAAAAGTTTTGCTAAGTCATGCCTTCAATTTCAAGGCCTTACAGTTCATTGGAATGAGGAACTATGAATAGATATGTGCACATCACTAACTCCAGTATAAGACACTGGGAGAGAAGAGCTGGAAGGTAGCACTATAATGCCCTAGATTGCACTAGACATTAAATCTTTACCCATAGGATACCCATTTCATTTTACTAAATGGCTCTCTATAAACCTAGTGAAATGAATGATTTGCCAGATATTGTAAAGAGGGTAGAACTACAGGGTTTTATAGTGTAGGTTCAAACTCTTTGCCTGACTCTCATAGTTTATAAGCTAGTCTCTTGCAGCCTTAACACAATGATGTTAAAAGCAAAGCAGCTACAAATTCCCTACCGTCCTGTGCCCCCGTATCTCCAACCAGGAGTCGCTGAGAGGACAGAGCAAAGCGTCACCCTGCTGAATAGCAATTATACTGCTTCTGTAATACCTATAATAACTGGCCCTAGTTTATAAAATTGAAACAAACTGCTTACAAGTAATTATTTTCAAGCAACATAAATAGTTTAAAGCTATTGCATCTGAAAAGTTAATTACCCTGAGTGCAACTCAGCATAATTTTCTTTTATAAAATATTTTATATTAAAAACCAGGCTGTTCACTAATGTCAGACAAAGGATTGTTCCCTTTGTGACAAGTTCACTTTTAATTTGCTTTTATTAATTATTTACTGATCCTATGCATAAAGAAAAACTGGAAATATATTACATAGTCTTTTATTTTTGGAAATTGAGATATATTTAGAACTAAAGAGGAAATGAAGGAAGTAAATGTTCTTGTAATTCTTCACTCTCTGGCCGCTGCTATTCCAGAGACAGGAACAGCCCCCAAGACCACACTGTGAATTAGTCTGAGAATATCAACTGGGCTCAGAAACTTCCTCTCCCCCGCCCTCCAGCAAAACACATTTTATAACCAATCTTAACGAGCTGCAGTCTAGTGACTGTCAGTGGTCATACCAACAAAGCTGACAAATTAATTTACCTTAAAGCATAGTTAAGTGGTAATAGCAGTGCTGTTTTCTCAGAGAATGTTTGCATTTCAGTAGGGACTCCAGGTTACCCCAAAGGAATTGACAATTAATAGTGAAGCTATACAAATGGCACTGATCAGAAATACGTATACAAATGGGACAGTATTAAGGTATATCTATTTTTTCTACATATATTTGCTCCTACAATTTCAATTAGATAATGATTTTCTGTTTTCTTTCTCAATGGACATTTGTTGTAGGAAAGCAGAAAAAAGCATCTTAAAGCCAAAGACTTTTCCAGTATTTTATAAAATCTGAAATTGAATAAAGAGGTAGGTGTTCCACATTAGAAATAAAGAGGATGATAACTTTGGGAAAGACAAGCCAACAATTGGCTGGTTTTCCCCAAGGATGAAAGCAGGTTGGAAGAACCTGAGGATTGTGAGAGTCATGAGCTGACCTCCACCTGTTTGTGGGGAGGAGGCTGGGCGTGAGCTCGGGCTTATGGAAAAGGATGGAACTGAGCAATGTGGACGCTGGATCCCCACCCAGGAGCACCTGTATTGACCTAGTTCCTGAGCACGGCCCAGAAGCAACAGAGCTAATGGGAATGTGTCCTATAATACCTTGGGGCCATGTAAACATGTAAAGCACTGCGTTGTGCTGGAGTGGAAGTGTGCGCCCCAGTAATTGAGTTTAAATTGTACTTCTCCCATTCCTAGTAACTCTATTTTTGCAATCACACTCCAATCTCTCAGCTTCTGTCTTTCTAGGTGTCTCCTTGAGCACTATACATCACAGCAGATGCAAAGCAGGGTGTGATACATCTTTCTGGAACATCAAGTTTTTTTTGTTTTTTTTAAAAAGTATTTATTTATTTATTTATGGCTGTGTTGGGTCTTAGTTTCTGTGCTAGGGCTTTCTCTAGTTGTGGCAAGCGGGGGCCACTCTTCATCGCGGTGCGCGGGCCTCTCACTGTCGTGGCCTCTCTTGTTGCGGAGCACAGGCTCCAGACGCGCAGGTTCAGTAATTGTGGCTCACGGGCCCAGCTGCTCCGCTGCACATGGGATCTTCCCAGACCAGGGCTCGAACCCGTGTCCCCTGCATTGGCGGGCAGATTCTCAACCACTGCGCCACCAGGGAAGCCCGAGCATCAAGTTTATTAACTAGAATTGGAAGAACCAAGGAGTTCTTGGAACAAGAACTATCCCCCTCCCCCACCAACACGGAAGACAGAAGAGTGGGGGAGGGGAGACATGACCCAGGAATGACAGTCCAGTCTCTGAAGTTTCACCCAGGTGGGGGTTGAGGGGCAGACCTGCAGCCACGGTGGCCTCGCTTTCGGTCGCCCGGGCTGCTCCGGACCATCCTCTGAGCTGGCCAGGGTCTTGGATACGATGCTTCTGAAGGCCGCGCAGAGAACACACTCATCTTCCACTGGACCGGGCCCCAGGGAGCGCGGCGGCCTGACCTTCCGGCCTCAGTCATGCATGGGGTTCACATGGGCTCACTTTATTATGACGCCTCATGCTGGGCAGCTTGCAACAAAGATGTTTCAAAACAAAGTTCCAGATTCTCCTAGCCACCCCTTGCTTTTTCTGGCTGTGGCCAGAGGGAGTGGCTGAGGACACACTCTCAGGCTGCCCAGTGTGGGAGGACCCTCCAGTGTTGGACACACCCGGGGGGCAGCTGGTTCCCTCTGGGGCTCCAATCCTGCTGCTGGTGGAGGAGGATGTCCCAGTGCCACACTGGGGGGCTGGGATGGGGGTGGGAGTCCTCCCCTCCAGGCTGGGTGGGGGACAGGCAGACTCACCGGTCTTCTGCCCCGCCTGCTGGTCTTCCTGCAGCTGCACGTTTTCTCCCTGGTAGAGCCACCTGCTTTTCACGGGGGACACCACAGGGCTTGGAGAAGGCTCAAGTTCACTGCCGCTGAGGTCCCCGCGACAGAAGGGCCTCACAGTTACGATGGAGACCCTTACCTGGGGTTTCTTGGAGCTCACACTGCCTGTTCCAGCATCCTGGATCTGGTTGCAAGTCAAGCCCGGAGTCGTCACCGTTGTCACCTTCAGGTCCTCTTCACAGGGTGGCTGGAGTGGCTCCTTCTGGCCCATGTTTAACCAAGCATGCCTCATGAGGTCAGGCACGCTGCCTCTGTCACTGGGGTTGAGGGCAATCATTTTTTGTAATAGATCCCTTATCTCCAAAGACAGATAAGATGGGATGTAGTATTTCCCTTGTAGGACTTGCTTCCGCAGCTCCTGGAAGTCTTTTCCCCAAAAGGGCTGGCACCCAGTTACCATGGTGTAGAGCACTACTCCCAGGCTCCACACGTCCACCGCAGGGCCGTAGCTCTGCCCCAGGAACATTTCCGGGGCAGAGTAAGGGGGTGTGCCGCAGATTGTGTCCATTTGTCCAGAGTCATCACATTTGTTGCTGAGGCCAAAGTCTGTAAGTTTGATATTCATGTTGGAATCAAAGAGGAGGTTCTCTGGCTTCAGGTCACGATGCACGATGCCCCTCTGGTGGCAGTGCTGCAGGGCAGAGAGCAGCTGCTGGAACGGGCCTCGGGCCTCCGCCTCTGTCATAAGGCCATGGATCTTCAAATAGTGGTACATGTCCCCCCCACTGAGGTACTCCATCACCAGAATAAATGCCTCCTCTGTGTCAATCGCCCCCAGCAGTTTTACAATATTGGGGTGATTCAGGATCCTCATACCACACACTTCCCGGAAAAGTGCCTGGACACTTGCGACGCTCTGACGCCTTTTCTTTATCACCTTGAGAGCCACCTCTGTCCCGGTCAGAATGTGCCGCGCCAACTTCACTTTACCAAAGGTGCCTTCACCAGTGGTGCGGAGGATCTCAAAGTCATCAATATGAAGCTTCTTGTCAGCAGACTTGGTTGTGAGGCCCTGCATCATGGTGACCTGCTAACTACACTGACTGACAGCACTACCTAGCAACGCTAACTACGCTAACTAACAATGCTAACTGTACTAACAGTGCTAAGTGTGCTGTCTCTACTAACAACGCTAACTACGCTAACTGTACCAACAGCGCTAACTAGCACTAACTACACTAACTATGCTAATCAAGTATTAACTACACCAGCTATGCTAACTATACCAACAGTACTGACTATGCTAACTGTAAAAATCTAGCAATACTAACTAAAATTAAGATACAAATGAGAAAAAGAACAAAGGAAGAAAAGAAAGCAGAAGAAATGGAAAAGAAACACCAAAAAATTGAGAAGAAAAAATTTAAAACTAAAAGAAATGATAGAGAAAAATGAGAAAAAGGCAAAGAAGAAAGAAAAATGAGAAAAATAAAAAAGAGTAGAGAAAAGAGAAAAATAAATCAACAAAATGGCAGAAACAAGGAAAAAACAAGCTAACTGTAGGTCCAAGGCCGTCAGGTCACCAAAAGCAGCTTCCTGGGCTCTAAGGACCAAAAACCTGGGCCCAGCTGCCCCTTTTACAGGGCTCTGTGAAGTACATCACAGTGGTGCACTCTGAGGTCAGAGCAAGAAATGGACGCATCACAGCTGGGGGTAAACCACAGGGGTTTTCTCACTTCTTGAGTTCAAGGCCCCTTTACACTTAGGAAAAAGGATCCCAAAGAAATTTTTCTTTACGTGTGTTATTAGATATTGGTATTCACTTTGTTATAAATTAAAATCTGTAGGATACTTCAGTGGCCTTTTTATTTCTCGTTTGAAAATCTGTAATAATTTTAAAGACCTCATAATGTCTACACTTGAAATATTCAATTCCTTTTCCTTAAATTCTGGTCTCAAAATAATGTTACAACTTAACTGATTTCACGATACTATACAAAATGTTCTGCTGCATAAGACACGATAAGGTCCATGATGAAAGTTCTATGAAGCTGAGAGAAGATTTGCCAGGAAGGTCATGAGCAGATTTCTCATCAGGAGCCTCGGAGGCCAGATGGCATGGCTCAATGTACTTCAAGTGCTGAAGGAAAGAAACCGTCAACCAAGAATCCTATATCTAGCAAAACTTTCCTTCGAAAATGAGGGAGAAATCAAGACATTCCCAGTTAATCAAGAGTTGAGAGAGTTCTTAACCACCAGACCCGCCTGCCACAGGGAGTTCTTCAGGTTGGAGTCAAGGACCCTGCACAGTAGCTCAAAACCTTATGAAGAAATAAAGACCTCTGGCAAAAGTAGATAGACGGGCGATGAGAAAAGCTAATACTGTTGTAACTTTGGTTTGTAGCTCCACTTTTTGTTTTCTATTTGATTTAAGAGACTAATATATAATAAAACACACCACACACATAGAAATCAAAAAAAAAAAATCTATACCTAAAGCTATTACTAGAATTAAAAAATTTCACACATCTTATTAATATATACACTTGATGAAAAAAGCGTTGAAAATTAGCATCAATATTGATATAACTATTTAGGAATTTAGATTACATGTTCCCCTATATAATTAAATTAATATTTGGGAGAAAATTAGGAGATAAAAATTCTTTGAAATCTTAACATTTCATTATAAAAATAACCTTAATAATTACATAAATGAAGTAGAACTTTGGTGTGTAGATTTCTATCTACATATACATGGAAAATTATGAAATATATACAAACATGTACACACAGAATGGCCTTTACATATTCTATGAAAAATTCGTTCCCACCAACTAATGTATCACGGAAAAAAATTTCCAGAGGAGATATAGATAGATCGATCGATAGATAGATAGATAGATAGACAGATATGGATATATGTATCTATGTTTGCCTCTATAGACCCTTACTAGTAGTTGACATTATGGATGGTTCTACTAATTGACTCTTCTCAAATTTCTCCATGTAAGTTTGAGATAAACATGTAGGACAGCTTTCTTACCATGTGGGTAGTAAATGGGAGCAACAAGGACTATTGAAGGAGAACACAGCACATTGCTGCGTTAGTCTACTGAATATACTAAAAGGAGAAATTGAACCATCCCCATGTCAATCCTTGGGGATTAAGCAGAAGAACAAGGTGTTTACGTTACTCAAGTTTCAAACAAGCGAACAAACACCTCAGCACTTCCAGGTAACTACATTTCCACAAAACCTCCTATGAACATGCCAGTAAGTCCAGAGCATCAAGAACTATGGCTAAAGAGGCCTTATGAGGCACTCAAAGACCTCACTTAGCCTAGAGTAAGTGGTTATACAGACTAATCCTTCTGTAACCCAAGTGAGGGGTGGAGAAGAAGCACTTCCTCATAGCATAGGGCAGTGGTGATGGACAGAGAATATGCAAGGAATGAACTCTTAATACTGGCATCTTGTAGGCACACAGAGTATATAGATCACAGGAACAATGAGAAAAGAAACCTTTAGTTCCTTTAATTGGCTGAATTCATTAGAGGCTAGTATGGTTTAGACAAAAAAAAAAAAAAAAAAAAAGAGGCTCTTTCTAGCACAGGAGTTGGAAGATTGGTGGCCTATTTCAGTAGTTCTTATATAATCCAAACTCAGGTGAACAAGTGTTAGAGACAATATACTTTATTATTATCAATCTTTGTAGGAGAGGCATAAACCCAGTCTGATTATATTTGAAAAAAAACTACTGTGATAATACTTCCCTTCCATGTGTTGGAGTATAATCTGCCATAATATATTTGGAGAAAATCTGGAATTTATCATATTCACAGTGAAAAAAAGAACAATCTGCCAGGGATTGGGGAGGGGAGGAGGGAAGGATGAACAGCTAGAGCAGACAGGATTTTTAGGGCAGTAAAACTATTCCACATGATGTGGTGGTAATGGTGGGTACATAACATCGTGCCTTTGACAAAACCCACAGAACTGTAGATCACAAAGAATGTGAGCCCTTAAAATAACTGACTTTATTTTATAACAATGTATCAATGTAGGTTCAGTTTTAACATGCTTACCACACCAAGGCAAGATGGTAATAATGAGGGCAAGGGAAGGAGTGGGAGGGGGAGTATATGGGAACTCTGAACATTCTGCTCAATTTTTCTGCAAGCTCAAAACTATTCTAAAAATAAATTCCAATAATTCAAAAAATGTAAAGGGAATAAGAAAGGCATATTAAGTTAATGCTAAACTAAAAACTTTGGAGTAGGCATATTAATGTCAACAAAGCTGATTTAAGAATCAGCTTGGGACACCTGGAAGCAAAGGGCAGGGTTAGCCCCTACAGCCAGTGCTGCTTTACAAGATTTGGAATAAACACATAACTGAGTCTTTTGCTCCATGTGGGAGTGAAGAAAAGTGTAGGAGGGGCCTTGCCTCCAGCCTTACAGTGAGCTCCCTGAGGGGTTGTTCTCTATCTTGTTTCATACTGAGACTGTTTATTGGTGACATTCTTTCTGGGTCAAAACCATTCCAGTGGGGGTAAGCTGAGACGAAGTGAGAGAGTGTCATTGACATCTATACACTACCAAATGTAAAATAGATAGCTGGTGGGAAGCAGCCGCATAGCACAGGGAGATCAGCTCGGTGCTTTGTGACCACCTAGAGGGGTGGGATAGGGAGGGTGGGAGGGAGGGAGATCCAAGAGGGAAGAGAAATGGGAACATATTGTATATGTATAACTGATTCACTTTGTTAGACAGCAGAAACTAACACAACATTGTAGAGCAATTATACTCCAATAAAGATGTTAAAAAAATTTTTTTTTTAATTAAAAATACCAAGGAAAAGGTGGGACATTACATATTAATAAAAGTATCAATTCTCCAAAAAGACATAAAACTCCTAAAGTTGTGGAATCTGACATCAAGCTTTCAATATATGTGAAGCAAAAACTGATAGATCAAGTAGGTACAGAATCAGTCAGGATAGACTTGACCTGGACAGTAATAGCAATCAAACTAATATAATTGGCATTTATAGAATACTCCACTCAACAACAATAAAATATACATTTTTCTCAAGCTCATGTGGATCACAGAGAAAAGTCTCAAGAGGAATTTTAAAAAGCAATTATATAGAATTAAAAATTTTAAAAAAATTGTAGATACAGAGAAAGCAGTGCTGAGAGGAAAATTAAGTGCATATATTCAGAAAGAAGAAAGATCTATAATCAGTAATCTGAGCTCCACCTCAGGAAACTAGAGAATGAAGAACAATTTAATATTAGTGTAAGCAGAAAGTAAAAAGAAATAATACATATGTGAGCATAAGTTATTGAAACTGAAAACTTTAGTAGAGAAAATCAATGAAACCAAAGACTTCTTTGAAAAGACCAGCAAAACTGATAAACCTCTAGCCAGGTTAACAGAAAAAGAAAAGAAAAGAAAAAATAATTACCAATATCAGAAATTAAAGAGACGTCATCCTGACCTGTTTCATGAATGTTAAAAAGGCAGTAAAGAACAACAAGCAGAACTCTATAATTTAGATGAAACAGAATGGTTTCTTCACAGACACAAATGCTTAAAACTTACACAAGGAGAGACAGGTAATCTGATCAGGCCCATATCTATTAAAAAAAAATTGTATCAATAATCAAAAACCTTCCAAAAAAGAAACCTTCAGTTCAGATAGTCACCGGTGAATTTTACCAAATCAAAAGAAATGGTGCCAATTACCACAATCTCTTCCAGAAAATAGAAGCTGAGGAAACTCATTCTATGAGGTCAGCATTACCGTAATACCAAAACCAGACACAAGCATTACGTGAAATAAAAATATTTATATATCATGTTAAGAAGTTGAAAACTTTCTCACTAAAATCCAGAAAAAAGGAAAGATATTCTCTTTTACTCTTCCTACTCTCCGTTTTACTGAGATTTTTAGCTAGTACATTAAAACAAGAAAAAAAAAAAAGAGAGAAAGTATTTGGCTTGGAAAGGATTAAATAAAGCTGTCTATACTTGCAGATGACATGATTGTCTCTGCAGAAAAATATAATTTTGGAAAATTATGGAAATAATAAAGGACTATAACAAGGTCACAGGATTCATGGTTTAGTATATATTCTTGTGTATATGCTATACATACATATATATGTATTTTGTATATATACCGTACATATAAATATAAACACACATACATTTAATAAGTCAATGAAATTTGAAATTAAAACATACCATGTTGGGCTTCCCTGGTGGTGCAGTGGTTGAGAATCTGCCTGCCAATGCAGGGGACACGGGTTCGAGCCCTGGTCTGGGAAGATCCCACGTGCCGCGGAGCAACTGGGCCCGTGAGCCACAACTACTGAGCCTGCGCGTCTCGAGCCTGTGCCCTGCAACAAGAGAGGCCGTGACAGTGAGAGGCCCACGCACCGCGATGAAGAGTGGCCCCCGCTTGCCGCAACTAGAGAAAGCCCTCGCACAGAAACAAAAACCCACCGCAGCCAAAAATAAATAAAATAAATAAATAAAATAAATTTCTAGTTAATATTAAAAACAAAAAAAAAATACCATGTATATTGTACCATAAAAATGAAGTACTTAAATATAAATCTAACAAAATATGTATAGGAACTATATGTGCAAAGCTATAAAATGCTGATAAAAGAAACCAAAGATTAAATAAATCAAGAGGTATTCTGTGTATACTGACTGGAAAAATCAATATTATTAAGATGTTTATTCTTCTTAACTGTATCTATATATTCCATGCAATTCCAATCAAAATTCCAGTGAGCTATTTTCTTGATATTGACACACTAATATCAAGTTAATGTGGAAAGGAGAAAGACCTAAAATAGCCAAAACAATAATAGAAGATTAACAGCATAGCTGTAGTGCTAACAATTCCTGATTTCAAGAATTACTATAAAGCTACAGTAATCAAGAGAGCATGATATTGGCTCAAGAATAGACACATAGATCAATTAAACCATATAAACAGCCCAGAAGGAGATGCACAGAAATGCAGTCAACTGGTATTTCACAAGGGACAAAGACAATCAAGAGAGAAATAGATGAATGGATAAACAAAGTGTGGTACATTCAAACAGTGCAATATTATTCAATGAAGAAAAATAAATGAACTAAAATGCCATGAAAGGATATGGATGAATATTAAATGTATAGGGTAAAATGAAAGAAGCCAGTAGCAAAAGTCTACATACTGAATTATTCCACTTATATGACATCTGGAAATGACAGAACCTATAGGCATGGTAAATCAGCAATGGCCAGTAGATTAAAGAGGGGCTAGAAATGATGATGAAATACAGGGAATATGTTCAGAGTTTCAAAACAATGCTGTATACTTTCATTGCAGATACATGACACTAAGCATTTGTAAAATTCCATAGAGCTTTACAGCTCAAATAGTAAATATTAATATAAACAAATTTAAAAAAATCATTTAAGAGGTCAGGGGAATCCAGGATGGGTGCAGAATGTAACTCGGGGCTGGGTATATGGGAACTGTCTGTATTACCCTTTCAATTTTTCTATAAATCTAAAATCTTTTTCTAAAAACAAAAACTTATTTTTAAAAAATTCTGCAAGACACAAATAGAATACATTCAAAGAAAGTCACATCATAGTCAAACATCATAAATGAAAATAATATTTAACCAGAAAATAAAAAGATACATTATATTCTGGCACAACAATAAGAAGAATGAGAGCTAACATCATCAGAAACAAGTGAAGCCAGAGATAATAAAATCATATATTTAATGAAATTATAGGAAAAATGTGTAACCCCCAAATTTTATATCTACTAATAATTTTGTCCCAAAATTAAGGTTAAATAATGAAATTTTCAAATAAACAAGAAAAGGCAGAATTTGTTGCTAGCTGAACCAGACTGCAAGGAATACTGTTGATAGCTCTTCAGATAAAACAAAGAAAACCAAACCAAACCAAAACAAACAAACAAAAATGAGCACAAATTTACTGATGTACGTATCTGCAGGAAGAAATGAAGATCACCGGAAAGGGAAATTGTGAATTTAACTATAAAATAATATTTATAAAATATATTAAATAGTTACTAACTCTTTAAAGAAAAAACTCCACTGTGGATACATAACACATAATAGAAGGAGAATGAGTGACAACTAAAGTACAAAGGACAAAGCAACAATACATGGTATTTTACTTACAATAATGGCTAATTGGCATAATTTAAGTCACTTTGAAAAGTTAAAGATTAAAAAGCTGAATTTAGAAAATAACCAGTAATAACACAAAGCAACATACATTTAAAACACTGACAGAATTAACAGGAGTTACAGAAAAATATACAATGAACCACAGCTATTTCAAATAGGATTTTCTCATAATTAAAAACAAAAAAATCAGTAATGCTATAAAAGCTTTATTTTTTATTGAAGTAAAATTGATGTATACCATTATAAAAGTTTCCGGTGTGCAACACTGTAATTCAATACACAACGGGATCATCATCAAAAGTGTAGTTATCATCCATCACCACAGAGTCGATCCCTTTTACCCATTTTGCCCACCTCTCAACCCCTTCTCCTCTGCTATATCTGTTCTAGATATAAAAGTTTTAAACTATATTATTATCTAACTTACCTAACAGAAATTTATAGAATACTACATCTGGCAGCTAAAATACATAGTCTTTGGGGCTATAAAACAAGTCTCAATAAGTCACAAAGGATCATATGTTCTGTGAACATACATAAATGAATAAATGTTTTCGCGAAGAATAATGAGATAATCTTATGTGTTTGAGAATTAGCAGTACGTGTCTAAATTAACACTTGTTTAAAAAAATGCAATGGGAATTTAAAATATATTATTGACAGTATGGAAATAGAAATTTACCTTATCAAAACTTATATGATTGAGGCAAAACAGTCTTTGGATATACTTTATCATTTAAATATGAAAGTTTAAAAAATCAATAAGCTAAGCCTCCATCTCAAGATTCTAAAAAGGAAAAAGGAAAATTTAAAACCCGGAGGAAGAAGAAGGATAAAAAGTAGAATGATGAGAACAAAGAGCAAAGATATAAAATAGAGAAAAATAACAAAGCCATAAGCTTTAATCTTTGAAAGTTTAATAAAATTGATAAACTCTGTAGTAGTAGAATAATACCCCCTCCCAAGTTGTGTAAGTGTTATTTCCCAGAACCTGGGAATATGTTCCCTTACATGGCAAAGAGACATTGCAGATGCAGTTAAGTTAGGATCTCCATAGCGTTTCCTGAATTACCCTGGTGAGCCAGTGTAATCACAAAGGTCCTTATTTTGAAAAAGAGTAGACGAGGGAAGCAGAAGTGTCAGAGTCAGAAAAGGAGATGTGACAGTGGAAGCAAAGTGAGAATGATTTCATTTCAGGCTGTAAGTATGGAAGGGGGCCAGTAGCTGAGGATTGGGGAGAGCCTCTAGAAGCTGAGAAAGGCAAGAAAATGGATTCCCAGAATGTGCAGAAGGAATGGGGTCCTGTAAACATTTTAACTTTAGCTTAGTTAGACCTATTTTGAACTGTGATCTCCAGAACTGTAAAATAATAAATTTGTGGTGTTTTAAGTCACTAAGATTGTGTTAATTTGTTACAGCAGCAACAGGAAACTAAGAGAAACCCTTAGCAAGACTGATAAAAAATGTAAAGTACACACAAATTAACGTTAACTGAAAGCAATATAGTGGTGCCAATACACATATTTTCAAATTAAAGGAGAATAAGAGAATAGTGTATTTCCTTCTTGATTTTCAATACTGTATTTAGCAGAAACCAACTTTATTTATTAGCATAAGGACATAGGGGCAACAATGAAAAACAACAATCATAAGGAGAAAAAAGAAAAGAAAACAAAATGTACTATTTAATTAATTGTAAATGGATTAAAAAAATCATCCATTTTTAATTTGCTGTTTGTTAACTTTTTTTTTTAACATCTTTATTGGAGTATAATTCCTTTACAGTGTTGTGTTAGTTTCTGCTGTATATCAAAGTGAATCAGCTATACATATACATATAGCCCCAGATGCCCTCCCTCTTGCCTCTCCCTTCCCCCGTCCCTATCCCACCCCTCTAGGTGGTCACAGAGCACGGAGCTGATCTCCCTGTGCTTGAGTATCTTTTTAAAACAGCAAGATGTCCGGATCCTAATATCAATAAAACAAATTAGGACAATAAATGACTCCATTAAAATAAATCTGTTGCCCATAAATTTTCTAGCAATTAATATAAATCAACTTTATTATAAATTGTATAGTACACTCCTGCCAAATTGAGAACTATATATTTTATTTCCATCTGTATTTTGAAGTGTGAATACTAGAAAATTAGCTTTAATAAAAGCTCAATTAATCTAAGTAATAATGCCTAAATATCTCTTGGTGTGAAGGGTCTTGAAACACATGATTTTCCATCCCAATGCCAGTTTTGTCTAATCATCTTATGGGCAAAATTTATGTCATATTTTTACTTTGAAAAATCTATTTGGAACAAAGAAAACTATAGTTAGGCAACAATTCCTGTATTGTTGAAAATTAGCAACTGTTATCACAACAACAACAATAAAATGTACTTTGACTCCAATGTAATTATGTACTTAATTTTTCTCTTTTTTAATTTTCAAGAACCATTTTTTATTAAACCCATATAAGAAAATTTACTTATCGGTGTTATTTATATTTAATTTACAAGAAGACTGAAGCGAAACCCGCGGCGGCCGTGTCCGCGGCCCTGCCGAGCCCGGCGCTGCCTCGGCTCCCCGTCGCCCGGCCCCTCGGCTCTGACTGGCCGCGGCCCGCCCTCCCCCGGCCCCCGATCCAGAGCCGAGGGGCCTGCCCGTCCCCGCCGCCCGGAGGCGGCGGCCCCGGCCGCGGCGGTTGTGTCGGTTGGCGGCGCCGATGGACGGTTGGTAGCAGCCGCCGAGGACGAGGCGGCGGCGGAAGATGGTGCTGGGAGCCCCGGGCCCTGCTGCTGCCGCCGGAGGAGGAGGAGGCTCTGCCCGTTCACTGAGTTTAACCAGTAACGCCATTCAGTTGCCAATATCAAGCAAAGCAAACATAAGCCACTTTTAATCTGCTTTTTAAGAAAAGTGGTAAAATCCTTTTCACAGTGCCTGACGTAATCGTTATCAGAGTGAGGTATAAGCTCCCAGAATCCAGAGAAATCATCATGAAGTTGTATGTATTTCTGGTGAACACTGGAACCACCCTGACATTTGACACTGAACTTACAGTGCAAACTGTGGCAGACCTGAAGCACGCCGTCCACAGCAAGTACCAGATCGCTGTTCAGCACCAGGTGCTGGTGGTCAACGGGGGAGAGTGCATGGCCGCGGACCGGAGAGTGTGCACCTACAGCGCCGGGACGGACACAAATCCAATTTTTCTTTTTAACAAGGAAATGATCTTATCTGAACGTCTACCTGCTATTCCTAAAACTACCTTTTCAACAGAAAATGACGTGGAAATAAAAGTTGAAGAGTCCCTTATGATGCCTGCAGTTTTTCACACTGTTGCTTCAAGGACACAACTTGCAGTGGAAATGTATGAAGTTGCCAAGAAGCTTTGCTCTTTCTGTGAAGGTCTGGTCCACGACGAACATCTTCAGCACCAGGGCTGGGCTGCCATCATGGCCAATCTGGAGGATTGTTCAAATTCCTACCAAAAGCTACTTTTCAAGTTTGAAAGTATTTATTCGAATTATCTGCAATCCGTAGAGGACATCAAGTTAAAACTTACTCATTTAGGAACTGCGGTTTCAGTCATGGCCAAGATTCCACTGTTGGAGTGCCTAACCAGACATAGTTACAGGGAATGTTTGGGAAGCCTGGATTCCTTGCCTGAACATGAAGGCTCAGAAAAGGCCGAGATGAAAACCTCCACTGAACTGGTGCTCTCTCCCGATATGCCTGCAACAATGAACAAACTCTCCTTAACCTCATTTCACAAGTCCGTGGAACATGTAGCCCCAGACACCACAGATGCTGAAAGTGGAAAAGAAATGAGGGAACCTTGTCCAAGTCCTGCCCAGCAGGACGAAGCTGCAGTAGATGCTAAAGACGGTGACCTGCCCGTTTTTAATGCTTCTTTGTTAGACTGGATCAACGTGCAGGATAGGCCTAATGACGTGGAATCCCTGGTCAGGAGGTGCTTTGACTCCATGAGCAGGCTTGATCCACGGATCATCCGACCCTTTATAGCAGAATGCCGTCAGACTATTGCCAATCTCGATAATCAGAACATGAAGGCCATCAAGGGGCTGGAGGACCGGCTGTACGCCCTGGACCAGATGATCGCCAGCTGCGGCCGACTCGTCAACGAGCAGAAAGAACTCGCTCAGGGATTTTTAGCTAATCAGATGAGAGCTGAAAACTTGAAGGATGCGTCTGTGTTACCTGACTTGTGCCTGAGTCATGCAAATCAGTTGATGATTATGTTGCAAAATCATAGAAAACTGTTGGATATTAAACAGAAGTGCACCACTGCCAAACAAGAACTAGCAAATAACCTTCATGTCAGACTGAAGTGGTGTTGCTTTGTGATGCTTCATGCTGATCAGGATGGAGAGAAGTTGCAGGCTTTGCTCCGCCTCGTTATAGAGCTCTTAGAGAGAGTCAAGATCGTTGAAGCTCTGAGTACAGTTCCTCAGATGTACTGCTTAGCTGCTGTTGAGGTTGTCAGGAGAAAAATGTTCATAAAACACTACAGGGAGTGGGCTGGTGCTTTAGTCAAAGATGGAAAGCGATTATATGAGGCTGAAAAGTCAAAAAGGGAATCCTTTGGGAAATTATTTAGGAAGTCCTTTTTAAGAAATCGTCTGTTTAGGGGATTGGACTCCTGGCCCCCATCCTTTTGTACACAGAAGCCTCGAAAGTTTGACTGTGAACTTCCAGATATTTCATTAAAAGATTTACAGTTTCTGCAATCATTTTGTCCTTCCGAAGTTCAGCCATTCCTCAGGGTGCCCTTACTTTGTGACTTTGACCCTCTACACCAGCATGTACTTGCTCTACATAATTTGGTAAAAGCAGCACAAAGTTTGGATGAAATGTCACAGACCATTACAGACCTACTGAGTGAACAAAAGGCATCCGCGAGTCAGACCTCCCCACAGGCGGCTTCCTCACCCCAGATAGAAAGCACGACAGGAATCACAGCTACTACCTCACCCAGAACACCCCCTCCACTCACCGTGCGGGGCCCCTTGTGCCCTGCAGTCTGTCCCTTAGAGGAGTTGTCTCCGGATAGCATTGATGCACATGCATTTGATTTTGAAACTATCCCCCACCCAAGCATAGGTCAGAGTCTTCAACAGGCCTCGCTAGACTTGGATTCATTAGCAGAAAGTCCTGAGTCAGATTTCATGTCTGCAGTGAATGAGTTTGTCATAGAGGAAAACTTGTCATCTCCCAATCCTGTCAGTGACCCACAGAGTCCAGAGATGATGGTGGAATCCCTTTACTCCTCAGTCATCAATGCCATCGACAGCAGGCGAATGCAGGACACGAGTGCCCGAGGTCAGGAGCACTCGGGCCACCACACGTCTCTCAGCGTCCAGTTGGAGAAGTGCCGTGTCACTGCCCACGACTTGCACCTCAGTGTACAAACCATAAAGGAGGACCTTTGCCACTTCCGAACGTTTGTGCAGAAGGAACAGTGTGACTTCTCAAATTCTTTAAAGTGTACAGCAGTAGAAATAAGAAACATTATTGAAAAAGTAAAATGCTCTTTGGAAATAACACTAAATGAAAGACACCAAAAAGAACTACAGTCTTTAAAAAGTGAATATGAGGGCAAACTTGAGGCGCTAGTAAAAGAGAGTGAAGAAAATGAAAACAAAATCACAAAGCTGAAAGGAGACTTGGTGTGCCTTGAGGAGGTTTTACAAAATAAAGGTAACAAATTTGCTTTGGTTAAACGTGAGAAAGAAGCTGTCATCTGCCTGCAGAAGGAAAAGGATCAGAAGTTGTTAGAGATGGAAAGTATAATGCACACACAACACTGTGAGATTGAAGAACTGAAGCAGTCACGAGAGACCGTGCTGGACAACTTAAAGAAGCTCCGCATGGAGAACGATGAGAAGCTCCAGCTGGTGAGGGCGGAGCTCCAGTGCCTGGAGCAGGGCCATCTGAAGGACTTAGAGGACACTCTGCAGGTCAGGCACACTCAGGAGCTCAAGAAGGTCATGACCGCCCACGAGGTCTGTTTGGAGAAATTAGAAAAGGAAAATCAACAAAGAATCGAGCAGATGCAAGATTCTCATGCCACAGTCATCCAGGAAAAAGAACAGCAGCTCCAGGAATTAAAACTCAAGGTTTCTGATTTGTCGGACATGAGATGTAAGTTAGAGGTTGAACTTGCCCTGAAGGAAGCAGAAACGGACGAAATAAAAATTTTGCTGGAAGAAAGCAGAGCCCAGCAGAAGGAGACCTTAAAATCTCTCATCGAGCAAGAGACAGAACATTTGAGAACAGAGATAAGTAAACTAAACCAAAAGATTCAAGATGATAATGAAAATTATCAGGTGGGCTTGGCCGAACTAAGAACTTTAATGACAATTGAAAAAGATCAGTGCATTTCAGAGTTAATTAGTAGACATGAAGAAGAATCTGACATGCTTAGAGCCGAATTAAACAAAGTGACATCATTGCATCACCAAGCATTTGAAGTAGAAAAAGGCCTGAAAGAAGAATTGGCTGAACTGCAGAGTAAACTGGACTCAGAATTGAGTGCTCTTGAGAAACAAAAAGATGAGAAAATCACCCAGCAAGAAGAGAAATACGAAGCTATTATCCAGAAACTTGAAAAAGACAAAGAGGAATGTGTCACGAGGCACGAACAGGACCGAGAACAGCTGATTCAGAGGCTTAATTGTGAAAAAGAGGCAGCTATTGAGACTGCCCGTAAAGAAATGAACTTGGAAAGAGAAGCTGTTGAGAAGGAGTTGTTAGAAAAAATTAAACATCTTGAGAGTCAAATAGCAAAAAGTCATACCATTGAATCTACCAAAGAAGATTCTTCAAGCCTAGTCGCTGAACTTCAAGAAAAGCTCCAGGAAGAAAAAGCTAAGTTTCTAGAACAACTTGAAGAGCAGGAGAAAAGAAAAAACGAAGAAATGCAGAATGTGCGAACATCTTTGATTGCTGAACAACAGACCAATTTTAATACTGTTTTAACAAGAGAGAAAATGAGAAAAGAGAACATAATCAGTGATCTCAGTGACAAGCTGAAAAGCACGATGCAGCAGCAAGAGCGGGACAAAGATTTGATCGAGTCCCTGTCCGAGGACCGCGCGTGCTTGCTGGAGGAGAAGAAGAGGCTGGAGGAGGAGGTCAGCCGGCTGCGGGGTGGTGGGCCTGTCCCCTCGCCGGGGGTGGCCGCCACACCCGAGCTGTATGGGGCCTGTGCGCCCGAGCCCCCGGCGGAGGCCCCGGATGCCCTCGGTGAAGGCAGGCTGGACTCAGCGCTAGAGACCAGCATGATGTCTGTCCGAGAAAACGTCCACATGCTCTCTGAAGAAAGGCAGAGGATAATGCTGTTGGAACGAACACTACAGTTGAAAGAAGAAGAAAACAAGCGGTTGAATCAGAGACTGATGTCTCAGAGCATGTCTTCCGTATCCTCAAGGCATTCGGAAAAGATAGCTATTAGAGATTTTCAGGTGGGAGATCTGGTCCTCATCATCCTGGACGAATGACATGACAATTACGTGCTCTTCACCATGAGTCCCACCTTGTACTTCCTGCACTCAGAGTCGCTGCCTGCCCTGGACCTCAAACCAGGTGAGGGGGCCTCAGGTGCATCTCGAAGACCATGGGTCCTTGGAAAAGTGATGGAGAAGGAGTACTGTCAGGCCAAAAAGGCACAAAACAGATTTAAAGTTCCTTTGGGGACAAAGTTTTACAGAGTGAAAGCTGTGTCATGGAATAAGAAAGTATAATTTATGGAAGAAATTGAGGCATTCTGTGACGTTTTTCTGATCTGTCCCAACAGTGCTCATTCATCACTCCAAAAACAGGCCATCTTTTTATATACAAGTCAACACGACAGCATACTTCTTTAGTGTATATCATTTACTTTTTACCTGGCTACATTTTAGGAACAATAAATTCATCAAAACCCTTGGCTAAGTTAAAATGGTTTTGTTTTTGTTTTTCTACCCAAGTAACTCTAGAAATGCGGACCAAACTAGTTCACTTTCTCAAAGGGCACACGCCGTGCGTTGTGGTTTACGATCAGCCATATTCTTCGCCTGTTACATATACCTTAGCGTGAACTTAGATATTCAGTGTTAGTTGTTATTACCAGCACTTGTCCTTTTGTGAAATCAATATCAGAAAACTTGCACTCTTTAACACATTCTTTATAAAATGTATAAATTCTTCAAAACTATTTAAAGAGGAGTGTTATTGCATGCAGATAATCATAATTTTGAGTTTGCCTCTGTAGATTACTAAAACAAATTGTTTCATTTATTTTTTTAAATGCCCTTTGATGTTTCAAAACAAAAAGGAACTCTTATTTGATTGACTGACTTTAAGATCAGCCATAATCAGCAATCTTCAAAAGCACTTTGAACAGATTGGTCGCCTGGGTTCTACAGGGAGGAGTGAGCTAGTGGGGGTTTCTCAAGCAGCACACAGACCTTCCCAACACTTTATTATTCTGTTTAGAATAATCTTATTGATGACATCGTAATTCATGGTTCAGATTCAGAAAAATCGTATTCATTGTACATTAACCATTTAGAGGTCATTTAAACATAACAAAATGTTGTATTGTAAAAGACATGTAGAATTTTAAAACAATAAAGATTTGAACCTGTAAATGTGTGTGCCTTTTAAAGAAGGATACAATTTTTAATATATTTGAGTGATTGCTGGGAAGTGTGAAAAACTTGTTCTGTATCATATCAAAAGAGAAACATGTTTATTACAAAAATGTTCTTTAACTATATGCTATGTAACAGGGTAAAACAGTGTCACGTAGAATAGAATTGTGTGAAGCCGATCTTTAGCTAAGTTGCCACGGAGCAGAGGTATTTAAATGAGTAGTTGAGCTGGTTGAGACTTGTTTCAGGTTTGTTGCTAGAAGAACAATAATAAAGTGATTCTTTTATTCAGAAAATATTTAATTTCTTCATAAAAATAAGTTAAATATTTTTTTAAATATGTACGTCTAATAGTACAGAAAATGGAATAAACACCATAGTGTATAGAAAACTGAATTTGACAACATATTAATGAATAAATGAACAAATGATTTCAAAAAAAAAAAGAAGACTGAAGCAACAGTTATGTCAGTATTATATATTGCTTAAATTTTTTCACTGATTTTATGTTAGAGTTATTTGGAAAGTTTATAGTCCTTAAATTTCGATTAATGTCCTCACATTTTGTTGCATGTGTGCTCAGTTCTCCCAAAAATTATTTGAACTTGACCACTCTGAATATAAAGCTGGCATTCAAGTCAATCAAAAAATTACTTATGTCTTTGGTGAAATGTCTATTTACGTCTTCCGCCCATTTTTTACTTGGATTGTTTGTTTGTTTTTTTTGATATTGAGCTGCACGAGCTGTTTGTATATTTAGGAGATTGATCCTTTATCTATTGTTTCATTGGCAAATATTTTCTCCCATTCTGAGGGTTGTCTTTTCATCTTATTTATGGTTTCCTTTGCTGTGCAAAAGCTTTTAAGTTTAATTAGGTCCCAGAAGACATACAGATGGCCAAGAGGCACACAAAAAGATGCTCAACATCACTAATTATTAGAGAAATGCAAGTCAAAACTACAGTGAGGTGATACCTCACCCCCGTCAGAATGGCCATTATCAAAAAATCTAGAAACAATAAATGCTGGAAAGGGTGTGGTGAAAAGGGAACCCTCCTGCACTGTTGGTGGGAATGTAAGTTGATACAGCTATGGAGAACAGTGTGGAGGTTCCTTAAAAAACTAAAAATAGAACTACCATATGACCCAGCAATCCCACTACTGGGCATATACCCTGAGAAAAGCATAATTCAAAAAAGAGACATGTACCACAGTGTTCACTGCAGCACTATTTACAATAACCAGGACATAGAACTAACCTAGATGGATAAAGAAGATGTGGCACCTATATACAATGGAATATTACTCAGTCATAAAAAGAAACGAAACTGAGTTATTCGTAGTGAGGTGGATGGACCTAGAGTCTGTCATACAGAGTGAAGTAAGTCAGAAAAAGAAAAACAAATACGTATGCTAACGCATATATGGAATAGATTCCATATATGCAATCTAAAAAAAAAAAAAAGGTACTGATGAACCTAGTGGCAGGGCAGGAATAAAGATGTAGACATAGAGAATGGACTTGAGGATATTGGGTGGGAAGGGAAAGCTGGGGCGAACTGAGAGGAGCATTGACATACATACACTACCAAATGTAAAACAGTTAGCTAGTGGGAAGAAGCAGCACAGCACAGGGAGATCAGCTCGGTGCTTTGCGATGACCTAGAGGGGTGGGATAGGGAGGATGGGAGGGAGGCTCAAGAGGGATATGGGGATATATGTATGCATATGGCTGATTCACTTTGTTGTACAGCAGAAACTAACACAGTATTGTGAAGCAATTATACTCCAATAAAGATCTATTTAAAAATTACTTATGATTTAAGTGAAATTCATTAAGACTAAGTACTTAATGAAAATTAGCAAGGTGTTTTATCTCTCTTTAGAAACAAATATCCATTTTTACCTTTACTTGATATATCTGAAGTAACATATATAGATTTGCCTTTGAATATTACATTTCTTCCATCTGGTCCACTACTATTTTGGAAAGCTTGGTCCTTTCTGAGTGAGAAACATAAGATTTGAAATGATTAAGGTCCATTTATAACATTACTATTTGCTTAAATTTTATATCATTATCTGTCATTATTGAGTAGAATGCATCACCCCTGAAGGAGGCATATGAGTCTAACGGTAAAAATATAAGGATGAGGCATATATTTAGGTCATGGATAACTCAGCAGGTAATGAAGAACGGAGTAGGCATTTAAAATCCCCTACATTTGAAAATCTTGTAAGCCAAAAGATGATTCTTAAACTACAGAAAATGTTATGTGTTTATCTAATTGCTTGCTATTGTTTCTTGTTTTCTTTCATAAAGATGCATGGTACTGCTATTGAGGAAATTAAATTTACTTAGACCGCATGAAATCGTAAAATAAAACAGTACTAATTATTACTAATACTAATACTATGAGAAGAAGAAGGAGAAGAAGGAGAGGAAGAGGGGAAAATTCAATTGTAATAATTTCCATTTTTAAGTATTTTATGTCCCAAGCTCTCTGCTATGTGGTATATGTGAATTAACTTATTAAATCATCTCACCAGACTTGTGGGTAAGTACTACACTATATAAGATTCTTTTGCCTGAAAAAAATAGAAAATCCCAATTCAGTAAGAAAAATTTATTACCTCATATAGCAAAGACTCTAAAGGTCAGGCACCCCCAGGGTTGTTTAATTCAGTGGCTGAATGATGTCATCAAGAACCCAGCTTTTTTCGTTATTTTCTGACCTGCCCTCCTCAGCACCTTTGTTCTCAGCCTTCCTCCCTTCATGAGAGTAAAATGGTTATGACTCTGTGTGTAAACATGAGAACGTGTAGTAGAAAATGTGGGTAACTCTTCTTGTGTGAGTTTTCTTTTTTAAAGGGGAAACGTTCCCCAGACTCTTTCCAGCAGACTTCTCCAAATGTAAATGAAGATGAATACAAATTTA
The DNA here is from genome assembly GCF_949987535.1 of Balaenoptera acutorostrata. Classification (NCBI taxonomy): domain Eukaryota; kingdom Metazoa; phylum Chordata; class Mammalia; order Artiodactyla; family Balaenopteridae; genus Balaenoptera; species Balaenoptera acutorostrata. The sequence continues at coordinate 20,830,747 of NC_080065.1, read as the reverse complement.
ACCATGATTAAAATACATTTTTTATCTTTCGGGTAGGATCAAAGTTTCATAATCATCCCTAGATCTATCACTGGCAAAGAGAAAAAGATTTTAATGATCAGCTTAGAGTACGCAGGATTTAACAGTGAGTCCTATGGGAGAGAATTAAAAACATGAACAAAATAACCAAGTAGGGAGATTGAAAGTGAGGTAGGCAACCAATTATGTCTGCTACAGATATTATCTTTACTTTCTATATAATCAAACAAGGGATAAAAGAAATGGTGAGATTAACATTATTGGGACAGGAAGTTGCAGAATATGAATTCAATGACACGTTGAAGGGTTGGAGAGATTTAGTAGCTTGTTCCAATAAGACAATGCACAGTAATGTGTTAGAGGAGGAAAAAAGCAAAGAAAGACATTTCCCTGGACTTAAGAAGGTGATGTCTGTGCCAGAATTCATATCATTAAGTTATTTTCTGGACCAGACATTTATTTCAGAGATATAACTAATATTTTTACTGCCTTTTTTTTTTTTTTTCTATTTGAGGTAAGAGATTCTAGAGCATATTTGAATGTTGATGTGATGATCCAATACACAGGAAGAGATTAATGAAACAGAGAAAATCAAGTAACGGCAGGAGAAATTTCTTTCATAAGTCACTAGTAGAGGATAACAAGAATAATTACTGAGAGATTTAAAAGAAAGACATCCCTCACAATGTTTGAGAAGAATGAGAAAACATGGATATACTCAGTAAAGTCTGGAAAATTATTCATAGAAGACAATGCAGCCAGTGTTTTAGTTCACATCCTCATTATTATCCTCAATTTTTAATTTTTCATCTTTTTTCACCTCTTTATTCTTCACATGTTTCTCCCCATATACTAACTATTAATTTTCAAGTTCCTTATAAAAATTAAAATACTATTCTGGGGAAAATGTTACTAGAAATCTTTATACACTTACACAAACCTTAGAACTCAAGCACATCATAATGAAAACATGAACTAGACAAATATTTAGTGTTTGAATGGCATCAAATTTTATTGTGTTAAACTGTGTAAAACTTTCCTATAAAAAAATGTAAAGGTTTATATTAAGAAGTCAAGAGTGCCATTGTACTTTAATCAGGTGCTCATCTAAATGGAAATGAGCAAGACTAATTTTGTAGAATTTAGATGCTGAGCTGAACCAAACTTATTATAAAAGAACTGCTGGGGCTTCCCTGGTGGCGCAGTGGTTGAGAATCCGCCTGCCAATGCAGGGTACACGGGTTCGTGCCCCGGTCTGGGAGGATCCCACATGCCGCGGAGCAACTAGGCCTGTGAGCCACAATTACTGAGCCTGCGCGTCTGGAGCCTGTGCTCCGCAACGGGAGAGGCCGCGACAGTGAGAGGCCCGCGCACCGCGATGAAGAGTGGCCCCCGCTCGCCGTAACTGAAGAAAGCCCTCGCACAGAAACGAAGACCCAACACAGCCAAAAATAAATAAATAAATAAATAAATTTATAAAAAAAAAAAAAAAAAAAGAACTGCTGAATCTATCACAGCAAAGGTAAGTAACTATCTTGTAAAGTAAATTCACCTATAATGCAATAAAAAGATGTATTAAATCCAAGGATGAGATTTGTTGCTGACCTTGAATATACATTCAAATAGCTTTAAAAAAATCTGCCTGAAGGCCCCCCCAGGTGTGTGGTTGGACCAGGAGTATAGGGGGGAACAGAAGCGTTAAAGCCCACTTAAAGCCAACAAAAGATCAGAAAGAAAAATTAAGCAAACAATCCTATTTACCATCACATCAAAAGAAATAAAATACCTAAGAACAAACTTACCTAAGGAGACAAAAGAACTGTACTCTGAACACCATAAGATGCTGATTAAAGAAATTAAACATGACACAAACAGTTGGAATGATATACCATGTTCTTGGACTGGAAGAATCAATATTGTTAAAATGATCATATAACCCAAGACAATCCACAGATTCGACGCAATCCCTATCAAATGACCAATGGCATTTTTCACAGAACTAGAACAAAAAAATTTTTAATTTGCATGAAAACACAAAGACCCCTATTAGCCACGCCAACTTGAAGAAAGAAAAACGGAGCTGGAGGTAACAGATTCCTGACTTCAGACCATACTACAAAGTTACAGTCATGAAAACAACATGGTACTGGCACAAAACAGAAATATAGATCAATGGAACAGGAAAGAGAGCCCCGAAGTAGACCCAACCACCTATGGTCAATTAATCTATGACAACAAAGGCAAGAATATGCAGTAGAGAAAAGACAGCCTCTTCAATAAGTGGTGCTGGGAAAACTGGACAGCTACATGTAAAAGAATGAAATTGAACATTCTTTAACATCATACGCAAAAATAATCTTAAAATGAGTTAAAGACCTAAATGTAAGAATGGATACTATGAAACTCCTAGAGGAAAACATAGGCAGAAGACACTTTGACATAAATTGTAGCAAAATCTTTTTGGAACCACCTCCTAGAGCAATGAAAATAGAAACAAAAATAAACAAATGGGACCTAGTTAAACTGAAAATCTTTTGCACAGCAAAGGAAACCATAAACAAGACGAAAAGAGCCTACAGAATGGGAGAAAATATTTGCAAACGATATAACCCATGAGGGATTAAACTCTAAAGTATACAAACAGCTCACACAGCTCAATATAAAAAGAAAAAATCAATGAAAAAAATTGCAGAAGATCTAAATAGACATTTCTCCCAAAGACATAGAGATGGCCAACAGGCACATGAAAAGATGCTCAAATCGCTAATTATTAGAGAAAGGTAAATCAAAACTACAATGAGGAACCACCTCGCACCAGTGAGAATGGCCATAATCAAAAGGTCTACAAACAATAAATGCTGGAGAGGGTGTGGAGAAAAGGGAACCCTCTTACACGGTTGGTGGGAATGTAAAATGGTACAGCCACTATGCAGAACAGTATGGAGGTTCCTTAAACAACTAAAAATAGAACTACCATATGATCCAGCAATCCCACTTCTGGGCACATATCTGGAGAAAACCATAATTCAAAAAGATGCATGCACCCCAGTGTTCACTGCAGCACTATTTACAATAGCCAGGACATGGAAGCAGCCTGAATATCTATCGACAGATGAATGGACAAAGAAGATGTGGTATGTATGTATGTGTGTGTGTGTATATATATATATATATATATATATATATATATATATATATATATATATAAAACGGAACACTACTCAGACATGAAAAAGATGAAATAATGCCATTTTCAGCAACATGGATGGAACTAGAGTTAATCATACTAAGTGAAGTTAAGTCAGACAGAGAAAGACAAATACCATATGATATCACTAGAGTGTGGAACTTAAAAAAAGAAAAAATGATACACATGAACTTATTTACCAAACAGAAACCAACTCACAGATAAAGAAAACAAACTTATGGTTACCAAAGGGGAAATGTGGGGGGGAGGAATAAATTATGAAGTTGGGAGTAACATATACATACTACTATATATAAAATAGATAAACAACAAGGACCTATGTATAGTACAAAGAACGATACTCAATATTTTGTAATATTACAAAAAAAATGTTACTTTGCTACACTTGTAACTCACACAACACTGTAAATTAACTATACTCCAATAAAAAAAAAAACTGCCTGAAATTAAAAATAGTAATAATACTTTAAAAAAATCTGTAGCCATGATTCTTTATGAAATGTAAAAAGTGACCAATATTTTTGTATCATTGTTAATTACATATATATTTTTTGCTCTATTTCTTTGATGTGATTTGGAAACTTCAGACAAGGATATTCATCCCCTCAATGCTTAGTCTAATGTATAAATAGACCTACTATAATCAATCTTTCAGGTAACATAAACATACAGGTCTACTCGTGTATAATTAATTTTCAAAAATAACACTTTCTAAAAACAGACATAGAGGAAATATTTACAGGGAATTTTCATTTTAAAGAAAAACTCAAATTACAATTTTAAACAGACCACTGAGCAAATCATTTTGAAATACTTGATCAGGTATTTAGAGGTTACTATAACAATAATCAGCTCTCCCTCAAATACAGTAGTATATATGTGTCTATATATCTATACATATATATATATATTAAAAAACTTTAAAGTAATTTTTCCCACCCCAGTGGATAGTGTATATCTCCAACCCAGTTAAATCTTACCCTCTTTCAACAAAAATTATACAAAAAAATGTTTGTGGTTTCTAACACCTTGTCTTCAAAACAAAACAACAACCAAAAAAACAGAAACAAAACAAAAAATAAAAGCAATGTACCTACTAGTTATGTCAGGGTCATTAAAACCCCAGGGAGTCCAAAACCCCAAGGGGCACGTCTGGATGGAAGCTGCCTCCCTTTGCCGGAAGCTCCAAATTACAAAAATATCAGTTGCAAAGATTTTCCTTGACTGCTGGAAGATGTGAGCATTGTAAATTAGACCACAGAGTTCCAATAAACCTTAACTGGAAAAAAAATGTCTAGCACACTCTAGTGAATCTTGGTCTCTATTTTGATGATTCATCTAGTGAGTCATATTCCTGGAAAGATTCTCTAGGGTCCCGCAAAAGCTCATGCTTATTGTCCAAGGCTAGAACTCTTATGCACAGTCACATCCAGTCTCTGTTTTGGGGGTCTGCCACTGTGCCTGGGTGGCTGGTGCTGCAAAGACTCAAAACATAACCACCGAGGAATAATCTAGACAAACCAACAGGTCCTGGAGATATTTCTGGATCTCAAATAAAGATGCCCTCTTGCTTCCTCGTGAGTTCCCCTCTGAGGTCTTTGGAGCCTTTAATGTGAGTGGACTTCATTCTGGACAATCTATAAAGAGGTTCTAATCATGTTTTTCGTCCAAAGAGAAGATACCAGGTTCATAATCTGTGATAACATCATCCCCTCCTCTCAAGGAGTATCTGCAACAGGATGCAACACTATCTGTTCTAGCTATCGCCACCACTGTTGTAACTTTTCCTGGGGCAAAAAGATCCCTAATCCCTTTAAGCCAGCATCACTGAGAAGGGGCCAGGCCATGGAAAAGTCTGAAAAAGAATGGTAATCCAAAAGATAGTTTGCATTTTCTCCTAGACACAAAAATACTAGTGACTTCTCTACCAATTGATACAGGAATATTTTTTCTTGTCTTCTAAATATTCCACTATACATGAATAAATCAAACTCCCTGACTCTTAATTAGGGGCCCAGGGAATAACACCCCGTACTTCCCATTCTATAATAATGGTTTTGACATTTTTATTTCTATCTCTTTTCCATAGTCTACAAGCTTTAAGAGGAAGCACACAATGTACCTTATATTTACCATAATTTCATTGTATAGTACAGTGCCTGACCTGATATAGTACACACAAAAAATACTTCTTAGTTAAATGAATGTATCAAAATTTTCCCATCAGTAAGTTAAGCCAACTAGCTAAAAGTTTAGGGTTTTGTCATTCCATACTTCTTTTCCAAAGTGCATGAAGTAGAAATTAGCCCTTTCTAAATATTATTGCATGTCTTTACATAACAGAAAAATAAATAATAAAAAGCGTAGATTGAATTTTTCTTCACGAAACAACAGTTCTCAGTATATGAAACAACAGGATGGAATGTACAACTTGCTTTGGGGACCTCACCTGACTCTCCCTCAGATCATCTTGAAAAATGCACTGTGAATTATATCTTATCAGGTTAACTGACTACTCATTTTAGCTCTAAGTAAATGGCCAAACATAGCTGACATTTAACAGAGAACGCAGAAGTAAAGATTGCAATCTTTTAAGTAAGTTTCAGACTTATCAAACATAGCATTTTTCTTGCATATTGCTGTCAGGAAAACTATGAGTAACACTTTTTTAAAAAAAAATCATTGTTGCCGTCAAAAACTGAAAAACTTTGTAAGTTAATTGGGAAGTAAATTAAGAATCAGCATGTGAAAAATATAAAATCAAAATATTCATTTCACACAAAACCTCTGTGTCATGATTAATAACACTATTTTATAATAATCATGATTTCTCACAGTTTGATCTTTATAGGTTACCATAAGAATGCAGTTGATTAGTGTTTGCATGTATCTTTCTTGGTTATTACCTCTTAATCTCCTTTCTACACAAACAAAGGCATAAGGATATTAAGAAGAAGGAGAAGGAGAAAGAAGAGAACAGAGAGAAGAGGAAGGAGAAAATGAAGACAGAAAAAATATTACATAAAGGAATAGTTACTTTTCTGTATCAATTTAGTTAGGCCATGGCAACCAGATATTTGGTCAAATATTATTCTAGATGTTTCTGTGAGGGTATTTTTTAGATGAGATTAACATTTAAATCGGTAAACTTTGAGTAAAACAGATTACCCTCTATAATATGGGTGGGCCATAGCTAATTAGCCTCTTAAGGGAATTCTGCCAGCAGACAGCCTTCAGAATCAAACTGTAGCTCTCTCCTTAATTTACTGTCACCTAAGGAAAAGGCCATATGTCTCTTTGCGGAAGAACTGAAGAAATCCTTGTCATATGTACTGACTGCACTGTTGCAAACAACCCTTTGTTCTAGCTATCTGGCTCTTCACCAATAAATGAGCTATGGATCTTCAAATAGACACAGTTCCAGAAACTGAGTAGAGAATTATGACTTTTTACTGGAGTGACTACTGTTCTCTTTCTGCTCCGCCACGCGTGCCATTTTCTTGCTGTAGACGTTAACAGCACCCAATCTGGCTGCCTGTCTCTTTTGCCCTTTGGAACACTATGCTCACTATCTTTACCACCACCTTTAGGTCATATGAACCTTAGCTGCTTTTCTGACATTGGAGGTCACTCCTGTTATTTTGAGATCCATAGATTAACAATTCCAAGTTTGTTACTGCCTCCCTTGTCATCAACCCAGCCTTACGGAAGAGCGCTACCACTTAACCTGTTGTGTTGCCGATGCCTCTCATCAATGCAATGCAGTTTGGATGGCCTTGGTGAATGGTATGTATTCTGGTTCCTCCTGAAAACCTCTCCTCTGGTAGGTTTTCTGGACTCACGTAATTTATTCTATCCAGCTTTCTCTCTTCCTGTAGCCTCTTTATTCTGTCATGGCAACTCAGCTATGTCTGTTGCTCAACATGGGACATTTCTTTCTTCATTCTTCTAGAGTGTTGAGCTATCTCTATTTTCTGGGGCCCTTGCCTGAGTGTTAAATCCTCATGTCCTGAGAATTCTTGCTTATGCAGTCTTATATTCTGGCCTACTCAGCAAGTACCCCCAAAGTGCAATCCCTGGGTCATTCCTTCAACTCCTGCTAATATAAGCTAATTCTTATATCTCCTCTATAAGTGTATATGCTCTTTCTTATCAACACATTCCAGTTGGATTAGGTTGCAATTTAATGTTAATTCCCAGCCTGTGACCCACGGGAGAAGAAATGAATCTCTTGAGGAAAGGTGGTCACCTGTTGCCCTTGTGAGAGAGGCTACTACAGGGTTCTCTGTCAGGCATAAAGTGTTAGCTTTCACTAGGAAGGACTGGTGAGTCACCTCTGTGAACTCTGAGGATTCCAGGGCTCCAGTAGAGACAACTTCTTCAGGATCATCTGTCTAGAGAGTCTATCCAGATGTCCCCATCCCCCTATTCAGCATCCCAGATTTTACCAACAATGGCCCTAGTTTCTTATAATCTCTCTGCTGGACATCAATACAGGTCATCAAAAACCAGTCAACTCCTCATTCCTTAAAGGCAGTATTCTCCCCCAAATCTTTCAAAAGCCTGAATCACCGTAAGTGTAATGGCAGTCCTCTTCACTGGACCATTTTCTCCAGTCACCACAAGTGAAATCATGAGCATTTGGGACTCCATCTTATACTGGAGACAATCCATAGCCCACTTACCACACAAAATGACATTTCCCTAGCTTGCCAGGCAGTAAGTAACCCAAGAATAATCTACCACCTTTTTCTTGAACCATTTCCTGCTACCTAAGTCAGTTAAGCTCTTCTAAAGGGAATTAAATGTGGTTTTATTGAGGAGATACCTGCAAAAGATAAAGGCGAAGAGGCAGGAGCAGGCAAGGAGAGGCTCCAGGCTTTCATGCAGGGATGAAACCCTTAAAATGAGACAGAGAAATAAGGGGAGTTGGGCAGGATGTGGCTCAGACTGTAGTTTAGATTTGAGGAAGCTTTGGCCAGGTCCATGGGAAATCTCAAACCATGCTTTTTAGAGTCAGGAGTGTCTTGGCTCTGCTGTATCTACCATCCTCAGTCATTGATTGGTGGGCAGTCTGGGAAGCACATCCTAGACATGGGTATGGTAATGCTTCCAGAAGTGTGAACCCACAGCAAGAGATCTGAGAATTTTCATGACCATGATATTGTTGAAACACTAATAAATATCTTTTCGGAGTATTATTTAAAACATATAATTCTGAGGAATATATATAGCTCTTCCCATAGAATTGTGAGCAAGATCTAGAAACAGTAAATAGAATGACATAAAGGAAATAGTGAAATCATCAGCAATGCCACCAAAACCGTAGTTTTGGAGTTTGAAATTTGGTTATTTATAAATGAATATTTTCATTCTAGATTTTCTGCTGAACTTAACAAAATTGTTGAAAAACCAGTTTGCTATGAAGAATAATTTGTACATTATAATTTTTTATATACATAAATTAGTAAAATTTAATTTCTAAAAATTTTTAAATTTTTCTAGAAATTTTTAGTTTCTAAAATTTAATTTCTAAAATTAAATTTTAGAAATTAGTTTATAATTGTGTTATCACTGACCTGAATTTAGTTAGTCTGAGTCCCACATTTCTGTATAGATACAATGTGTAGCTTTTTGACATATTAGGTTAACAAAGTAATACTAACAATATCATATGGTTATTGTTTCAAATTTGGAAAATATTGAAACAGTTTACTATTAGCTATCCCTCTGTTATTTTTATATATTCTTGCACAATGAAAGCTGATAACTCTACTCATCTACCATGACAGAATCTTGAAGGAAAAAAGACACAAAACATAAGCTACAAATTTCAATACTAGGGGATGACAGTTGTCATCTCTCTCCATGGGAAAGCTATGGAATTCAAACATTCCTAGACTTAGGAAACAAAACAAAGTTAAATAGATTTCTTTCATTTCACTTTTATGTGTCAGTCATCTTACGTTAACTAAAAATAATTTAGTCCTATAAGATCTACATTCTGTAAATGTTCAAATCACGCACTTAAATTCTAGGTAACAGAATTTAAATAATTATAGTAGTCTTTAACAAAAGCCTTTTCTATGGAGGATGGAGTAGAGGCTGCGTGACATACATATCCTTTCAATTAAATAAATATAGTTTATAAATGAAAACATAGCATTATTGTTCAGCTATAGAACTGCATATATTCCTTTTTTTTCTTTCTTTTTCAGTTTTATTGAGGCATAATTGACAATAGGTACAAATTTCAGTTAGAAGATTAAAAAGTTCTGGGGCTCCAAGGTACAGCATGGTAATTATAGTTAATAATACTGTATTGTACTCTTCAAATTTGCTGAGAGAAGATCTCAAGCATTCTCATCACAAACAAAGAGTTACTATACCTATTCTTTTAAAAGTAGTACAAACAAATCTATTCTTTGTTTTTTTGTGTGTGTTTTCTCTTATTACAGTCAGTATTTATATTTTATCCAATACTTGCTCGTCTCTTTTGTGAAGTAGGATTATATCTCCTTATCTATTGCAATTTGAAAACATGTTCTTTGAGGTAGGGCCTTGGGCATGTGACTTGCTTTGACCAAAGAGCTTTCAGTAGGCATGCCATGGGACAATTCTGAACTAAAGGTTTAACTTATTGCAAATTTTGCCAGCTTTCATGCTCTTTTCCTCTACAAAAAGAATGATACATCTCAAGTAGGGGATCACTTTAACTTCTATCCTGGAAGGTCAAAACAGTAGAAAATGCTACAACAGGTAGTACACAACCTTGGCATATAATGAGAACAATGTATGGATGTTTCTTGTAAGATATGGGATTTGGGGGGAATTACTTGCTACTGTAGAAAAATTCACTAACATATACTCTTTACCTTTTCATAATTTTTCTGAGAATTTTGCTTATTTTTCTCTTTTTTTTGAATTGTGAAGTTGAGATTTTATGATTCACAGCTACTTTGCTTATGTCTGCCACCAAATATTGCATATTTTAATAACCAAATTTCAAATGATTAAAATGAAAAAGAATTGCAAAATTACATTTTTTTTTTTAAACCAAATTGAATGCTACATACCATAAGGTAATTCCAAATTTGGAAAGAAATATGTCCTTTCTATTGACAAATTTATAAACTAATCTGAGATTCTAAGGACACACTTTTAGAATACATTAAAATACACGCTAGATGAACAAAACATACAAATAAGTACAAACTAACACATTTCTTTGGAAGAGTGTACATTAAAAATTAAGTGCTGCTTTAAAATCCGATTGTATGAGTTCTAAAAAGTTGAAAATATTTCATTAGCTTATGTTTGAATTAGTGATTTTTTTAATGATAAGTGGTGTTTTATTTTACAGGAAAAATTTTTAAAATATCAGAATTTATATTGCTTCAAATAAATATGTAGATCTTTTTATATATGGTAATCACACTAATATTAATCCTAATCACTCCTAATATTATCTAACATATTTTGTTTGCTAGTAGGCAGTTGGCCACATACAAAGATAATTAAATGGGTTTGGTACTATATCTGGCAGAACAGATACTTTGATAAAATATTCTGCTTTTGAACACTAAGTCCTAAATAGTACATAATGTGGCCTTATTGCAAATCTGGTAAGAAATAAAAGGTGAGCTAAAACATGTGGTGTTAATTTTGAAGAAAATGCAAATATCAATATTATAAGTGGCAATGAAGATGAGGTGGGAGAGAAAAAGTAGTCTATATTAGAAACCATAAATCAGTGAACAGAGATGAGTAGAACACTTTAGTTATAAAGAAGCAACTTCAAATTCAAAGTAGGGCAAAAACAACATCCTTACTTAGTTTTTTCCAAGCTTTCACAAAGTAAATTCAAGCAAATATAAGTTCTCCAGTGAAAGTCAGCAACACAGAGAGAAACAACACAAAAGAAGTGATAGCAGAAAAAGAAATAAAAAATGAAATTATTATTATAGAATTGAGAGTAATAATTATGGATTTTCAGAAAGATAAAATATAATTAAAATATTGCTCAAAGAATAAGATAACAATCAAAAATAATCCAGGAGATTTTAAAAATAAGACAATATTTAAGTTGTTTAAATAACTCAGGTGAATGATAGCTGAATAGAGAATAGTTAAACTGGAAGATATATCTGAAAAATTACTGAATGCCAAGTAGATAAAGAAAATAGGGAAGAAAGTTTAGAAATGGAATAAAAGGAAAAGAGGGCAAAGTGAGGTCCAAAATATCTAGTTCAAACTACAGAAGGAGGGAATGTAGAAAATAGAGAAGTGAGCAACAATATGTGAAGTGAAAGTGGCTAAGAAGTGTCTAGAATTGGTGAAAGATATCTATAAAACAGGTTACACACTTGCAGCAAAAGAACATATGAGTGGAAATATATTTAAAAAATTAAACCTATAATTATCACAGAGAACAGATGAAATATATTTTGCAATCCTGAGAGGAAATAACGATTAACCTAGAGTTATGTACCAATGAATCAGTAATCAGTTTTCTCAAGAAAGAAAAAAAAAAGACAAAGGAGAAAGAGAGTCAGGGAGATCAAAAAAGAGAGAGTACAAAAATACAAATATCTCCACAATGCTCGGGAAGTCCTAAAGGACAGAATCCAGAAAGAAGAAGGAAATGAACTCAGAAGGAATTCTGGAGATGTGAGAATAAATAGTAAGCAAAAGAGTAGGTAGTATGTAATAAATATTAATAAATATTTATATTGAAATAAAAATAAAATCACCAGTAATAGCACAGATAATAATTTGTAGGGTTAAAAAAAGGGTAGAATTAAAATACTGGATCTCCAGTGCAATGTGGAGATTATTGGATTTATTGAATAATGAAGCTCTGATAAAATGAAAAATAAGGTAATTTTTATTAAATGGAAATAAAATCATATTTAAAAATTTGTAGTTGGAAAAAAGAATACAAATTCAAACCCACAAAAATAGCTAAATACACTTTTTTAAAATTAAGGAAGTACAATGAAAAAGTTAGCTAAATATAGAAGAAATAAAAGTGTAAAATAGCCACCTTTTTGTATGTACAAAGATAAAAATGAAACAGTAGTTGTAAGAAGACAAAATAGGAAAGGAATTGTTGAGTTCTGCCCTTGCTTCCTCTCCATTATTGTTTAAAACCACAGACCTCGCCCTCAACTCAGAACATAGTCCAGGTATACTAGAAGTGAGACAAATATGTGTGGACAAAGTGATAACTAGCAGTCACCCTTATAGTCCAATTATGGTCAACTGCCATTTAGTAAGTTTCACCTCATAAACTGTCTAACTTTGGGGTGCAGGGAGAAATTCTGAATTTAAGTTGTTTTATGAATTGAGATCTAATTAACTGTGATTTCCTCTTCAATTTTATGTATCTTCCACCCAAAGACTCATCTACTTTACTACAGACAGCTTTCTGGGGATGCTATGAACAGTACGATAGCTTTCCTTCCTGTATGTTGTTGACAGAGCAGTGTCTAACACAGTATTCTAGATTATCTATTTCATCAGCTGTAGCAACATTAGAATTAGTCAGCCAATAATTATAAATTAGCAAATAATTAGCTTTAGAATACATAATTGGAGAGGTAGAGAACACAATAAGTTGTCTATATAGCAAACAGAGTTAAGATATAAGTGAATAAGAACACAAGATTGAGGAAACCACCCAGAATGAAGCACAGAAGAACAAACCAGGAAACTCAAAAGAAGTAAAATTTAAGACAGACAAGAAAATATTTGAAGAAAAGATGGTGATTAATTACATAATTTTTTAAAAGTAGCTGTTAGAATTAAAGGGCCCATAGACCATTAAAAAAAAAAATCTAAGGAACAACCCACACAAAGGAATGTTATAAAGAAAACAAAATAAACAAAACAAAAACAAAAAAGAACACTAAAATTTTCTGTGGAGAATAAATGGATCACTTATGACAAATAAAAATTCTACCAACATTAGCTTTATGGTGAGTATAATTTGATTCAAACCCACAATGATATCGAAAAAGATGAAAATGTAATAACAGATTTAACAAATATGTATAAATATGTACACTGCAAATTACAAAACCATCCTGAGAAAAAATTAACAGGACCCAAATAAATGGAGACATGTACTGTGTTCATAGATTGGAAGACTCAGCATAGTAAGACTTCAATTCTCCCCAAGTGGATCTATAAACTCCTTGCATTTTCTATTTAAACACCACCCACTTTATGTGTGTGTGTGTACACGTGCACGCGCGCACACACACACACACACACACACATATATGTGATTCTAAAATTTATTTGACGATGCAAAGGACCTTGAATAGTTAATAACATTTTCATTAGGAAAAACCCAGTAGAAGAACTTATATTATCAAATTGCTATTTAATAAAAATCTCCATTAATCAAGATGGTGATTTTGTTAGGGGTAGGGGGATGGAGTGTATTAGGATGAACATAAAGGTACACAGAGAGGAACAGAGAGGCCAAAACAGATCCACATATATCTGGTCAACTTGTTTTCAACAAATGCTACCATACAATATAATTAGGAATGATTAGTCTTCTAAAAGAATATTGCCTTAACAACTTGACGGGAAAACACTAAACCTCAACCCAATAATCACACCATAAAACAAACAAATAAAACTCAAAATGGATTATAATGTGAATGTAAAAGCTAAAACTTATAAAACCCCTATAAGAAAAGATACAAGAAACTGAGAAAATCCTTGTGACTCTGGTTTGGACAATGTTTCTTATCACTGAGTCGGTTACTCTTCAAGCCCCACAGTTACTGCATATGTCAACAGGTCATTTGCCAAATGTACTGATCTCAATTAATAATAGTTGAGAATGATAATAATCATGACTCCACAGATGCCAGGGGTTAACTAAGACCAACTTGTTGCCATCAGGACCATGAGTAATGTAGTTCCAAAATTCCATCCTGAGGGTTTGGTTTTAAGAACACTCCTGGAACCAACTGTCTTGGCCTATGCCCCGCAACAAGCAGAAATCACAGTAAAAGTTTATATACTACCATTCTATTAGGAACTATAATTCCAGGGAATAGAGTTAAGGTGAAAAAAAGCCAGTGAGGCAAGGGAAGTAGGAGAGCCAAAAGAAAAGCAAAGAATTAATTTGCTTGTCTCCAATTCTCATTTATCAAGAGTTCACCGCATGGTTAGTAACTCACCTATAGTTTTGGTTGTGCAGTTATGGGTGGATCCCAGGGAATCTCGCATCTCAAATCTACAGAGAAGCACCAGTGAGAGAGCCAAATGCGGGGGGGTTATGAACATAAGGCAGAAGCATTTTGTATTTTACCAGTTGAAGCCAGTTAGAGTTCAAGCTGAGACTGCACCAGTGAGAGCTCAAGAACTTAAATTGTAGTGTAAGGAATGACTGATACAGTTAGACAGGAAACATTCTATATCACAGTATTGTTACTTCAGTCACCCACTTTATTTACTCAAAGTCAATCCAGTTATTAAATTTCTTGTGTCATTCTTGGTGATATTTTATGCAAGTGTGATTTTATAATGTACTGTCCACTTTATGTATGTATACATGTCTTAATATGTTTACACATATGTATATATGTATATGTGTACTCTGTGCATGTGTGTACACACATACATATTTTACAATCAACCTAATGTTTTATAAATAAAAATACAAATTTTGTCAATAGGCCTACATTTTTTACAACTAAAGCAAAAAAATTACAAATGCATAAAAGTCCATAATAATATTAATATTTTCTAGCATTCTAAGATGATTGTGCCATTTACATATTTATTCATATTTTTTCATTCTTTATATGTCACCAATGTCCATACCATACTAATATATTTAGTTCATAATCATAATATGCTCTTCAATTTCATAAATAGTTGTGTTTAGTTATAATTGAATTGAATTCAGGCAATAGTTTACATTTCTTATCTATGTGAAACCATACTCTGTATATTTCAAATGTCTACTGAAAGAAAGGCATATCTGGAATCATACAAATTGAATAAAATATTTTGGCGTTTCACATAATTTTAAAATGCAAAACATAGTATATAAATATTTATAACGGAGAACAAACTGTTTTAACAAAATTTGTGAATATACGGTGAGATCATTAGCAGTTAATGTTCACCGTCTTCCTCAAATGAGACAGACATATACTATACATACATATTTCCTATGTTTTCCAGACATAAGGATATGCTCCCCAAATTAGTATTGTTTTTCTTTCTATTTGGACAACCATCATGAAAATATTTCTCATAGCTTTCTTAAATATAAAGAGATTTCTTCCACCATTTTTCTTTATCCTTTGTTAAAGTTTTAGCTTACTAATATATCTGTATTAACAAAAAATAGAAAAGCATCAGACATAAATCACCAAGATTTGCTTCTAAAATGTGTGTCCCTTACTTGACATTTAAGATAAATGTCTTCTAGCTTTTGAATATTTTATAGAAGCTGTTACTGAAAAGTCTAATTCTGAACCTAAATATATGGCTTTGATTCAAACTAAGATAATCATTTCCTTTTGAACTATGATGCTATCTGAGAATATTGACCTTAAATCTAATTGATTAAATAACTTCTAAGAGCTTTATCTTGATTCTATAGAAATAAATATTCCAAATAAAATTATAAATGATTAATGTTAGAAAGTGGATTGTGTAAAGAAAGATTATTTATGCCCAATATTTTTATACCAAATATTTAGCTGGCTTTCTTTATTTTTCAGTTTCCTCATATTATGGTAAACCCCCCCCAAATTTATATTGACATATAGTAAAATAAAGCAATATTTTTTCTTGAACAGTACTTATTTTTTAAAAACTCACTATGTCAAACAGTAAACTAGTTATGCTCTCTAGATTTTATTACTTCATCTTCATAACAATACTCCAAAATAATTTTTTTTTGTCTTTTTTTTTAACATCTTTATTGGAGTATAATCGCTTTACAATGGTGTATTAGTTTCTGCTTTATAACAAAGTGAATCAGTTATAAATATACATATGTTCCCATATCTCTTCCCTCTTGCATCTCCCTCCCTCCCACCCTCCCTATCCCACCCCTCTAGGTGGTCACGAAGCACAGAGCTGATCTCCCTGTGCTATGAGGTTGCTTCCCACTAGCTATCTATTTTACGTTTGGTAGTGTATATATGTCCATGCCACTCTCTCACTTTGTCACATCTTACCCTTCCCCCTCTCCATATCCTCAAGTCCATTCTCTAGTAGGTCTGTGTCTTTATTCCCGTCTTGCCACTAGGTTCTTCATGACCTTTAATATTATCCATTAAAAAATATTTGAGGATAATTTACCAAATATCTCATTGCCAGAAACTGGAAAAATGACATTCAAAACCACTGTTTTTTTTCCACTAAGTTATACTGGTTACCTCTTAATTACTTTAAATGAGTTAAGTACTACTTTAAATTATTTAAGTTCTTTAAGGAACTTTATACTTTTATGTTCCTGTTTGCATTTCTGCAAGTTCTTCATTACTCCATTCAACAAATGTATGTTAAAGTTTATGAAAATATTGACATTTGAACATTTTTTACCTTAAAAATGACAATTTAATATGATTTTCCTAGTATTTGCTGAGTATTTCCTCTATGGAGGGGATATAGCACTTCATTATTTATGCTCTGTGTACAAATACTACAAAACTTATTGGAGCAAAACAACATTTTTCTCACATTTTCTGAGAGTCAAGGGTCTTAGCATGGCTTAACCAGGTCCTCTACTTCAGAATCTCACACAGGCTACAATCAGAATGTCAACCAGGTAACCATAAGTTTCTTTTCTACATCTGTACATCTGTGACTCTACTTCTGTTGTGTAAATAAGTTCATTTGTACCATTTTTTTAGATTCCACATATAAGCGATATCATATGATATTGTCTTTCTGTGTCTGACTTACTTCACTCAATATGACAATCTCTAGGTCCATCCATGTTTCTGCAAATGTCATTATTTTGTTCTTTTTTATGGCTGAGTAATATTCCATTGTATATATGTACCACATCTTCCTTACCCATTCCTCTGTTGATGGACATTTATGTTGCTTCAATGTCCTGGCTATTGTAAATAGTGCTGCAATGAACATTGGGGTGCATGTATCTTTTTGAATTATGGTTTTCTCTGGGTATATGCCCAGGAGTGGGATTGCTGGGTCACATGGTAGTTCTTTTTTTGTTTTTTTAAGGAAAATCCATACTGTTCTCCATAGTGGTTGTACCAACTTACATTCCCACCAACAGTGCAGGAGGGTTCCCTTTTCTCCACACCCTCTCCAGCATTAATTGTCTGTAGATTTTTTGATGATGGCCATTCTGACCACTGTGAGGTGATACCTCATAATAGCTTTGATTGCGAGATTGGGACTGACATATACACACTACTATATATAAAAGAGATAACTAATAAGAACCTGCTATATAGCACAGGGAACTCTACTCGATACTCTATAATGGCCTATATGAGAAAAGAATCTAAAAAAGAGTGGATATATGTATATGTATAACTGATTCACTTTGCTGTACACCTGAAACTAACACAACATTGTAAATTAACTATACTCCAATAAAAAATTTTTTTAAATGTCAGCCAGGTCTTTGGTCTCTTTTGATGACTTCACTAGGAAAGGATCCAATTTTAAGCACATTCATGTGATTCAGGATTCAGTCCCTCAATGGTTGTTGAACAAAACTCTCAGTTTCTTATTAGTGATTGGCTAGAGTCCATCCTCAGTTCCTTGCCGTATGGGTCCCTCCAGCTTGCTCTACTAGAGCAAGTACCCAAGAAGAACCAGAGAGAGAAAGAAACAGAAAGACAGAGAGAGAGAGCAATGTGGAAATCAACTGTCTTTTGCAACCTAATCTCAGAAGTAACATCCCATAACTCTTGTTACACTCTATTCATTACAAGCAAGTCACTAGGCCCAGTTTGCACTAATGAGAAGGGATTATACAGGACATGGAAACAAAGAGGTGGGTATCAGTGGGAGCCATCTTAGAATTCTGCCTACTATGAGCCCTGAATTACAGTGTTTGTTTTCATGGAGTTTGCATTTTACTGCTGGAGGAGAGGCATCAAAGAAATATATATATACATACATGCACACACACAAACACACAAGAACAACAATATACCAAGTGACCATACAGGCAATTTAAGAAATGGAGATCAAAAGCAAAATGGTATTTGACATAGGATATTGAGAAAAAATGTGAAGAAGTGAACCAGACATATTCTAGGAGAATAGCCCAGCAGAGAGAATAGCAAGTACTAAGTGCATGAGATAAATGCAAGTTCGGTATTCAAGGAAAATAAAGAAGCCCCTCCTGGCTGGGGCAGGATAAGGTAGGGAAATATGAAAAGAAATAGCTGGCTGTTCATGTAGGGCTTTTAGTCTGTGGAATGAATGACGTGGCTGCTCCTCTGAGTGAGATATGAACCGTTTAGAGTGTTTGCTGCAGAGGAATAATGCAACCTAACCTACAGCTTCTAAGGCCCATTTTGAATTCTGTATGAAGAATAAAGGGTAAAATTGGTAAAACATGGGGAGACAGTATAGGAAATTGTCTTGGTAATCCAGGCAAAGTTATTATGATTACTTGGGTCAAATTGCTAGCTGTGATGATAGTGACAGGTGGAGAGCCTCCGAATGAATTTAAACATAGATCCAGCAGCCTTTCCTGGCATATTTTCTATTAAGTATGAGAGAGAAAGAGATCAAGGATGACTCCAAATATTTTTGCCTGAACATGAGAAAATGTGGAAATACCATTTAGAAAGTTGGGTAGTTGTGGAAAGATCAAGTTGCTTCAAAAGCCCAATACATTTGAAATAATCATTAGATATACAAATATAGATGTTGAGGAGACATTTCTATATAAGTCTTAAATGTAAGGGGAAGAAGGTTTGGAGATATAAATTCGTGAATCATCAGAATAGAGATTGTGTTTAAAACCATGGGACTAAATGAGATTAGTTGAAGAGCAAGCAAAGACAAGGAAGAGAAGAGGTCTGAGAACTGCAACCGGGAAGGTCTCAGATATGTAGAGATTGCAATGATGAAAGTTATTCAGTGATGGATTATGTGAATTCATGAAGAGTGGAGGAAACAACAAAGTGTTACAGAAAGTTTCTACTCAAGGGTTCAGAGAGATGAGAACTAAAATTTCATCATTGTTTCTGGCAAAACGAAAGCCACTAGTGACTTTGACAAGAACCTGATCTGAAGAAAGGTGAGGGCGAAAGAGTAGGGATGACTCGTTGTGGATTGGGTCAAATAGAAAATTAGAGAAGAAATGGAGACAGGGAGTGTGTAAACTTTTCAGCTGCAGTAAAGAGTTGCATAGAAATGATGCAGTAAGGATGTGGAATCAAGACAGCAATTTTATAATTAGGGGTTTAGGATTTTGTGGCAGGAAATAGAAACACTACACAATGATTTTAAGACTAAAGAGACATGTAATTAGATATTGAAACAACAACATCAATCTAGCAGAAGACATCAGCTCTTGCCCAGCAGAGCTTCCCCGGGGTGGAGCTCTCCCAGGGCTACAGTGACACTTTGTATTCACCTTGCCTCCTCAGCTCAAGTGACATAACTAATGCCGGGCACATCAATATCCCTTCTGTGCTCCCTTACCCCTGCCCACACCTCTGTTATTAATCCATTTACAGTTGTTCATTTGAAATATTTGGGGTGAATTTTCTTCCCAGACAGTCCCCTCCCTAAATGCAGGGAATCCTAAGTCCTACATTGGAACTACTGACTTCAAGGTAGCTGGTATTTAACGATTACGAAGCAACCACCACTCTTGCAATCACCACGTAACAGCAATGAAGCTAGTCTCCAGACTAAGCTAATGACATGGTGGACACTTTGCTGTCAAATACCTCCAATTTGTCTATGACTTTGCTTGCCTGACAGTAAAAGAGCTAGAAGACACACTCTTATCCCAGTGCTGCTTCCAAATCTCTCATGATGCAGCAAGGTGGTAGAACCTACCTGATATCCAAAACACTCATTACAAGGGCTCTGGGAAATAAAATGTTTAGTATCTCAGCCTCTCTAGTTTTGGAATTTACACTAGAAGGAGGTAAAGATTGATTCTGAGTGCTACCTCAGTCATTTACCATATGCACTGCAATATTTCACGGAGTTTCTATGATAATTATTTTATAGAAAGGGAAGAAATGAAGAGTGAAGAGACAACTGCAGGAGAAAAGCCCTTTGGAAGGAATGGGACCAGTGCTCAAGTAAATATTCCATGTATTATTATTACACCCAGTCATAGCTAGGAATACCATCAGATGCAAATTTAATGGGGATGGTAGCTTACATTATGGCCTCTGTATCTTCAAGTTTTCAAACAAGTCAGGACTACATGAAGTGAAAAAATAAAAGTTGGATGAAAGTTTGAATATATCTATAAATGTTCCTCTTTGTCAATTAAGATATTTAGCTTTAAATTTGATTAAAGTTGCTCTTCTTTTGCAGTCATCTTTATCTACTGCATCTTTTTCCAGTTCTCTAAATATTTTGCCATTCTATATTTCCACATGTAACCATTAAAGTGTTTCATAGAAAATAAATTGCAGATCATGTTTGTAAGTTTTAAAAGTTATTTTTTGGTTTTGTTTATATTTGTTTGTTAATTATAGAACCTTCACCTATATTGTTGGGTATGTGAGTTAAGCACATTTATTATTGTGTTAAGTATTATAATGAGGGTGTATCCGCCATTTTATTTCATGGTTCTCTTTATTATCTTTTTTAAAAAATAGTATTTATTGTCTTATTTTCTGGCTTAGATACATTGATATTTTTAAAATGTAAAATGCATTTAGCTGAAAATTTTAAAAAATCTCTGCTACAGTGGCGTAAACAGAGAGGAATTTATGTTCATCATGTAATAGTAAAACTGAAGGGAAGAAAACAGAATAGTTCAGTGATAATAGCAGAACCCAGACACTTGCCATATTTTAATTATGTCGTACTTGTGAGTACATCTCACAAGTCCAACTCTTTGTTGCTCCCTAGTCTTAATATGACTGGCGAAATTTTCCCAATTTGCCTACATTTCAGGTGAAAACAGAACATTTGAATCAGGCAGGGGTTACTCTATTAGCAAAGTAAGGATCTTTCTGGATAAACCTCACCTTTCAACTCAATGGTCAGACATGTTTTCCAGCTACCCCCTCTCCCCCTCCCACCCAGGTAGGTAAGTCTGCATAGGCAAGCAGTTTTAGATATCTATATTCTATAAAATGGTACTTTAAAAAACCAAGAGGAGAGGCTGGGTTTTGAAAAGTTACTCTTTAAATGTCTTAATATTATCAACGTGTGTGTGTGTTTATAAATATTCTTGTTATTTTATTTTACTTTTGTGACTGGAAAATGAATCAATTATTTACTTTTCTCACAACTGCATTCTTGTAAATGCATTTCTTTTATGACTGATTTTCTCCAAGCTTTTCTATTTTCAAGAGGATCTTGTGTGACTTAGAATATCTTTATATTATTTTCAGATTTAAATAATTATTTTGCATGATATAAAATTGAAGATGTTTTCCAGTATTACTTTGAAATTACTAGTCTACTCTCATCTTATATCCATTTTTGCAGTTGATCAATCTTATTTCAATCTGATTCTATTTACTTTATATGATCTATTTTTTTCTTTAGAGGCTTAGTGATTTTTCTCCAATTTTTTTATTATTAATTTTCACTGTAGTGTGGTTCAGTGATGTTTTATTATTACCTACTAGAAATACATTAGCTCTTTCATTTTGAGGGCTAATATCTTTACTAAGTATAGGCAATTTTTAGTCATTTCTTCAATTATTTCTTCTCTATCATTAATATTTTACAATATATTAATGTTAAATCTAAACTCCAGTCACCTAAGCGTTCTGATGCATATTGCCTCTCTTTTTCTCTCCCTTATACTTTCTAGGATAGGTCTTCGGACTATTATTCCACTTCATTCATTTATTCTGTGTGTCTATTCTGATATTGAACCCACCCATTACCTTCTTTGGTAATTCTTTGCCTTCACTTTTTTCTTTTCTTATCCAGTACTTTCTCCTTCATCTTTTGGATGTTCTAATCCTACTTTCTAATTTTTCTAAACTCTGGGAATATACGAAAATTTATTCGCAATACTAACTTGTCCTGGGTACATGATTCTGCTTCATTTGCTATAGGTTGTTTCATTTGTGATGTTTCTTTTAGGCCAGTTGAGTTGCTTGGTATTTTTTTTAACCATTAGACTCATATTTCTCTGGGGCTATATGCTCTCTCAGTGGGTTATGTATGAGGGCCTGGAGCTCAGGTCCTGGTTAGTATAGCTGCTGACAGAGCAGAGAATATTTTTGTGGGTTTTAGCTTGGTTTAGCTGCTCTTATTTTATAGTCTGGCTCAACCACTTGCTGTTTTTCCTCCCACCCACAAACCAAAGAATAAACTCTCCCTGTGCTCTGTGAGAGGAACTGCTCTTTCCAAAAGTTCTCTTGAGCTGCAGTACCCTAGAGGTAAGGAGAAAATGCATTTGGGCTGAGCAGTGGGCCTGTGTCTCTTATCAGCTCCCACACCTGCCATGCTTTGTGAGTTGGCTTGGTGTGACGATTCCACTCCATCACATACTGTTGCTGCTGCATTTCTGCTTTGCAGTAGTGATGGGGTAGAAGCACAATGTAGAGAAAATAAAATATATAACTAAAATATTTCTCTTAATTTCTTATCATTGGGAGCTTTTCCTCTTACACTTTGAGCAACAGATCATGGAGTCTCATAATGGGATCTGACTTTCTTTCCTTCCTTCCTTGCTTCCTTGTTTCCTTCCTTCACCCCCACCTCTGTCTCTCTCCCACCCCCTTCTGTCCCTCCGTCTCTCTCTTTCTTTCTTCTTTCCTTCCTCCGTCCCTTCCTTTCTTTCTTTTTCTTTTTTCTTTTTGGTTAAACTAAGCTTTCATATTAGTTGCTTTTTGGCGCCTATGGCATCTTCAAATATTGGATTGTGGAAGAGAAAAAGCAGCAATAAGTTTCCTACCTTTTTAAGAGGTAGAAATCTGACTACCTGATAAAATTTTTATAATTTTTTTTAACTACTAAATGCAAATATAATGTTAAGAATGTTTTAAACTCTAGGAGACTACATTTAAGTTGTTT
The DNA here is from genome assembly GCF_949987535.1 of Balaenoptera acutorostrata. Taxonomy (NCBI): domain Eukaryota; kingdom Metazoa; phylum Chordata; class Mammalia; order Artiodactyla; family Balaenopteridae; genus Balaenoptera; species Balaenoptera acutorostrata. The sequence goes on along the minus strand of NC_080065.1, from coordinate 20,807,304 downwards.
TTTCTTTTCAGTGTATTCCAAGTGGGTTTTTTTAATGTATTGAATATATGCATGGTCAATAAACACTAAGACACTAATATTTTCTTAAACTTGAACATCTGTTATAGTTTTCTAATTTACAGTTATTGAATAACTGAAATGAGAATGAATCAACAAATAATTGAATAAAAATATTTTCAATTGATTTCTATCATTCGGTGTGCCCACCCCAAATTCTCACACCTTGTTCTTTGTGCATAATATTTTTATTCTTCCAAGCTTCCCTGTATCATAGATAATCTACTATCTTCCCCAGTCTAAGAACCAGAAAAGTAATATAGGATCTCAGCCATCATCAAAACTTTGATGACTGCAATTACAGCTGATACAACCTTAGTTCAGGTATCTGGTTGTTTATTTAATTGCTAAACACATCAAATTTATTCAGTCAAATCACAACCAGCTGCTCACTAGTCCATTACATGGAAGTCTTTTATATCATTAGTAGAAGTTGCAACTTCCAGTCTCAATACAACAGAGAAGAACAAACCTGACTCCATATTGGATCTATTACTTTAGCTCTAACCTTTGTGCTCTGTTGCCTGTGCTTAGTCATGCAGGCTCAGCACCTTGGTCTCTTCAATCAGTCAAAGAATATTGTCTATAGCCTGAAGGATACATAATAGCCCTTTCTCAAGGCTCTGCCTCCCAGGCTTGACCTTTAAAGCCATAAAACGTTTCATTCCTATAGAGATAAAAAGTGGCAGAACAGAAAATAACATTTGTCTTGTTGGAGGTTTACAGAAACATGATGACCAGATCTACATGGGCAGCTGCAAGAACAAAGGATTATCAGATCCACTCCAGGACCTGGCCGGCAACAAGAAGTCTGCAAGGACCAGCCACACTCCCTCCCCTTTTAGTATAAAAGAAGCCTGAATTCTAACTCTGGTGAGACGGTTCTTTGGGACACTAGTCCACCATCTTCTTGGTCTGCTGGCTTTCCAAATAAAGTCGCTATTCCTCACCTCAACACCTCGTCTCTCAGTTTATTGGCCTGTCATGCCATGAGTAGTATGAGCTTGGACTCAGTAACATAAATGTTCTTTTCATTATGCAACCAGAAATGAGAAAAATAAAAAATCCTATTGACTCAATAGTTGAGTCTTAAGACAAGTTAAGATATAAAAACATTTGTCTAGCTTTGTTCTATTACAACATAAAATTATGATTAATTTTAATATTTAATTTGAAACAAAACCCACTATCTACACACTATACATAACTTTTTGTTTTTGGTGGATGAGTTTTTGTAGGCAGAGATGTGAGGTCATCTAAGAGATTTAATATAAATTATACAAAGTTATGCACTTTACATTTTTATCTCACTTTAAGGTTAAAAAATATCAGATAAGTTACTAATTATTTGTTAATATCATCTATATATCATACATATATTAGAAATTTAAGCATTCAGTTATTAAACTCCCTTATAAAAAGTATGATGCGTCCCCAGACACACTTGTGCTAAATGCTAGGAATCCAGGATTTAAGAACACATTGTCTATCTTCCAGGTAGTGGCAGAGAAAACAAGTAAATATCAGCTACATTATAATTTATATATATGCATATAATTTATGCATATTTATGTATATATATAGCCAGATATATATGCATATCTATATGTGTGTATAATATATCTCTCTCTCTCTCCAGATATAGGAAAGAAAGATAAGATTTAGAAAATACTTCCAAGAGGATGAAGAGTTTAATTTGGGGTAAATGTAAAGAAATGTCAGAAACTGTGCCATTTACAGATGTTGAGGCATAAGAGGAAATGGCTCTAGAAGAACATTAATTTATTTCATGTAGTAGGAGCTCTTGGTGAAGATATAGTTAAGGAAGGTTTAGAGATAAAGTAAATTGATGGGAGACAGAGACTTCTAGAGTGAATCGAGGAAAATCAAACTATATCAAAGAGAATATTATTTGCTTTAGAAAAGAATGTTAACAACAGAAAAATTATTGTGACTTAGAAACCCCAGTTTCCAGAATTTTGGAAATGATTTGAATAGTCAAAAGATCCAAGGCAAAGTCAGGAATTTGTCAAATTTTCATTAAGAAGTGATAACTGATAAACCAGTTTGTATTTAGAAGGAGGGTAAAGGAGCAGACTGATAAATATTGATTAAATGAAAAGAAGTTCTTATGTAGATGGAAAATGAGCTAATATTTTGGCATGCTGAAATTGTTGGCTTGCTCAAGAGACATCCAAACTGAGATATATTTAGGCAATTATATGTGGTTTAGAACTCAGGAAAAACTAAAAGGAATTAAATAGAAATATATGTGTACATTTTATCAGCTTATGGGTACTGTTGAAACAAAAATTATGTGGATGAAATCAGCCTGGGAGGACAAAAAAAAAAAAAGTTGAAAAGATAAGGTGACTGATGATTGAGGTCTGAAGAATACTAACATTTATGATGAACATGAGATATTGGTCTGAGATGGGCATATCTATCATCACTCAATATCTAAACCTGATTTTTTTTTAAAAAAATCTGAAATTCATCCAGGTATACAATGAGGAAAGCTAAAGATATCATGTAAATTATGTCTGTGGTGTACAGTGAGAAGAGCTAAGAGAAATGTGTGAATTATGTCTGAAGACTAAATAAAAAGTTTGAAACATTTACCTTAATGTAGGATAAAAAAGGAAAAATAAACATACAAACAATCTGTTACTAAAGTGAACATTACAAGTGAAAGAATACATTATGCCAGAGAATTGCAGGAAGTAAAGACTTATTTTTTTTTTTTTTTTTTAATTTTTATTTATTATTTATTTATTATTATTTTTTTATTTTTTGGCTGTGTTGGGTCTTCGTTTCTGTGTGAGGGCTTTCTCCAGTTACGGCGAGTGGGGGCCACTCTTCATCGCGGTGCGCGGGCCTCTCACTATCGTAAATACTTATTTTTTAAAAAATCTACTGAAGTATGAAATATAAAGATGACAAAAATTATACCTCATCTTCAATATTAAGTGACATTTACTGCAAAAAAGAACAGAGAGCTATCCAGAATAGAGAAACACTAAACTGAGAAATGAATACATTAAAAGCAAATTCAAAATCTAATAGAAACTCTTTTTTAAATAAAGGAAAATTTCTGTATAGTATTATTATTTTAATAGAGTTTCTTTTTTACCAGTATTATGTTCACAACAAAACTGAGGGGAAAGCACAGGATTCCTAACCACCCCTACCCTCACTCATGTATAGCTTCTCACATTATCAACATTCCCCACCAGATTTATACATTTGTTACAACTGATGACTCTACCTTGGCACATCATTATCACTCAAAGTCCATAGTTTACATTACCTTTCACTCTTGCTGCTGTACATTCTATGGGTTAGGACAAAGGTATAATGATATGTGTCCATCATTATACTATGGTACAGACTATTTTCACTACTCTAAAATCCTCTGTCCTCCACCTATTCATCCTTCCCTTCTCCCCAGGCCCTGGCAATCACTGATCTTTTTACTGTCTCCATAGTTTTGCCTGTCCAGTGTGTCATAGAGTTGGATCATACAGTAGGTAGCCTTTTTAGAATGGCTTCTTTCACTTAGTAATGTGCATGTAAGATTATTTCATGTATCCTCATGGCTTGATAGCTCATTTCTTTTTAGTGCTGAAAGGGAAAAACAGCTTTTAAAATTAAATAGTTTAGGGATTTCCTCAAATGGAATATTTTAGGAAGACATTCTGGTTAAAATAAGGATGAGGAGGAGACCTGGGTGCCACCTTACTTCTATGTCTAGAATCTCTGAGAAGGCCATTTAAATCAATGGGCTTAAAAAGAGGGGAAAAAAAGGAAGCAAAACTAAGTAATTGTGTATTAATATATTTTTCAAAATTTTTGAATAACACAAGCTTTAAAAATTAGAGTTGAAAGTGTCTGAAAAATAATTTCTTTTATATATTTATTAATTTATTGTCACTAATTCAAACTTTTATTCCACAAATGCACATGTTTTATTGTAGTCTTCCTCACTGCTCAACACTATTTTACGTTCACAATCCCTGGGCATTTAAACTAATTAGAAATTTTGTTTTCAGACTCATATGTGAATGAACATTTAAGTTCTTGACAGATTGTACACACACACACACACACACACACAGTTAGACATTCTGATGAAAATATTTTCAAAATAATGAACATCTGAATGTCAAAATTTACACACATCATATTATAAAGAGAAGAAATAATTATTTCTATACATAAGTATGGCTCCAAAATTTTTCACAAATAAGTCTATGTACTATGGTTGCTAATCTTATTCAATCTTTTCCTCATCATCAGAATTTAAGTTCCATCATATTTACCAATGTGTGTATCTTTGTTGCTGCTGACACAGTAAATGGAGTTGAGGCAGTGATTTACAGGAATTTATTAAGCTGTTCAAGGCTCTTCTTATATTTATTCATGATGGCTTGGTTTCTGCACTGTCAGGTGGATGTATTATAATCTATCATTTTGGATCAGCAGTGTTTCTGGGCTCATTTTGATTTTATGTGGTCTCTACTTTGAATTGCTATAAATTAATTTTTAATTTATTTCCTTAGAAAGACTTATGTGCATTCCTATACTGGTCAAATGCAAATCACTCAAGTATTTGCAATATTTTGACTTGAAACCATGTGAATAACAAATATAATTTAAAACTTGACAGTCAAAGATTTCGGTTCTAGTATTTATGGTACAACTCTAAGTTATAAAATTATTAACACTAATGAATGTAAAATTTTGTGTGGTGTGTAATATTAAATTCATTTATTTTTGTTTAACATCATTACTTTTTATCAATATCATGATGAGTTAAGTATAGGTATTTTTATTTGTCTGGTATCATCAGATAATTTTTTATTTCATATAGATAAATTAGATGGCAAGCTAAAAGTAATTCTTTATGTGCTAAAGCTTATGCTGTAATTGATATTTATATTCACAATGTTAAAATTTAAAAGAACAATATTTTTACGCTTAGAGAAATATAGTAAACATACTCCAGTACTTTTAAAACTTTTTATGACTGAAATCATCTAATAAGTACCAGTTTTTGGCTTAAAAAACAAATTAGGTAATTTGATTTTAATTGAGCTTGCATATAAATTTATATAGGTCTATATATAAAGGGGTCCACCCTTTCTTATAAGCTGCCAGGGCTGCCCAGTGATTTTGAGTTTATTTTGTGAATATTGTGTATTATTTGTGGGTGAGTTTAGGTCTGAGAGCCATTCCATGAACCCATTAAAGCTCATGTGTTTTAAGACATTTACAATTTTTTCCTACGAAGATTCTTTTTAGTAAACCACTGAAATCACATTTCTGTTATATTTGATTGCATTATAAAAATATCTAAGGGGTTCCACATCACATGTCATCACGAAAATGCAAATTAAGTCAACAATGAGATAACATTATACATCTATTAGAATAACCAAAAATCCCAAACACTGACAACACCAAATGCTGGTTAGAATATGGAGCAATAGGAACTCTCATTTATTGCTCATGGGAATGTAAAATTGTACAGCTACTTTGGAAGACAATTCTTACAAAATAAACACACTCTTACTATACAATCCAGCAATAACTCCAAAAGTTAAAAACTTATATCCATACAAAACTCTGCATATGAATGTTTATAACAGCTTTATTCTTAATTATCAAAATTTGAAAGCAATGAAGGTGCTCTTCAATAGGTGAATAGATAAATAAACTGTGATACATCCACCCATTAGAATATTACTCAGCACTGAAAAAGGCACTATCCAACTATTGGAAGACAGAGGAAATTTAAATGAATATTATTAAGAAAGAAGTCATTCTGAAAAGGTTACATACTGTATGATTCCAACTATATAACATACTGGCAAAGGCAAAACATTGGAGACAGTAAAAAGTTTAGTGGTTCCCAGGGTTTGAGGGGAGAGAGAGAGACGAATAAGTGGAGCACAGAGGATTTTCAGAGCGGTGAAAACAGTGTTCATAATGTTATAATGATGAATACATGTCATTAATTACACATTTGTCCAAATCCATAGAATGTACCACACCAAGAGTAAACCCTAATGTAAACTATGGACTTTGGGTGATAGAGATGTATTAATGTAGGTTCATCAACTGTAACAAATGTACCACTCTGGTGAATCTAAACCTGCTCTAAAAAATAAAGTCTTGGGCTTCCCTGGTGGCGCAGTGGTTAAGAATCCGCCTGCCAATGCAGGGGACATGGGTTCGAGCCCTGGTCCCGGAAGATCCCACATGCCACGGAGCAGCTGGGCCCGTGAGCCACAATTACTGAGCCTGCGCGTCTGGAGCCTGTGCTCCGCAACAAGAGAGGCCGCAATGGTGAGAGGCCCGCGCATTGCGATGAAGAGTGGCCCCCACTTGCCACAACTGGAGAAAGCCCTTGCACAGAAACGAAGACCGAACACAGCCATAAATAAATATAAAATAAATAAATAAAATTTAAAAAAAAATAAAAATAAAAATAAAAAATAAAGTCTTAAAATCTTAAGATTTTTTTATATGTGTGTATATATATTTATATACACATACACACACATATGTAAGTGTGTGTTTTGGAAAAATATTAATTTCAAAGGCAGCAAATAAAATCCCATTCACTAGGATGCCATAATCAGTGCATAATATTACTGCAGCGGATTGAAATTAAGAACAATAATTTAATCTACTACATGTGGTGATACATTATAATCAAAATGAAAACATCCTTTTACTAAAATGTAATTGATTTATGTCTTATAACCATGAAGATATTCATTAGGAGTATATGACAGGTACTCAAAAGCAGTTAGCAAACCTCAACTTTAGAAATATTATTGACTCAAAACTCATAAAAGTTAATTCAAATTGAACCTTTATATCACCATCATGTTACAAATTCTTTCAATGGAAACATTAGAATTTTGTAACAATTATAAAATTTTAAAGCTAAAACATTATATAAGCAGGAAAATTTTTTAAAAACTATGTCTATGCTGAGAATTACTTATAGAGTTGTGATAATATGTGATGTTGGAATTTTTGTAGCTAATTTCTGATATTGCATGAGATCCTTGTCCACGGTAATTATATTGCACATAGTTTGTTATACAAGATATTTTGGATCATCAAACCCCCAGGTGTCTGCACCATATGGCATGGCAGAAATGCAACTGTGATTGCCATCTAGTGGCACATCCAAAACAAAACAAAACAGATGCCAAAACATCACTTCTCAAAATTCCAAGAAGCAAATGGTAGGAGGAGTAAACCATATGGACTTCCTCTCATCAAGAGTGATCTAGCTACAACCAAGGATTTCTGGGGAAAAGATACATGGATAGAGCTCTCAGGGTGTATATAATGAGTGATGATCTTTATGGCTCAAATCTAAGCCCACTAGAGAGTATGCACTGCAGAGGCTGCACACACCAAGCAGGTTTAAACCAGCAAGCCAGCCTCTCTTCTTGCCTATACCTGTGCTTGCTCTATAAGCCAAAGACAGAGTGTTTCGGATGAGTGGGCAAGGGGTCTGCGTGGGTTAAAGCATACAGGCTCCCTTTCACTGAGCTTGATCTACCTATTGCCATTGCCTATATGTGTGTGTGTGTGTGTGTGTGTGTGTGTATATCTATATATCTATATCTATATCTATATCTATATATATAGTTTACCAACACTAAAATCTGGAGTCCTACAAAATGCCTTAAATACCAGCATGGTATGCTATACAATTTTCTCAGAACAAAAGCAAAATTTTATATTAAAGGAGCAGTAACAATAGACTTCTAACTATAGAGTTAACTTTCAATGCATACCAATAGGGAAACATTTGGCTACATAGAGGAAGACTCAGATGAAGAGTATCTTAAGGAGTTTAAACATGTGCAGTCTTTTATATAGAATGAGATAGATGCACTGAACTAAAACAAACAATAAATTAGATTGTGTCTCCAACTGCTATTACACATGGTTTTCTAGACCAAAGAGTGTAAGAATGATTAGCTTATCTCACTGTCAAACTCAGTTTTCCATGTCTGGCATTTGTGCTCTCCATTCTTAAGAACTTGGGTCTGTTGGGTTACAAGAACTGTTCATGGAGGGGAGGCAACGCCTCATAAGAGGACTGGCAAGTGATTCATTGATCTGGAATATGTGCAGTACTCTGCTACTTTGGGTTCCTCATGATAGTGGATAAGCAAAGGAAAAAAAAATTACTTGCTAAAACAATCAATCCTCATTACCACGAAAAACTAAGGTTACTAGCACATAATGAGGGTAAGAAGGACCACTCTGGAATCCAGAGAATTTACTTAGATGTCTTTTTGTGTCTCCCAGTCAAGTAGTAACTGTCCCTGGGCACTATAAAAATCCAGACACTAGCAGGAATTAAAAAGTTCAGACACTTTGGAGATTGAAGACCTCAATCTCTCCAACAGGTAAGCAAACTAAACCAGTCACAGCGTTGGCAGGAGGTGAGGGATATTTAGAACGGTTTGGCGGAAGAAAGATGATACATATCTGTTACGTAACCTTGAGACCAGCTGAGTCAGCAGGGACTGTGCTTTTGTTTTTCTATATCCTTAAATTTTACAGGGGATTGTGACTTAGAACCACCTTGAAAGAGACTCTGTGATCTATCCTCTTAGGAAAATTGAGTGTATTTTGTACTGACAAAAACTAGTGACACTAAGTTGTACTGTGGAAGCTTGTTATAATGCAGACAAACAATTGGACCTGAGTGGTACAAATAGTACATATTATCAGCCTCTCCAGATTGCCGAGGTCCCTCCAGTAAACCCTCAGCTGCCTACTGTGCCTCAGGTGATTTCACAGCTGATGGACTCTGCTTGCCCACTGGTGCTGAACCCTGCTTCTCAGGTGCAGCCAGATGACCAACCAATGCCCAGAGTCTTTGTTTTCCAAAGGAAACAATAAAGGAGATGGAAACTGACTTCCTGCCTGGTAAGGAGAGGAGCCAAACAATAAGACTTTAAATTGCAGTAAAGTTGTCAGTCCATAAAATGAATCTTGACCATGAGAATTAGGAGAGAGGAAAGAACTAGGTTAATAAATCCCTTCTCTTTTCTACCACCTGTGAACTGATCTGAGGTGTAGATTATGAATCAAATTGTTTGATAACATCTTACTTGGCTGAATAGCCTAGAATACCTTGCTCTTCTGTGCAGGGAGAGTCTATCCCAGCATCCAACAGATCTCCTTCTTTCTCTATTTTTCCCCTCTTTTGTCCTCATTCTCAGTGTCTTGGGTTTGTACTCACCAAATAAGAATGAGCACTTATCTTTACTTCAGGAATTGTTTTCTAAAAATCCCAAAATTGAAAGTCAAAGAAGTTACAATTTTTTTCCATAGAAATTGTACCATTTTGTATTTTCAACAATAATTGGCTCTTTCTTCACAACAGAAGGGTTTTAAAATTACAGATTTTTTCAACCTGTAAAGTGTGAAAATATATCTCACTGTAATTTTGATTTACAGTCTCAGTTTTATAAGAAATCTGAACATACTTTCATTTATTTAAAAGGCAATTGTGTATATTTCTCTGTGAGCTATTGTGCATATATTGAGCCCATATTTTTCTGGGTTGTAAATCTTTTATTAATTTTAAATTTGGATCAGGGTATAAAAATGTTACCACACTGGTAAAATTTGACCTACATTGCATATGGAAAAATTGTATTATAAAAATTGAATTTCAATAATTTAGGCATATTTTGTTGAAGAGACATGCATTCTGTAGGGTATTATAATTTTTTTATTCTCTATTTTTATGCACTGTTTCTCGGAATGGAACACTATTGGAATCTGTAGACTATTTCACTATTATAAGATTTCTCCCTAGCCCTTGGGGCTTTGTAATTTTTTTTATTTTTAAATTTTCTTTGGTTTTGTATAAATTGATACAGCAATTATGTTATTACTTAAAATAATAATAATTTTTTATTTTAGCATTTGTAACATAATCATATTTTGGGGCATAGAAACTTCAAATTTCATTAGTTCTTCAATAAAGCTCAATAAAGTTATCCTTATGCAAATTTTGCTGTATCAAAGCATAGTCACATTTTAGTACCTTGGCCTTTAAAACTGGAGTCTTAAATTTAGGAGTTTATACTGTTTTAAGTGCTATACATAAGGGCAAACCAGTTTTTAATACATGTTTTCCATATGATTTTTATAATTAATACTTCAGCAAAGATGGCATCTGTAAAAATGTCTAATTTTATAAACCTCTAGTCTGAAAGTCAGTTATTGTTTCTGAAATATATTTTATAGACTCTACTTTAGTTTGTTGCTTTGAAATTCTCTTGTTTTGTTTCTGGAACAGACAACAGGACCCTAGAAGTGATTTTATTCATTCACCCAATGCTTTCCTCCCTTAATCTAGAGGTATAAACATTTTGCTGCTCAGGACAGCAGTCAGAGATGGCTTCCTAGCAATTTAACCCTCTGCTGAAGTATTTTAGTATTTTTACAAACAGGACAGCTCCATCCGTGCACACAGGCTAAATATCTGCCCTGCACCGGAGACTTAGGCAGCTGAGGATGGAAAGACAGGGTGGAGTTAAATTGTGAAGGGCTTTGAATGCCAGGGGGTTTGGGATTCCCAAAACAAACATGACTGTCATTTATTTTTAGAGACAAACCTTAGGGAACCCCTCCCTCTATAAATATCTAATAATAAATGAGTAGTTAAATAAACAATAGTATATCTACATAATGGAATAGTCTGTAATTATTAATATCAAGTTTCTGAAGACCAGTTAATGACACAGAACAAGTGGAAAAAAAACGTGTATAGAGTATAATACCAATTTAGTAACTACAAATATGAAGATAAGAATAGAAGAACCAACATCAAACTGTAAACTGTGGTTATTTTTGGATGGTAGTATTATACTTGATTTTTATTTTCATCATTACTTTTCTCTCTGTTTTAACTTTTTCTATAATGAGCACATATTACTTTTATAATGAATACATAATAAATTTTATTTTTCAAAAAAAAAAAGAAAATTTTATGAGTCTGTAATATTTTTTAAAATCTTTCAGATTGCTTTACTTTTTGTAATAATTTTTAAAATATATGATTCTTAATCTAAAATATTTAGTAGACTACCATGCATTAAATCAAAGTTCTATAAAACATTCTGGTTTTAGATTGGAAATTTATTGGATTTGTTCTCTACACAGTTAACTTATATGATTCTTACAAATTATTTGAAAAAAGATATAACAAAATATTTTTATATTAAAGTTTTATTTTTATTTTTTTCAAAGTTTGCAATGCAGCCACATTATTCTCAGAAAAGGATATATTTAAATTATTTTTTGATCCCTATTTGAAAATGCATTGCAATGGATTTTATAATTTCAATGGCAAAATAAAGGTTTCTGTATGAAAAGAAATAAAAATTTTAAGTAGACAAAATTGATTTATTTAAAATTTTGGAAAGGACTTGTTTATATAAGTTTGAACCATCATGTTTAGAAAAATGTGTTTTATTATTTTATTTACAGTTAATAAAGAAAACACAAAATCATAACCAAAATTTGTGACCCAGAGAATCATTTTGATACCCAAGCCCAGCAGGCAATAAATGCTTATGAGGCTTTTTTAGTACAGAGTGATAAATTATTAGCGTGAAATACTATTAACTTCAAGTTCACACATAGCAATTAAATGCCATGAAGCTCTTTCTGGTGCTTTGCCCATGTTAAAAAAGCAATTGCTATTTCTTTACTCAGTCTGAGGTTAGTTCTGATTTTTAATTAACATGAAAACAAGGACCTTCCTTTAAAACACTCTATTCCCAGGAGTGTGTTCTTCCAATCTCTAATGAAAAAATAAACACCAGGTCTACTAAGCCTCATGCTAGGTTTAATTGGGACTCATTTAATTTTTCTTTTCACAAACTCCTGGACCAAATATGTGATTTCACCTCTACTATGGAGGGTTTCCTGTCTTATTTTTACACACTTATGTTAACTGCTTACTATATTTATTCTATCAATCTTGCCTTATTTTTCCAACTTCATTCAAAATGTAAGAGAGGAAGGAAAAGGGAAAAGTGTTACAAATTAAGAAGATAAATCTACCAGTAGATTAACTAGATAATTTTATTAATGCCTAAGAAAGCGAGTTAAGGTGATAAATTTCTCTGATGGGAGAGAGGGGGGAAAAACCCATACGAATAAATAAAACATATGTCATTACAGTTTTAAAATATTTTCTTATGAAAAACTGTAACCATACAGAGAAGGTGAAATAATGTAATGCACCTATATATTTATCTCCTTGATTCTAGAATGAACATATAATTTTATCATCTATCTATCTGTCCACTAATACTTCTGTTCATTTGTCAATCTATCTCAGTTTTCTGATGCATTTCAAATGAAGTTGCAGACATAATCCATTTCAACCCTAAAGAGTTCAGCATGCACAAAAGTAACTAGAATTCAATATTTGTTTACATGTTTTTTCATCTGTTTTTAGGTAAACTTTACACACAGAGATATGTACAAATCTTGGGTATACTCTTCATGAGAGTTTTGAGAAATGCATATATTATATAATTGAAACTTCTATCATGATAAATCATTACCATTTCCTTGGAAAGTTCCTTCAATCTCTTTCCCAGGCTCCTTGACCCTATTTCCTCAAAGGCAACCACTAATCCAATTTTTTTCACTGCAGATTAGTTTTGCCTATTCCAGAAAGTCAAAAATAGAACCATTTATCTTTTTACATTCTGTGAATTGTTTACAGGTGCTTTGCATTACCCACTTTACAGAATAGAAAAAAATTGGCCAGAATTATTATATTATAAAATATGTTCATAATACTATCTTCCTTAAGTGTTTTGATTTTATAAAAGTTATTATTGTTGATTTAATTTTTTAAAATTTCCCCAAAATATTCAAGCTTAACTAATGCCCTGGGCTAATTTTAGTAAGTAATATTTTTCTAGGAATTTGTCTAAATTGATGATTTCAAATAAGTTTTCAAATCTGTAAGTTTATAGTAGTTTATAATTTTTCTCTTATATGTTAATTGCTGATGTAAATGTCACTGTATTCCCTTTACATTTATGAATTGTTTGTGCTTTCAGTATTTTTTTCTATATGTCTATTATTCTGTACAAAATAGGTTAGAGTAGCTTTAACTTCACAATTTTAAAAGTTCTTTTCTTTATTTACTAATTGCTATTTTTAACTTTAAATCTTCCCTTTCAAGTGATTTAGGTTTATTTTTTTTCTAATTTATAAATTTGATGTTGAACTTATTATTGTTACCCTGTCTGATGCAGAATGTAAGGCTATCAATATCCATGAATGTGTTTTGACTTAATTCTAGACATTTTGTTATCTAGAATTACATTATTATTTTCTGTGGATGTTCAGGTCTTCATTATGATCTAATTGTCTCATGAATTATTAAAATTACTTTTATTAATTTTAAAAGTTGATGTATTCTTAAATTTTTAAAGTTTTCATGTTTGTTTTGTTTTACTTATTGATTTCTCAACTGTTTTGTAGTCAAATAATATGGTCTGATGATAACAGTTACTAGAGAGTTGTTATCAATCCAGAGATTACCATCTTGAGCAATCTGAGTTTGAGATATTGGATACAGGACATGCATTTAGGACCATGAGTGCATCTTCCAAACAGTTTCAAGTGGTTTCCCCCTGAGTAAGATCTGTCCCTTCTTACTTCAATGTTAACTCACTCACTGCTTTAGGGACTTCCCACATAATCCAAGGCTCTGGCCAACTGAAAATACAGTCACTGTTTCCAAATATTAGATTTAAAAATTTTGCTTTATAATTATTATAATAATGATATCATATATCATAATTATATATGATATATCATCATATATGCCAATTTCTTATAAATTGACTCTGGTCTATTTTAGATAAACATATAGACCCTGGTCAATTTATAATCTCAATTATTTTTAAGTTCTGATCTTTAAAAAATAGAATATTGTGTTTCTCAGTTTTAGTTTTTATGTTACTCTATTTTCAGCAGTGTCTGTTTTCCTATGTATTGCCTCTTACATGGGGTCATTTTCTATTATCATTTCCACTTCTCTTCTATATATTTCTTGAACTTTGTTAGCTTATTTTTCACCCTCTTCTGTTGTCAATCAGGAGTCTTTTATATCTGTTTTGAGACCATTCTTACTTTTTTTACAAAAAATTCTTTCAATCAATATTGATATTTTTGACAATTTTCACCTGCTTGGGAGCAACATTTGTAGAGATTAGAAGGTGGGACTAGTTTTCCTTACCTGCAAATTTTCCATGTTCTTTTATATTTTTGTATTCATCCACTACTGCTTGTGTAACTGTTATTTCTGTGGTGAGGTATTGTTTTGTTTTATTTTTGGTAGTGCAGGATTTTAACTTTGATTCCTAGCAGGAGATGCCTTTGGATACATTCTTAAGATGGAGTGGGAGATCTCCAGTAGCTTAAAGTCATCTATTTGGATGTGCTTATCTAAATATACATTGCCCATTTATTCAGTGATCCAACGTAGTGGTTTTGCCAATTGGTAAGCATCACTATTCTGAGTATAAACTCAATTACAAAGAAAGTAAGCACAAGATGCAGTCTTTTTTTTTCTAGGCTTTCTTTGGGACGTATTCATGTCAAAACCGTCTATGTAGTCAGTCCACTATAAACTCCACCTCTCACCAATATATCAGGTGACTTATTGAGTCCACAGGTATTAACGTCACTTCACAAATAATGTCCTATAATTCTATGGCCAGGTCAGATCCTTTTGTTTTAGCGCAAAGCTACCATGGACTGAAATTCCCTTGAGAGAAAGCTAAAAGGAAGATATACATCTAATATTTGTATGGTTCTCTTCAAGAAAATCTAGCCTTGCTTTTTGCAATACCCTATACCCAGTTTCCCTTATTGTTAATATCTTACATTACTATGGTACGTTTGTAACAACTAATGAACCAATATTGATGCATCATTATTATTAGAGTCCTTAATTTATTTGTATATCACTAGTTTTTATTTATATCCTTTTTTATTTCTGTTCCAGGATGCCAATGAGTATACCTCATTACATCGCCTTGTCATGTTTCCTTAGGCTCCTCTAGCCTCTGAACTTTATCAGCAGAAATATCTTTTGAGTAGTAATATTGGCTATATATAACAAGTAAATGTCACTCAAGAAGTAAAATCCCCAAAAGGCTTACAGTTTCTTCATCTAAATTATACTAAAGAATTTCCTGCATTGCCACTTAATTTATTATGTATAGCTATTGAGGCCAGGTCTTAGTCAATTAGCCTAAGAAATAATTAAAACCATTCAAAGCTGCTAGACCTATCACACTGTATCTAGTTGCTTGTACATATTTAAATAAGTTTTTTTCATGTATATTCATGTTCTTTACTTTTTAGTGGACCACCCTCAGGGTCTGTTAATATGGTATCTAGTACCACACATTTTCCAGATCCCCACTCCCAGTATTTTTATCTAAATACTATAATTCTCTTGGTGGGAAAACTTTGTGCTTTCAGGTTTGTTTGTTAATTCACTTAATGAAGTAGCCAGTATACCCACAAAGCTCTTGCATTTCTAACGTCCTTTAAGTGAAAGTAAAAAAGCTTCCTGCAAAAATCTGCTTTCACTGCACTGCATGTTACAACATTCCAGGTGTCTCCAAGTAATAATAAAAATATTTCCTTTGCCAGTGTTTTTTGTGGGATACTGAAGTCCCATACCTAAATATGAATTGAATTTTCAGTGCTGTCACTTTCAATTAACCCAGTTAAACAAGGACAGATTTCTCCCAGTGACAGCAAACAACTGGCCAAGATTGGTCATGTACCTAGGCCTTAGTTGCTAGCCTGTAGTTTTTTGGTGATCTATTATTGTGTTACCTACTTTTCTAGAACTTAGTGGCTTAATAAAAACCATTATTACATTATTCCTTATAATTCTGTTGTTTGACTGGGGCCCAACTGGGTGTCCTTATGCCCTTCTATTTGGAGTCTCTTATGTAACTAAGGTCAGATGGTTGCTCCAAGATGGCTTCGTGTATGTATCTTGTGTTGCTGGGGAAGGCTGGTTTTGGGGCTCAGTAAGACACTGAATTCCTGAGTCCCAGTCTCAGTGCAGCTTTGCTGTGTCCAGATGGCCTCTTTTTGGGGCCTTTCCATGTGTTCTCCCAGTAGTGTTCCTTAATTTTTATATAATAACTCAGGGTTTCCAGGAGTGAAAAGTGTAAACTATTATGGCTTCATAAGGCAAACTGTGCAACTGGCACAAGGTTGCCTCTGCCACATTTAGTTAAAGTGAATCACAGGGCCTGACTAATTTAATAGGTGAGGGGACTACACTAAGATGTGAGTATTGAGAGGTGTGATGATTCATCAGGACCATGTCTGAGAACTAACTAAGACAAGTGGAGAGAAAGACAGTTTCCCTCCTTAGAGATTTCACCAGACTTACAACATGGAGGACTTGCTAAAAACGTAGTTTCAATTTTGAGAAAGCAAGATGTGGCAACTATCTACCGCATGATGGAATCCTACTCCTAAGAAGTGCAGTTGCCTCTTCTGCATGGTGTGTTGACAAAATGATCCTCTGAGTGCAAGAACAGTATTTAAAAAAAAAATAGCTGCTCTCTACTTTTGTTATCCAGGTGATCTTTTCTAACTCCAAGAGTTAACCCGTTTCTTGCTAGTGTCTGTGGCATAATGGAAATTTCCAATTATTAGGGAAAGTATTTTACCAATTCTAGAGCTATTTATGCCAAAATGATACTCGAATCTCCAGATTCTTGTCCTGTCACATATTCGTTTTTCTGCTCTGACAGTACAGATATATTTGATAAGGATAGGGTTTCAATATGAATTTGACAAAAATGATAAGAAATACAGGAATTCTTCCTGAACTATCACCTGTTCTTCTGTAAGATGCTTGAAGGAACATGAAATATTTAATTATTATCTAGAAGGTATATATCTCATATCTTTCTGCAGGTGTCAGTGCTAAGCTCTGCAAAAATTTCAGCCAAGACCTTGACATATTCCTTTTTTTTAAATTAATTTTTAATGGAGTAAAGTTGATTTACAATGTTGTGTTAGTTTCTACTGTACAGCAAAGTGAATCAGTTATACATATACATATATCCACTCTTTTTTAAGATTCTTTTTCCATATAGGTCATTACAGAGTATTGAGTAGAGTTCCCTGTGCTATACAGTAGGTTCTTATTAGTTATCTATTTTAAATATAGTAGAGTGTATATGTCAATCCCAATCTCCCAATTTATCCCTCCCCCCTTTTCCCCCTTGGTAACCATAAGTTTGTTTTCTATACCTGTAACTCTATTTCAGTTTTGTAAATAAGTTCATTTGTACCATTTTTTTTTTAATTCCACATGTAAGCAATATCATATGATATTTGTCTTTCTCTGTCTGACTTACTTCACTCAGTGTGACAGTCTCTAGGTCCATCCATGTTGCTGCAAATGGCATTATTTTGTTCTTTTTTATGGTTGAGTAATATTCCATTGTATATATGTCCCACCTCTTCTTTATCCATTCCTCTGTTGATGGACATTAGGTTGCTTCCATGTCCTGGCTATTGTAAATAGTGCTGCAATGAACATTGGGGTGCATGTATCTTTTCGAATTATGGTTTTCTCCAGATATATGCCCAGGGGTGGGACTGATGGATCATATGGTAGCTCTATTTTTAGTTTTCTAAGGAACCTCCATACTGTTCTCTATAGTGGCTATACCGATTTACATTCCCACCAGCAGTGTAGGAGGGTTCCCTTTTCTCCACACCCTCTCTAGCATTTATTGTTTGCAGACTTTTTGATGATGGCCATTCTGACTGGTGTGAGGTGATACCTCACTGTAGTTTTGATTTGCATTTTTCTAATAATTAGTGATGTTGAGCATCTTTTCATGTGCCTCTTGGCCATCTGTATGTCTTCTTTGGAGAAACATCTATTTAGATCTTCCACCCATTTTTTGATTGTGTTGTTTGTTTTTCTGATATTGAGCTGCATGAGCTGTTTGTATGTTTTGAAGATTAATTCCTTGTCAGTTGCTTCATTTGCAAATATTTTCTCCCTTTCTGTGGGTTGTCTTTTTGTTTGTTTATGGTTCCCTTTGTTGTGCAAAGGCTTTTAAGTTTTATTATGTCTTGTTTGTTTTTATTTTTATCACTCTGGGAGGTAGACCAAAAAAGATCTTGCTACAGTTTATGCCAGAGAGTTTCTGCCTATGTTTCCCTCTAAGAGTTGACATATTCCTAATTTCTAATACTCTCTAATTTTCAGTTGGTCACGAACCCAAAGTGAATAGAATATCAAAGTACGTAATATCTTGTAGAAGAAAAAAAAAGGAAGTAAGCAAGAATACTAATTTACCATATAGATACAGGAATAGCCTTATATTTTATATCATTGCTTAAGAAGCATAAATTAGAAGGGACAAAAGAAAGCCCTTGACTTTTCAACACAGAGAACTGTACCTTGATAAACATGATCCAATCAGGGTCAGGAATCTCCTCACTTAGGTGGACTTTGCCTCTTTTCTGGGTTGAAGGTGTAATGAAACAGGGAAATAGAAAGTGGATACGGAGACACAGAGATAGACATATTTGTTAGGTTAACGCTTTTTAACACCACAATCAGCTATGCAAAGGCAATTTAGTTTCTTTTTTTAATCCCAAATTCATCTGTTTTTCCTTCTAAGTCTCTACCAACATAGTAACGAGAAATGCAATCAATATAGATTCCACTCAGGTAAACAATCCAAAGCAACAAAAGGGAATTCAGTGAAACAGTCACTGTATTTAAGTAAAATCTATTTTTCATAACTTTGGGAATTAACATGTATAATTACTTGTAGCAAAATTAATGAAAAACTGAAAGGATCATCCATAAATATATAAATTATACTGCTGGATTTCTATGTTTCCTCCATACTCATATTTAATCTGTTATAAAATATACTTTACAGTTTCCATCCTCAACCTGTCTCATGTTTAAACTTCCATTTGAATATGTCTCATACAAATATTCCAACTAAGACATTCATCTATAGAATGAATGACAGTGAACCTGAGAAGGAGTATTATAAAGCTAAAATTAAACCTAGTTACAGATTCAAAATGTCAGCATAATAAACAAAATGAAGGTGTTCTGAGCCAAACCTACTTTATTTCAATATGGGAAATTTGTTTTACAAATGCACAATATTTAACATGCCCAATAAATATAATTGCAAAATGAACATTTGAAAGGTGAAGCCTAACAATTGATGACTAATGCAATTGTCAATGGGAAAAATGGTGCTATATTGAGAAAGATATGTACACAATTAATGACAATAATTAAACTGGTAGGTAGTCATTAGCAGCAAAGAGGAGACAGTGGCGAGAAAGACAAGAAGAAATCGATTCACACCCAGCCATCTGGGAACTCTCCCTTGACCACACCCAGAACGGGCGAAACTATGGTTGTGTGGTGGGCAGTTTATCCTGATAAAGAGTGAGCACAGTAACATGAGGGGACTTCCCCGGGCTGCGCATGCCCAGACCAGGCAGGCGTATAACCTATAGTAAACCCAAACTCATTATATCATAATTATAATAAAATCTACATGTGGTTTTGCCCCCGAGTGGGCGTTTCTTAGCGATTCAAGGGTGAGAGCATGCGCAGCAGTAAACTTGTTACATAGCTCGCGACTGTCAATCAAATAATGATCCCTTGTCACTCAACCCCTCCTCCCTGCAAAATGCTCCTTAAAGGTGCCCTTAAGCCTGTACGGGAATGCTGCTTTCAATTCGCAGAAACAGCCCGCGCTCTCTCTCTCTGAGAGTGTACCTTTGCTTTGATAAACTTTGCTTTGGGCTTGCTTCACTTCGCTGACATAGCCCGCTCTCCTTCTCTCTCTCCCGCTCTGAGAGTGTACCTATGCTTCAATAAACTTTGCTTTGTGCTTAAGCTTAACATGGTAGTTTGCAATTCTTTGCTTACTATCTTGGAACCGATTGCTGGTGAGGGTCTTCCGTTGACCTCCTCGGTTGAAGCTGTTTTGTTACAACGCCATGTCCACCCAGACAAAACCAAACAAAATCATAATACCTGTCTATCTGTACTCAAAGAATCAAAAAAATTGAAGCAATCAGAAATTTAATTAGGCTAAAGATTTTTTTTTTAAAGGCATTTTAAAAAGAGATGAGGATTTAAAGTATTTTAACCAGTTCTGAGCAGGGTATCAGACAAGCAATGCAGTGCATTTCTCAGTCATTTCCTGATCCTTTTGAAAGCAGATCTTTTGCCCCGTTCCTGTTTGCCCACTTCTGTTCCCCTCTAACCTTAAAATAACCTAATTATAGGAATGAGATCACTGGGCAATTTAACCTAACTCCTGATTTATGCTCTCCTGAATGCACACCATGCCTTGTCTAACCTGTTGATTCTTTTCCTAGATAAAAAGTAAGAATGAAGAATTAAGTAAAGAATAATTAGCTCTCTACCCCCAACAGCCCCCTAAGCAATCCTGCAGGCAGATCATGAGGGCAAGATAACATCTGAAGAGAGAGTCAACCAGTCTGCATGCAATGGAGATTGCTGCAGAACCCAACCTCCTGCCTGGATAATTCACTGAGATTCTTCCCCCCATTTTTTCCTTTAAGAATTGTCATGGTTGAGCAGAATCTTTGGAGTTGGTCCCTAGACACAAGTCCAACATCTCCCCAGATTGCTGGATTTCCTAACTAAAGCAGCTTTCCTTTCTATTGAGACTTGCCTCTTTAATTATTGGCTTATGAGTGGTAAGGAGCCAAACCTGAGTTCGGTAACACTTTGAGGCCAGTTTTAATAGTGTGTACTTGAATTCCTTGGTTCCAGTTGTGTTCCTAAATCCCTAGAGAGGCAGTTTTGTGGTTTTCTGGAAGCCATTTCTAGATTTACAACCTAGAGCTGGTGTATCCTACCTGTTGTGGACTGAATTGCATCCTCCCAAAATTTGTATGACAAAGTCCTAACCCCAGGGACCACAGAATGGGACTATGTTTGAAGATAAGGTATTTAAGAGGTAATTAATTTAAAATGAGGCCATTAGGTTGGGCCCCAATGCAATCTAACTACTGTCCTTATAAGAAGAGATTAGTACATACAGAAATGCACCAGCGCCACACATGCACTGAGTGACGACCATGTGACGAGGCAGCAAGGGGGCAGACATTTGTAAGCCAGGGAAAGAGGCCTCAGAGGAAACCAACCCTGCCAGAAACTTGATCTTGACTCCAAGACTCCAGAGCTGTGAGAAAATAAATCTGTGTTTTAAGCCATCTGATTTGTGGTATTTTTGTTGTGGCAGCCCTAGCAAACTAACACACTGCCATTTCTAAGATTATTTACCTAAATATTTGTACTTAATTCTTTCTGGTAAAATAGATAGATAGTTTATCTTCCCTGGATTGAACAGTGATAGACATAATGTTTAACAATAAAGTTAAGTAACAGATCCTCAAAACTGGAAATCTGGGATTGCTTATCTGAACTGTTTGGGTTTGAATGCAAAGATGATTCTAGTGTTTCTTGGAACTGGAAATCAATAGTGCATGACACACAATGGCAAAACAGTTACATTATCACAAAAGTAGCCTACTAGAAACAAGACTTCAGCAGAGGGAGCAGGTATGTTTGACTAGTATAATTTGAATGAGGAGTTCAAGTGATGCGGGAACCATGGTGGTGTCTTAAAGTACAGAGAGTTGCAAAATAGAAAAGATGACAACCTCGGGGCTTAAAACATCATTTAAAGGAATGAATAAAAGTTAAAGAGGTAAATAACAAAAGAGAATATTTGAATGCCCTATAAGATGAAAAGTTGCTCAGCATCATTTTTCATTTGGAAAATATATTTTAGGAGCATTTTAAAATAAAATAAACACTTTAATTCTAGTAAAAGTAAAGAAAATGATACCAGACTAGCCCTACCACCATAAATAATTGTTTAAAAAAGAATAATATACATTAAATAACTGTTTCTGGCTAGTGAATGGCAGGCATCACAAGGCTACAATCCCAGAGAGAAGCAAAATTAAAAAGATGAGCCCCGGTCTTCCCTGGTGGCGCAGGGGTTGAGAATCTGCCTGCTAATGCAGGGGACACGGGTTCGAGCCCTGGTCTGGGAAGATCCCACATGCCGCGGAGCAGCTGGGCCCGTGAGCCACAACTACTGAGCCTGCGCGTCTGGAGCCTGTGCTCCGCAACAGGAGAGGCTGCGATAGTGAGAGGCCCGTGCACCACGATGAAGAGTGGCCCCCGCTTGCCACGACTAGAGAAAGCCCTCGCACAGAAACGAACACCAAACACAGCCATAAATAAACAAATAAATAAATAAATAAAATTAAAAAAAAAAAAAAATGAGCCCCCTGAGAGCCATGGCTCTTGGCCTGTGGCAATTTTACCACTGGGGAGCTGGTTGCTGAAGTCTGTCCAGAGCTGGGAAATCCTTACTGATCTAAGCACTTTCTATTACTTCTTATTCTAAATGGTGCTTTTGTATTAATGTCTTTTTACTGTTTCCAGAGAATCCTTTGTTGTCCTTTCTTAGCACTCCTCACAATCATTAATCCCTAGGTGAAATCGGTCTTCCCTTCTAGTCTAAGTTGGGCATCTTTTAATCATTTTCACTGAGAAAAATTAGTGCACTAACTCTAGCTCAAGAAAAAGTTGCTTAAACAGAAATGGTAAAGCAGTTAAAAAATTTCAACCAATCTTGGCCCCAAAACACAAAAAAGAACCCCAAATGAGTAATTATCCCATAAGTAAATGAACATTAACTGTTTCTCAATTTTTATGAAAGACATATATCATATACTTGGAAAAGATAAAACTATTTGTATACTTCTCAAGGTTTTAATTTGAAAAATATATGCAGAAAATATTTAATGGCAAAAATCAATTGCTATGAAAGGTGATATTTGTTGCCTGATTCATATGAAGTAGCAAATGCTTTTTGTTTTGTTTTGTTTTTTAACTTTATTGGAATATAATTGCTTTACAATGGTGTGTTAGTTTCTGCTTTATAACAAAGTGAATCAGCTATACATATACATATATCTCCATATCTCCTCCCTCTTGTGTCTCCCTCCCACCCTCCCTATCCCACCCCTCTAGGTGGTCACAAAGCACAGAGCTGATCTCCCTGTGCTATGCGGCTGCTTCCCACTGGCTATCTATTTTACATTTGGTAGTGTATATATGTCCATGCCACTCTTTCACTTTGTCCCAGCTTACCCTTCCCCCTCCCCATGTCCTCAAGTCCATGCTCTATGTCTGCGTCTTTATTCCTGTCCTGCCCCTAGGTTCTTTGGAACCATTTATTTATTTTTTTTAGATTCCATATATATGTTTTAGCATACATATTTGTTTTTCTCTTTCTGACTTACTTCACTCTGTATGACGGACTCTAGGTCCATCCACCTCACCACAAATAACTCAATTTCGTTTCTTTTTATGGTTCAGTAATATTCCATTGTATATATGTGCCACATCTTCTTTATCCATTCATCTGTTGATGGACACTTAGGTTGCCTCCATGTCCTGGCTATTGTAAATAGAGCTGCAATGAACACTGTGGTACATGACTCTTTTTGAATTATGGTTTTCTCAGGGTATATGTCCAGTAGTCCCGCTGGGTCGTACGGTAGTTCCATTTTTAGTTTTTAAAGGAACCTCCATACTGCTCTCCATAGTGGCTGTATCAATTTACATTCCTACCAACACTGCAGGAGGGTTCCCTTTTCTCCATACCCTCTCCAGCATTTATTGTTGGAGCAAACGTTTTGAGTTGATTTATTCATGCTATAACTACTTATGTGAAAGCATATCACATCAGCTTTCATCATGATTTTACATTCCAAAAATGATCAAACACCCTTCCACTTCTGAGAGATGTTAATGTTCTAGAAAGCCTGATTAATTTCACCCTGTATATGTAGCTACGACTTAAACATCTTGAACTTGCGTAAAGAGTACTAATAGATAAAACCCACAAATGTAAGGCATCTTTAACTATTTCCCATACAGTTGAAATAATCTGCCATAAATTCATGATTTTAAAGAAATAATAAAATGAGTAAGTTGTGCTAGAAAGAATCCCAAGTTTAGTTTGCTGAGCAAACATGCAATGAATTAACTAAGACTCGGTTAATTCTTAAAAGCTAATCTTAAAAAATAAAGTCGGGGGCTTCCCTGGTGGTGCAGTGGTTGAGAGTCTGCCTGCCAATGCAGGGGATGCGGGTTTGAGCCCTGGTCCAGGAAGATCCCACATGCCCTGGAGCAGCTGTGCCAGTGCGCCACAGCTGCTGAGGCTGTGCTCTGGAGCCCGCGAGCCACAACTACTGAAGCCCAAGTGCCTAGAGCCCATGCTCTGCAACAAGAAGCCACCGCAATGAGAAGCCTGTGCACCGCAATGAGGAGTGGCCCCCACTCGCTGCAACTACAGAAAGCCCTCACACAGCAACGAAGACCCAACGCAGCCAAAAATAAGTAAATAAAATAAATAAATTTATTTTTTAAAAAAAACTTGGTTTGATTACCTCTCTGTGGCAATACTGGTGGTTTCACCTGTCTTCACTTCTTTGCAGCAGAATCCAAGCTAGAAAATTAAAAAGTACAGCACTGAAAATATCCAGATTCTCCCTCAAGTTCTGTGTGTATTTCACATAATTAATGCATTAAGAATATGTATATGCTAAGTGAATATCAATTGCTCAGTGGTAAAGGAGCTTATTTTGTGTCCTTGTATTTAATTCAGTTTAATGAAATTAAATATAACAAACTTTTTTTTTTGTTAAATTCTCTACTTAGGTGCCAGGCTATTAGGTGCAGAGAGAGGGAAAGGAAAATAACACATTACCTTGTCCTTGAGAACTCACTCTCCAGAGAGATTGTTAGACTACTCCTTCCCCCCAAAAAAGCCAATGTGTACTTTGCCATCTACATTTGATTTTATTTCTCAGATATTATGGACTGACTTGTGTCCATCTCCCAAATTCATATGTTGAAGCTCTAATACCTAGTACATTGATAAGGTCTTTAAAGAAATGATTAAGTTAAAATAAAGCCGCTAGGGTGGACCCTAATCCATTATGCCTAGTGTCTTTGTAAGAAGAGGAATTTTGGACACAAAAGAGATACCAGGGATATACACACACACACAGAAAGGCAGACATCTTCACGTCAAGGAGAATGGCCCTAGGAGAAACCAACACTGCCATTTCTTGAAATTCTAGCCTCCAGAAATGTGAGAAAATAAATTTCTGTTGTACATGGCACCCAGTCTGTGATATTTTGTTATGGTAGCCCTAGCAAACTAATTTACCAGATTACAACTGATATTTAAAAATGTATACATTTAATATATATTTCAGAATCTACTTTTCACTAGGTTCTCCACAATATAAAAGCAATAAACAAGAAAGTCACCATCTCTGACTTTAACATACACTCAGAGTGGGAATAACTAATACTGCATATGTAATGATAGGTTTGATGAGTGTGAAAAACTTTTGTATAGTTCATTATGAGAACAGACAACAGGAGACCTAAGTAAAGTTTATCATGAGAGTTTTTCCTTATGGAGTTATTTCAAATCTATTCAAAGTTGTGTTTGGGCTAGCTAAGGAAGATGGCAGAGAAGGAGGAACAGAGGAGAAACCACTGAGTCTTTATTAAACTGAAACCACTGAATCTTTATTAAACTGAAACCTTTATTAAAGTGAAACAGTTGATGCAGACAAACAGGAATCAACTGGTGGGAGACAAAACTGATAGAAAGGTGGGAGTCGAAATAAGAAGAGTTGTGTAGGTCATGTTACCTACATGATAGTCAAATGTCAGAAAAATGTTTTTCAATAGAGCAGAATCGATTGATTTTTTTCTATTTGGTTATATTTTGTTTTCACAGTTTTGTTGAGGTATGGTTTATATATCAAAAAAATCTCCCTGTAAGGTATTCAGTTTGATGAGTTTTGGCAATTTTATAGAGTCATAAAACCACCACCATAATTGATATTGAATGTACCAGATACTCCAAAGAATTCCATCCAGGCCCTTTGTGGTTAATTTTCTCTTCTATTCCTGCACAACCATCTATATCATTTGCTTTGTTTTATCACTATAGGGTTTTTTTCCCCCCTAGAATGTCATATAAATGGAATCATGTAATTTATACATAGTCTATTGTATTTAAATGTTTTCCACATAGTCTGTTTTAAGTATGGATCCAAATTTTGTTTGTCTTCTGATTAAACCACTATGGGATATGTATAGTATACATACAATTAGTATGTCAGTTTACCAAATGATGAGTAGTTGATTGTTTCCAAGTTTTGGCTACCATGAATAATGCTGCTATGAATATTAATGTGTAGTTCTTGATTTGGGCATATGTTTTATTTTCTCTTGGATAGCTATGATTTCTTTTCCCTTGGATAACTATCTAGGTGCATATATATATTATAATTAGGTAAAATAATTGACACAAGTTTAAAACTGATTTGATGTAAGAGATTATGACACGGAAGAAGTCAAATGTAGCTCATAATTTTCTGTCTTGAAAGAATGGTTTAAGATAATATTGGCATTTTCTGAGATGAAAGAAATTTTTGAAATAGAAAATTATGACTATAGTTTGAAATCCTGAATTTGAGATTCTGTGATGCAGCCAAATGGGGATATCAAATAATGGGTTAAACAAAAACTCTACCGGTAACAAAAGTGTTCTCGGCTAGAAAGTACATATATTGTAATAGTACAGAGACAAATAAAATTCACAATACTGAACAAGATCAGTGGCCAGTAAAGTATGGTCCAAGGGCCAAACTACCTATTTTTGTAAATTAAATGCTGCTTTTTAATTGCTACACCATTGGTTTACACATTGTCTATGCTACTTTCACACTACAATTCAGAACTAAGTAATTATGACAAAGACCAGATGACCCACAAAGCCATATTCACTCTCTGGTCATATTTACTCTCTGGTCCTTTACTGAGTAAAGTTTGCTGAGTCCCCAACATAATTATCAAGAGAATATAGAGTTATAAGAAAAGACTGTAAGACAGTGTAGACTAGAGGGATAAGAATATTCTGCATTTAAAAATAAGGCGGAGGGCACAGAAATCTAAACAGAAGATCCAGAAAGTGTTCAGATTGTAAGGAAAAAAAAATAGGGAAGTGTTCTGCTGTAAAGTCCATGGACACAGAGTTTTAAAGAAGAATGAGAGATCGACTGAAATCAAGAAATATGAGGTGAATAGAGGGGTGGGATAGGGAGAGTGGGCGGGAGAGAGACGCAAGAGGGAAGAGATATGGGGATATATGTATATGTATAACTGATTCACTTTGTTATAAAGCAGAAACTAACACACCATTGTAAAGCAGTTATACTCCAATAAAGATGTTAAAAAAAAAGAAATATGAGGATTGAAAAATAAGTATACGGAAGTCATTGATAAACTTACAAGGGAAATTGTGGTAAAACAATATAAATCCAATGACGGTGGATAGAATTGGGAAACGGGTATTAGAGCAGGGTATTAAATGTATTCAATTTCTTATGGCAGTGGGAAGAAAGATGATTGAGTTGAGGTCTAGAAACTTTTTGCCTATTACCCAGCAGGAGATCAGGGACCATTTGCTGCATTTGCTGTTGTCTAAATGAACCCGAGGATAATGATAATTGTCAACCAGTGCACAATGTACTGCAATACCTGATGGAGAATGTGAGGGGGTTATCAGTAAGCCAAATGTAGATCTTGGTGGGTGAAGTGATGCTGTAGTGGAGGACACTGAGACTATAGTGAAATAACAAAGTGGAAAACAAGAAAGAAAAGTAGACCTTATAGTGTCATCACTCATTCATAAATGCATGATTGGGATAGGAGTGAGGTGCAGAGGGCTTTGACATTTATTACCTATGGCTGGATTCTGGGCAAGTGTCCCCTTTGCCCGGTTTTAATTGGTCATACTACATGAGAATACTTAAAACTTCCCAAAAACCTTACTTTATAGTGAATATTAAGTAGTATCACATTTTACAAGGACAAGAAATATCAGCTTTAAATAAGAAATGTTGAAAGAAAGGGCACTAATCCCCACCAAGTTGCAGTACATCTGTCTTGAGTGCCCTGTGAAAAATTAAATGGCTCATAAGAGTAACTATTGATTATTGTGGTTAGAATAAATTCATGCATTTTACCCTACACAGTATCAGACATGATAAAAGTTAATCAGGAAGTCCCACAGTCTAAAGGAATTGATATTCTCACACAAACTTGGTGAATGCTTCCTATTTTATTCTAACTTTGAAAGGAAATGAAGTAAAATTCACTTTTTTATACTACTGTACATCACCGTCCTCCCATTCATGCAGGGTATCTGAATTTGCAAGCATATTGAATCCAGAAACCAAATTTCAATTTCATCACTATTAAAATAAAATGGATTCATTATAGAAATAATAGGATGATGTATTTCTTTCTTTTTATTATTGGAGTAAAATTGCTTTACAATGTTGTGTTAGTTTCTGCTACACAATAAAGTGAATCGGCTATATGTATACCTATATCCCCTCCTTCTTGGACTTCCCTCCCCACCCCCCAACATCCAACCCATCTAGGTCATCACAGAGCACCGCGCTGAGTTCCCTGTGCTATACAGCAGGTTCCCACTAGCTATCTACTTTACACATGGTAGTGTATTTATGTCAAACCTAAACTCCCAATTCATCCCACACTCCCCTTCCCGCCCTGTGTCCACATGTCCGTTCTTCTCAGAGAAACAAGTCAAAGAAGAATTTAAAACTGTGAAAGTATACACATATTACTAGCTGAGGATGGTTAATTAATATGGCGTAATAGAGGATCCAGTACGATGACTAAATTTAGGGAATAACTGGATCTGAGACTTTAGATACTTAATGGTAAGATACTTACTATTGAGATATTTACCATCACTTAATGATGAGATACTTAATGGTGAGAAACTGGATGATAATTCCCTAACATTTTCAACAAATGGTTCTGGAACAATATGTTCCATTGCCAACTCATAGTGTTACATCTGGATCAATGAAACTGACAAAGTACAACAGTCCATAAGAGGCTTGAACACAAGACCTCCTGGGTCTTCTAGAAAAGACCTTATTGGCATATGGGACATCTTTTCCTGGTTTGGTAACGACTGAGGCTCTTGGCTATGTTCACTTCTCTAGGCAGCCTGTCATCCTGTTTGGAATAATTTCTACTATAATCTTGGTTTGCTGTTGCCTCAGACAGATTAACCAGTTATTCTCACAGCCTCTTAATGTTGCAGTCATTTGAGTACATGATGGGTAGCCTACGTTACTCACTCAGGTCCTAAAGGATCAAGAGTTAGAGTTCCTCAACTCTTCAATTCTGGTTCTAGCCCCAAATCCTAGCTCTTTCAGATGTGACCATAGGCAATTATAAGATTTTGCCTGATGGTCTTCACAAGGCCAAGGGAGGAAGATAATTTGCCCTTCCCACACCAGTACATTGCAGTTTCTAGGAGGAGTTGCAGTCAAGAACTCACATCCTTCAGGCCAGCCATGCTCATACACATATCAGCATCCCTAGAGTAAGAATCCCATTCAGAGAACACTTTATACAGTGTCTTGTCTAAGGCACTTTCTCCACTCTGACTCAGTAATTTGTCAATAATGACATTACAAGAAAAAAAAAAACCCTCAGAACAATAGTAGTCAGGAACATAGACAAAAATTAAAAGAAAAAAAAATTCTAACAAGGTATTAAAAAATGGAATGCAACAATCCATATACATGTGTAGATAGATAGAGAGAGGGAGTGTATATGTATATAGGTTAGTACATATACATATATTCCTATGCCCTGTTGGCTGAGAAAACCTAGAAGCAGTGACACCCCAGGATCAATGAGCACACTTAGCAGAAGATACCAGTTTCTAGTACCATTCGCCAATAAAAGAAATCAGTCAGTGTCCTTGGAGAAATGGCTGATTCTAGGACTGGGGCAGAAAATAAATGAGTTTGGAGCATCTTTCATTGCCAAAGTACGGAAGTACTTATAAGCGAAAAAGAAACAATGATGGCAGTATGTCAAAGGGACAGAGAAGCCAACCAAAAGAGTTCCAAATAATTAAAACCAGAAATTTTGAGCCACAAAATAAAATAGTATTGCATTATAAACTTTAATATAAAATATATATACCCAGGTGTCCTAAGTGTTATAAATAAATGATTCAATAAATAAATGGGGTACAATAAAAAATTTTCCATATAGAAAATTTCCAAATAATTTGTGTAAATTCTTCACTCTCAAGGAGGTGAAGCATAACTCCTTAAGTGTAGACTGTGAAAATGACTTTATTCCAAAGAGTATAGTATGAAAAGTATGGAGGGGGGCAAAAAGATTAATTTAACAGTGGAGAAACCTGACAAACTCCACGTTAACATCAGTGGTAATAAGCCATGTTTATGATACATACCTTTGATATAATGTGATAAACAATGATGATTTACTTCTGTGGTTTTCCTCTGTAAGACCCACAACTGCAGTCTATAATGAGAAAAACATCAACAAATCCAAATTGAGGACCACTCCACAAAATACCTGACCAGCTTTCTTGAAAACTGTTAAGGTCAAGGAAAACAGTGAAAGTCTTTGTCACCATTATAACCGAGAGGATCCTAGGGAGACAGGACTACAAATTCAATATGGTATCTTGGATGGGCTCTTGGAATTGAAAAAGGTAATTAAGTAAAAACTAAGTCAATCTGAATAAATACTGCATTTTAGTTAATAATATATCAATATTAGTTAATTAATGGTAACACATGGACTATTCTAATGTAAGACATTAATAGGAGAATCTGGGTGTGGAGTATATGGAAACTCTTTGTACTATTCCACATTGCCTTTTTGTAATTCTAAATCTATTCTAAATCTATTCCTTCTTCCTGGAAATATGTACAATGCAAGCTATGCTAAGGCTATCCCTGTGGGTTTTCATTATCACTATCAGGGATACAAAATCTAGGTTAACAGATGGTACACCGGGGTGGAGGTAGGAAGAAACTGTGACTGATTGAAAGGAAGTTTACAGATGGATAAGGAAACCAGAAAAGGAAATTATCACTCCATATCTAACTTAGCTTCCCAAAGCAAGATAATGATTTTCTTGGCCATTTCTGTTTGATGTAGTGCTGACTTATGTTCAAAGTTGGAAGAAGCCCAAGATGTCTTTTCCACTGAAAAGGAGAATGTAACTGAAGCCAAATCCTAAGATTTACCCCAAAACAACTTGAATCGTTTGAAGAAAAGACATCAGCCAGTATTTCTTGTTGAATATCCTGATTAACAGCAGTTGAATTTATCACATCTGTAGCATTTCCTTGGTTGTGTTATCATACAGTTTCTTTTATAATCTTAAAAGAAATACTACCTTAGGACTAGACTGTATGCTTTATGCCTGGCAGAGAGCAGCTGGTGCACCATGTGGCCGTGAACCAGGATGGCATTTTTTTAGACAACTGCGTGGGTACAAAGCAAAGGGATTTTTACTGCCTGCTCCTCTATCAGATTCTGCTTTGTTCTTAGACCACGTATGAGTATGGAGGGATCATTATAAAAGTGGCTATTGAAACAGCATAACGTCCAAAATGATGAATGTTGGTGATATAACAGTTAAAGATCAGTGATAATTTGTTTCTGAAACTTCAGAAAAGATATTTATGCAAAGTCATTTTTGCATATTGATTGAAATGCACCTTGAAACACATCTCTGAATATGATCAGCTAACAATTGCCCAGATGACATATTTGTTGAGGGTGCATATAATTTACTTGAATTTCACCATTACCACAAGTACTCAGCACTTTGATGACTCAGCTATCACTTACCCCAATGTAGTAAGATGTTCTTAGGGCTTTGGAAACTGGATTTGGTATGGACTGGACATGGAAAGGATTTTTCTGGAGGCTCACCTTGGGTATGATAAGACTTGTTAACTTAGATAGGAACACAAGAGGGAGCTATTTTCAAGGAAACTGGCCATGTTCAAACAGTGCACCTTAAGAGGAAGAAAAAGTCTGATCAAATTAAAAGACAGTTACCAGGTGAACTGGTGTCTCAGGCTATATGACCAGCTTAAAATTGGCAAGTCATCACTGATAAATGTGGGTAAACATTCAACCATTATCATCATGACCACATGTTGAACTGCTAAATTAGGGCAATGGGAATTTGTGCCTCAGAGTCTCGAAAGTTAAGTTATGCTGTTGCTTTGCATGCTACACTGTTGCCTGTCATGAATTCTTTCTTAGTTCTTAAAACTAAGCCACCTTAAAACAGGGTGATGCCTGTTTTGTGCTGTGAGATGGATTGTAAATCTGAACCCAAACCACTGCAGCAGGTTGAACAGGGTGGAGACTATTGCTCCATTAATGGAAATATATCCATGGTCTGTGGATCCAGTAATATCATCAAATATGATCACTTAGACCTTAATTCATATTGAAGTCTTCCTTTTTTATTTAAGCAAAACCTTTTGAGAACAGTAATATGTATGCTAAAATGTGTATAAATCATAAACGTATACATGAATTACATGAATGAATTTCATGAATTAAACTTTCTGTGCAACCAGCATCCAAATCAAGAAATGCCATCTTGGGCTTCCCTGGTGGAGCAGTGGTTGAGAATCTGCCTGCCAATGCAGGGGACACGGGTTCGAGCCCTGGTCTGGGAGGATCCCACATGCTGTGGAGCAACTGGGCCCGTGAGCCACAACTACTGAGCCTGCGCGTCTGGAGCCTGTGCTCCGCAACAGGAGAGGCCACGATAGTGAGAGGCCCGCGCACCGCGATGAAGAGTGGCCCCCGCTTGCCGCAACTAGAGAAAGCCCTCGCACAGAAACGAAGACCCAACACAGCTAAAAATAAATAAATAAATAAATAAATTTATTAAAAAAGAATCTAGAAAATTACTGACCATTGTGTGTGACTTTTGTAACTTGTAAAGACAAAATAGACAGTTTTAATGGACCCGTAAAACATTTAAAATGATTACATTGAAACACAATACTTATAAAATTCTATCCAACCAATGTGGAGGTTTTTTCATGCTGTATTTTCTGGCCAGTGTTTAATTAAATTCAAGTTCATTATACTTATATTTCTATCACAGGACTGTAAGTTCCCAGAGCCGATCTGTCTGTCATAAGCTTTTGGTCATTCCAAGATTAGTCTGAATTTATGATCCTAGTAATGATCATTTAATAGTAGGGACAAACAACTATAGGTAATTGTAGTGACACAAAGGAATAGATGTGTTTTAACACAGCTGCATAAATTGCAAACTATAGAAAATTCATAATTTTAAAAAGTTTCAACTCAGAGTCATTTTTAAAAATGTTAAATATCTAATCTAGAAAATAATCGGGGAATAATGTTAATGACTGAAATGTTATGACCTTTATGTCATATCCCTGAAATATTTTTAACCATGATTTTCTTCTGTAGATGGATGCACGAAATCTGTCATTGAAAATATTGAATGAAACTGACAAGTACACAGGAGGGAGCATATTATAAAAATACAACAAAACTACTTTACTGAATAATACTGCGTTGAAACATTGAAACGATTATTGTCTCTGAGAGCTAAAATCCAGATGATTTGCAGTATCCTATAAATGTATGATGTTGTTGGTTCTATTTATATAATGTACCATTTGACTTACTCTCTTTATGATATTTATATATCCTTATGGCCAGACTTTTATAAAGCAATTTTTATCAAAGCTGTGAAGAGGTCTTTAACTTTTTCTTTTCAATCATAAACTTTTAAAAGGTGGCAGCACATACAGCGTTGAGTTTTATAAAAGAATCCACATAGAAAACTGTAATTTTCTCCTATTCGATATATTGTGATAAGTTCCAAGGAAAGATATATTCATTCATATTTTTAAAAACTGGCTTATTTTCATTTTTAAGCATTTTTAATGTTACATATACACATTGATTTTAGAAATAAAACAATGACCAAAATGGTTTTCCATACTAAGTAGATGTTATTTTACATATAGCTTTCTGTTTTTATTGAGATTTCCTGAAATTCAACACTGATAAAGTAAATTACAAAGAAAAAAATATGTAATTAGCACTGTGCAATTTTTCTACCTCTCATTTGTTTATATACAGCATAACCCTTTTCTTTTTCTTTTGGACACAAAGGGAGAAAATTCTTCCTTCAACTCCTTTCACCAACATTTCAGGTATAGTCAAAACTTTCATAAAGAGAAGCGTTTTTTCTAACAACTCTTTTTATAAAAGAATAATAACAAGAGACAAGTTTGGCTAGGTACCTATGATAATTTAAATAACCCTTTCTCATCTTGGGTACTTTATTACAATGAATGCCTACAACTGTGAATCAATTTTCCAATTGGAAGGAAAATTTAAAAAAAAAACCTAACTGAAAAGGACATTAACAACAAAACCAAACAAAACTAAAACAATCTGGGAAAACATGTTGAAGGCTTTCTTCTAATCCATTCTCAGTCAAGAGCATACATCACACTTCTTAGGGAAAAAGGAGGATCCAAGTTATACTATACAATTTTTCTGACTATTCCCACCCTAAAAGGAAAGACAATGGTTATTTCATCCTACAAACAAAGAAATTCAAAATACCAAAAATCTATGTTTGAATATCATCGTTTAAGAGAAGATATTCTGTCGGTTTCAAAATGACAGCTTCATTTTCTTTCACTCAAATAAATGTGAGTCCATATATAGCTCTGTCTTTAGGCATCTTGAAGCTAAACATTTACGCAGTTTTTCTTAAGTTATGGAGAGAGATAATTAAAATCTTTGGAGAATTTAATAAAATATTTTGGAAGGATACAGCTACCAAGATGTTTTTCTAAGCTATAATTTCTGACGCAGCAGTTATGAAGGTCTCTTTTTATAAATCTGAGAGGGTGTTTGTTTTCTTGCTTTTATTTTTTTAAAACAATAAGTGATTAATTATGTAAAGTCATTTGGTATTTAAGAAAAATGCTACCCTGTAGGCAAAAATAACAACAGGACTTATATCTAAAAGACCAAGAAAACATAGCCAAATTCTTCCTTCCCAAACAATAACAACAGCAAAATCCCAAGGTTCACCCTAATGGTCCAGCTTTACCATAACTATTCGTGATGCATTTCCTCTACTGAAATGAATATTTCCATCTATTTATTACAGATACTAAATGTTTAAGAATCTGGGGTCTTTATTCTAGGATTAAGCTATATGATCATAATTTTTTTAAATATATATTTAAAAAGAAATTGACATGCAGTTATTTAAAATTTAAAAACAATAAAACTACAGTATCAGATAGAACATAGCGCCACATCCCCCAAAATATTTTAAATATTCTCATTTTAACATAAGTTCAGTTTATATTATTTTATATAATGCTTTTAAAATATTTTTAGGAAGTAGCACAATTCACTAGAGAAATCAGGTAATGCAACATAATCATCTCAGTGGAAAGTGTAGTTATTTGTATATAAGTTTCCAAATATTTCTTTCCTGGTTGCACCATGTTCCAGTTTTAGTCACAGTTCATTGAAACTGTAGTGAATGCTGCATTTGTTACAAATGAAACAAAACCAACAAATTTTGGATAATTAAAAACAGTGTCAAAGTTTTATTACAAACATGTTGCCGAAAAGATAACTCTAGAAGTCAATTACAAGATTCTTTTTTCATAAGGATGTTTACAAAAGAGAAACTTTAGATAATGACTGTTAGATTAAAAACAAGGGGAAAATATGTTTGAATAAAATAATAATACATATGGTTGACAGTTACTTGGGTTTGTTGGGTACTAGATTCCCAGAAGTCTTCTTCATACCATTAAATTTATCACAAAATTGCTTAGACATTTTATCAGGAATGCAAAATTCTCCCCCAAAGGAAGTTGTGAATACTGTGAAACATACTATTTCTCAGATCTGATTTGGAAAAAATTTTGTTTGTTTCCAACCTGCAAAGAGAGATTTATAAAATGGCAGGAATCATTAAAGAACTATAGATATCTAAAAGATATATGCAACCCTATGTTCATAGCAGCCCTATTCACAATAGCCAAGACGTGGAAACAATCTAAATGTCCATAGGCAGATGAATGGAT
Source organism: Balaenoptera acutorostrata (assembly GCF_949987535.1). Lineage (NCBI taxonomy): Eukaryota > Metazoa > Chordata > Mammalia > Artiodactyla > Balaenopteridae > Balaenoptera > Balaenoptera acutorostrata. Next base: position 20,770,944 of record NC_080065.1, on the reverse strand, counting down.
AAAGAAGATATGGTACATATATACAATGGAATACTACTCAGCCATAAAAAAGAATGAAATAATGCCATTTGCAGCAACATAGATGCAACTGGAGATTATCATACTAAGTGAAGTAAGTCAGAAAGAGGAAAACAAATACCATATGATTTCACTTATATGTGGAATCTAAAATATGACACAAACGAACCTATCTATGAAACAGAAACAGAATCACAGACATAGAGAACAGACTGGTGGTTGCCAAGGGAGAGGAGAGTGGGGGAGGGATAGAGTGGAAGGTTGGGGTTAGCATATGTAAGCTTTTATATATAGAATGCATAAACAACAAGGTGCTACTGTATAGCACAGAGAACTATATTCAATATCCTATGATAAGCCATAATGGAAAAGAACATTAAAAAAAAAGAATATATATATATATATATGTATAACTGAATCACTTAGCAGTACAGCAGTAATTAACACAACATTGTAAATCAACTATCCTTCAAAAAATCAAAAAAAAAAGAACTATAGACATCTAAACTCAGATTAAAATTCCTTCTATGTGAACACAGCCCTACTGCTGCATGAGGGACCCTGGAATAGAATGAATTCTGGTACTTACTCCAGTTGCTGCAAATACAAAATCTTCTACAGTAGGAAAAGTGTATTTCAGTTTTACAACTCTGTTCAAATGTCTCTGATAAACCATGAATAAGAAATTATCTTCACATTTTTAATAATTATACCTCTAGGTATACTGTAATCAAATTGTACAAGCAGCTTTTGATTATTTGGGAATATGATATATACGCCCATCTTTAAAAATTCCAATTTCAAGTTCAAAAGAATAAGGCTCACATTTGAAAGGGCTACAATAAATGTTTCTATTTATGTATTTTTTGTGTGCCAAAATATTAATATTTTGATTTAGATATATTTTGTTGGCCTTCCAATCCAGAGTTATAGTATCCCACTTATTACATTTTGAGGTCAGTTTCCTTTTCTAACATGGCACAAGAAAATTGGGAAAGGGGAACAATATTTTCCATTCCATTATGATGATTACTGAGATTTCATCGTTGACATGTGAGTGATATGTTGAAAGACAAGTGGGTTCAACCTCGGCAATGCTGGATTTTTTTTTTCCCTTGGCCATGACAGATAGTTCAGCCTATCAAGACATTCAAACTCTCAAACTGGTTGCAAACTTCTACCCTTGATTTTCCATCAAACCCTCCCTATCTTCAACTAACTTCAATATTTCTCTCTTGAATTATTCCAGCTCTACCTCCTTCAAACCCTTGAACCTCTTTCCCTTGATTAGCCTAAACACGCATGGTTCTTCTTCAGGATATCACTGAAATACAAACACCTCATATTCCCCATTCCAACTCTGCCCTGGGCGATGGTCCATATCTCACAACTCAGAGGCTCCACTAGAATTTTGAGATGGGAAATGAATAATGCATCTCTCACTCTTCAACATTTACCAGAGCAAGAATAAAACATATTAATATTTTAAAGATTCACCTAAACAAAAATTTTGTTTAGCACATATATGCTTTCACTCTATTTTTGAAACACTGGTGACAATCCTAGTTTCTAGTAAATCACAGATTAGAATATGGATTTCTGTACATATGCAAATAGAAGCTTGTCATACTAACATAAAAGAGTGATCACATTCCTTTGAAATTTCTCTATCTATACACATTGTACACATGTACTTGTAAGCTGGGCACAAAAAGAATAGGAGTAGCTGCAATCATATATTTGTTTTATTATTTTCACCCTCAACATTGACCTAATGTATTTTTAATTTTTTTCCTTATGTACACAGAATTCTAATCTGAAGATGATCTTTTGAATGATAGAATTTGGATTATGGTATAAAATAATAGTGTTATTAAAGTTGACAGTGTTTTATGACTTCCCTTAACTCATCATTTTCTGAGCATCCTTAATAAAACAAAAACAAAAACTGGTATATTTATGCCACTGAATTACATAATGCAGGTCATTTCTAATGTTATTTAATAGTGACATTTCTAAAACAAAACAAAGCAAAACCACTTAATTTTATTTTCCAATTTGTACCATTTGAAGTTCTATTTTAAGCTATTAGAATAAATCATAGCTAGAATACACACAACTCTATTTTTATTAGTTCAACCATCTTTCTAACAATCTTTCCAACATTGTAGACTCCACATCTGTATTTCCATGATGATACTGGAAAATATAGATTTCCCACAGACCTCAAAACCTTAATGTTTTTCCCTCCCAAACCTTTTCCTCTTCCACTGTTTTTTTTCTATGTAAATCATATCTACCCTACTCAGTAGAGTTATAAACCTACCTTGCCTGTATTAGCAAACCAATTTCCTTTGTAAACCATTCAATTTAATTGGATCCCCACTCTGTAGCCAGAGAGATCTTTCTAAAATAAAAACCTGATATTATTACTTCTCTGGTTATCTCTTTATACTTTGCAAAGTCTAGCCCAAGGCTTGTAAGAATTGCTTGTGATAATTATGGTAGAGTCTATGATACTGTATTTTTTTTTTTTTTAATATTCCTGCATTTTATTTATTTATTTATTTTTGGCTGTGTTGGGTCTTTGTTTCTGTGTGAGGGCTTTCTCTAGTTGTGGCAAGTGGGGGCCACTCTTCATCGCGGTGCGCGGGCCTCTCACTATCGTGGCCTCTCTTGTTGCAGAGCACAGGCTCCAGTCGCGCAGGCTCAGTAGTTGTGGCTCACGGGCCCAGCTGCTCCGCGGCATGTGGGATCTTCCCGGACCAGGGCTCGAACCCGTGTCCCCTGCATTGGCAGGCAGATTCTCAACCACTGTGCCACCAGGGAAGCCCAATGATACTGTATTAAATAGACCCCCAAAACAAAAAAAACAAACAGTAGTTGAAAAGATAGAAGTATATATCACTAGGTTCTGGTCTAGTCCTTTTTAAGGGAACTTGGTCCCTTTCATTATTCTGTCCAAATATTTCTCAAAGTTTTCTGTTATCTGTATGATTCAAGCAAGTTTCAGAGAGATGTTCCTATTCCAGACTGTGAAAAGTGAAGAAAAGGAATTCTAGGGCCAACAAGTTTGGGTTTAAGGACAATCTGAAATTGTCCATGGACAATCTGAAATTGTCCATCTCTCTTTTCACATTCCATTGACCCAAACTTAGTCTGCAACTGATAGTAAATGAAATGAAAACAATGAAATAGAGTGTGTAAATGGAAAGTCTAGCTAACAGCTGGGAAATTCTCTATAAGGAAGAAGCAGAAAATGGATATTCGAGGATTGTTAGCAGTCTTTACCACACCATCAAATTCAGCTCATCCCTGTTTCTCTCATATTCTGTGTTTCAGCCATTGGGATTCATATGAATTTGCCCTAATTATCTTCACCTTTTTGATTCCTCATGTTGGTCCTCAGAACAATCCTGTTTCCAACTATCAGTTTCTGTTACTTGTAACCAGGGAACACTTTCTAAACCATAGTGTCTCAGAAGGAAAAGCTATGGTCTTTTTTGATTTATGATTTGCTTATATTTATTTCTTTATTCAAAAGCCCTTTCTTTTTAAATATTTTCCCTTTCAATAATTGAAGTATTTTTAGTTATTGATAATTTTACAAATTATTATCAGAATTAATACATGTGAATGACCTTTATTTTTTCTCAAAGCTAATGAGAATTTTGGTCTATGTTATTCAGTCTCCTATAAGGGTTGGAACATTTTACTTATATCCCTAGATAACCTCTGTTCCAGTTATTCTGGTATTTTTTTCTGGAATGAGCAATTCTAAGATTGGATCTCCATTTTCTGTCTTTCATAAGTATGTCAGCACTTATCCTACTATCTCTATCCTTTCCATTTGATATTGTCAGAATTTTCCTTTCAATTTTATCTTTCATTATCCAGTTTATGAAGTTTGTAGTAAGATTTAAATAATTTTTCTCAAAAATATGCCTTCTTATTTCTCTAATAAAATATTTCCAAAGTTCTGCTCTTATTTTGATAATTCAAAGTCACATTCTTCTCTTTTGTTCAGCAGGATTTTGTTCTATAGGCCTCAAACCACAATTTCCTCCTCTTTACTTGTATTCAATTGAGGTTTTTTTTCTGTGCCATCCCAGTCTTTGCCAATAGATAGGAATCTCTATTAAACTGCTGCTCAACTTACCTTCTTAAATATACAGGGGGATTAGCAGAATGAAGTCCATAAATTATAGCTCAATACTCAGTGTCCAGCAAACATGGACAATTATAGCTTTCTTTTGCATCTATCTCATCCCTTACAATCCAGTTGCTGGCAACAAAAAGTGGATTATCTAAAACATTAAAATCCTTAATCTTTACTTCTACACAATTCCTTTTTGCTCTCTAGACTTTAACACAATCATTTTTGAGAGGAATATTCTTTCCTGTGTTCAGCATGCCAAGGCTGGTATCTGCTCTCCACTATCTTCCAAGCTACTCCTCCAGACACAGGTATGCACATACATTCATACACATACACACACACATGAGTACACACACACACTCTCTCTCATACACAAACACATGCACTTACACATGAACTTTCCCTGAGTGTCACAATTTCTCCTAGGACATTTGAGAAAACATTCACAAATGACAACAAGTATTATTGAATGCAAAACATGTTCTAGGTACTGTTCAAGGTGATTTGAGTAGAGCAAAGAAGATAATAGTCAAAGATCTTTTATCTAATGAATCTCACATTCTAGAGGTCAGATATAAACAATAAACAGCAAAGAAAAGTATAAAGTATGTGAGAAGATAATACACTTTATAGAAACTATAGACTAAGGCATAAGAATTCTGAGGCTTTGTAAATTTGAAGAGGCTGGTCTGTATATCTTGAGAAAGATGGAGCACAAACTGGAAGGATTAGAGAGGTGTACACGCAGATATGGGGTAGGGAACTCTCCAGATGGAGGGGAAGACCAGTGCAAAGATGCTCTGTACATGAGAAATAGCAAGTAGGTCAGTAAGGCTGAAGTGAACAGAGGCAGAGAATAGAAGAGAACAGAAGAGATGATGTCAGAAAGAGAATAGGAGGTTATATTTACTAGAGCCTTCTAGGTACCATAAAGACATTGACTTGATTTTGGGTTCAGCTCTTTGTGCACTGGAGACACATGATCTGACTTATGAATTGGAGTTAACAGTTAGGTGACCTCAGAATGAAGAGAAGTATTTATTTTACTTTTATAAAGAAAAAGGAAATTTGATATGTGTATACGTTTAAGGAATTTTAAGGAAATAGTAAAGATGAGACTAATAAGAACAAAACTATTTCTTGCACCATATATTTTGTAGCTTATTTCAAATTCTGAATTGATTGTACTTTTTCATAGTTCACATAAGCCAAAAAGTTTTTTAAAAATTAGGCTTGTTTTAAAATGATTACTATTATAGGAAATTTTTCTTAGATTATGAATTCTAAAATACAAAATATGACAGTATATAGCTTCCTTACTTTCAGGCTTGTACTAGTATAGTATTTAAATATATTGCTATTAAGTATGACAGTAACTACTTTTACTTATACTTAAGAGTAGATATCTTGTGTTCTGTGAAATAAAAATGTTTCAAATTAAAAAAAATACAAGGTACTGTCAAGGATTGATTTCGTTAGTAGAGAAACAACATGCAGCTCCTCCAATGTTGCATTTTCTAAAACAAAACACAGTGATGTCATTTCTATTATATTAAAATTCTGAGAAAAAAGGTTTTTATTGATAATCTATTTCATGCAAACTTTATTCAAGTTGCAAAATTATCAGATACAATAATAGATATATTATATGTAATGACTTTTAATATAATTGTCAGAAACCTCAGTATGGAAACCTAATACTATATCTAATCCCCTGTTATCCATAGCAGTGAAAAAATTACTAACCAACTAAAAATATCTTGATTTCTCTTATCTCAGAATAATCTTTTTATTCATAAACAGCATGTTATATTAAAAAAAAAAAAAGCAAGCAGCTTTTTAAAATAAAATCCCTGTAAAGGTGATGGAGACATTGAAATTACAATTTTTCGGAAAAGGAAAATACTAGGAAATCAAGAAACATTATTATGCCAAATAGAATGAGAAAGCTCAAGTTCACGCCCACGGATTTTAGTGCACCTATAATGACATGACAATGAATTAAGAGAGTTGAAAAAAATACTTTAGTCAAATTTGAATGTTATTTACAGAGGTAAATTGTTTAGTTATGCATTTTTAGCTAAAAATAGATTCTATCCCTGAACTAGAGTTGGCAATACTTGAAAAATAGAGTAGAAGAGAGAAAAAAATTGTAAAGCATATAAAAATATTACAGGTAATCACTACTTTCAAAGAAGGAATGTTTCGTTAATATCAGACATCATTCTTTTTCCTTTTTCTAAAACTAGTATTTCAAGACTGTCAGTAATCTTTCAAAAGCCACTTAACAATCTGTCAAATAACAATGATAGTATACATTTTATTTGACAGACCAAAATTTATTTGTAGGTTTTTAAAAAATCCCAACTATTTACCTTTATATTCCACACACAAGTGTATTTGGATAAATATAATCTAGAAATACAGTTATTCAAAAAGTTTAAATAATTATACTGTTTATGTGTGTAGAGTTTTGGCATAAACTATGATTCAAAATATGTAAATATCTTAACAATGAAAATTTCATAAGGGATCTACCTCACTTATGCATTTTTCCTTATTACATTCTTTGAGGAATTATTAGCTCTCTTTTTTATATTTCATCTACTTTGATTCTCCACACATTGTAGTTCTTTAACATAAATGCATACATTACAGTTGGTAAACTGTTTAAATTATTGCTTTCCCTATCATAATTGGTTTTTGCAAAAACTTGATTTAATTGTTTAATCAATGACATATTATTTTAAGTGTTCTCAGTGATATTAGTTTATGGTTTTAAAATTTCCAGTTTCCTCATTTACTTAATAATTTTCTGAACATAAATACTTACACAATAATTCTTAGTTAAAAATATAATTAGAAAAAGATTATTTCAAAGTACATGAGCCAAAAGCATATAGTCATCATCTGAATCATTAATCTGTTGAAAGTGGGCTGGGGTAGGAAATAGGTGAGGGAGATTGAGGTACAAACTTTCAGTTACCCAATAAATGAGTCATAGTTATGAAATGTACAGTGTGGGAAATACAGTCAAGAATAATGTAATATCTTTGTATGGTGACAGACGACAACTAGACTTATTGTGGGAATCAGAGTTTAATCAAGGTAATTCTTTTCCCCCTCAGCGTGTGTGCCTGGGAGCTTCATTAAAAGCTCTTCCCCGCTTACATTGCTGTTTTCCAGTTGGTACTGTCTGCCTCCCATTCTTTGCCTTTCCAAATGGGAGCCATAATTGTGTGTACCCAGTGCCTGCTCCATCACTACATTCTAGGTGTTTGTCCTGGAAAGGGAAGATAATTTGCGGTTTACATTTGTAGTTCTGCAGACTAAAGGAAGCCACATCTGGATCTGATGGCACGCAGAGACAGGGACTCTGAACAATAATCACTGACCAGATGGGACTTTATGTTGTCTTTCTCAGGAAGGAGTGAGAGTGTTCCATGTGCGAAAGCAGAATAAAATAATCTGGTAACTAAAATGTTCTGTCAAAGATGATAAGATGTATTCAAATTACTATCTTCTTGGACACACAACAATCTGACCTTCCAAATCTTTCTTGCAGTTAGGTCAGAGACCATATGATTAAATTCTGACTAGTGGAATATAGGCATATGTAATATAAAACACTTCTAGATTTGGCCCATTGTACAACATTACCCTTCCTTTTTGCCCTTAAGCAGGGACTTTGGATTCTGTGTGTTCCAGATCTATATCTGCACGATGGAATGGCCTGATTCCCAAGTCACCAATGAGGAAGGACCAGCCTGCACCAGACTGTGATATGAGTAGGAAATAAAACTTTGCTGGGCTAATCCACTGATATTTTGAAGCTTATTTGTTATAATAATACAGCCTACTCTATCCTCTCTAATAAAATTATATAAAATTATATAAAAAATTATATAAAATATTGATAAAAATACTAAACAAACAAAAGGACAGCAAATCCTCATGAGAAGATGGTAATAAAAGAAAACTGCTCAAAAAGCTCCATGTAATTGTCTTCTGCTGTCATTAGAACCAAAACCAGGTTTTTTTCTATCTGTGTTTGTTTTGATGAGTGAGAAGAGAAGAGCAGTTTCTGGTTACATGTTAGCAATGGGAGGATATAAATATCAAATAGCCTCTAGCATTGGCAGAGGCTCAGGAGTGCATCCTGAATTGAAGGATTATTCAGTGCCCTTTTATACAAAAGAATAAATCCTTGCAAAGTACTTTCAATTCAATAACTGAAAAAATGTAGAGAGCAAATCCAACAATTGCTATTACCAACAGCCCAGCTGAGCCCTACTTTCTAATGCCACCAGAAAACAGAAAAAGAGATACCAGTAATTCTCCTGCAAAATGAAGGATGAATGGGAAGAGACACAGTGAACCACCATGAGTGGGATGTGAGATGAGAAAGACATGAAGGAAATGCAGAACACATGGCCAAAGATGATACAATAGGAAGGATATATCAAAGTAGCAATGCAAGAAAAAAAAAAAAGGAAAAAAAAAGAAAAACAGAGTAAAATAAGACAATAGCAATAATACTGAATATACATCTTAAAGAAATAATTTTAATGAGATACACTCATTTAGATAGAAAAATTCTTATATTTAGATATCCCATATGTACATGCAGAAGAAAGTAAATGAATGGAAAAAAAAGGCCAGAAAAATGTGCGTATAAGAAAGGAGATTATTAATTTTATATCACATTAATTTAAGGAGGAAACATTTGCCCATAAAAACTTAAACTTTCAAATGTTATATAATAGAGTCTATAATGCAGATATAACTGACAAGAAATGTTACATACTAAATAACTTTAATAACAGCAAAACACATAAAGCAAATTAAAATGTGTAAGTAAAAGGCAAAAGACACACAAAAAAAGACAAGACTCAATAAATTATCTGTATCTATATCAGAACACTAAAATAAAATAATAGAAGGAGAAAAAAATGAACTAAGTAATAAATGCAATGTCTCTAAGCAAATATAAACATTTTAAATTGTGCCATAATTGATATATATATTTTTTCACTGGTATATAGAATTTTAAAAATTGTGGAATAAAGCTAAAAGAGTAATTAAAAAAAAAAGACTTACAGCCCTAAAAGCATATATATAAAATAATATAGGTATATAATATATGTTACATATTCACATATATAATATATATTACACACACACACATATATAGGTATGTGTGTGTGTATACTCCATAAGACGTGATTAGGGGAAATTTTACCAATATTCTGCTGTCATGTCACATATATTTCATGCATCTGATGGAGTCACATGACACTCTAACAATAATTTTTAGCATTTTATTTGTTCACACATAATTTTGCCTCTGAAATTCTTTCAGTGACTAATTTCCTCGTGAAATACATCCTTTATACTTTCCTTTAATGAACTACTGTTAATACTAAATTCTCTGCTTTATTTTACTTGGAAATATTTTATAATATTTTATGATATTAAATATTAAATCATAAATTTTTTCCTAGGTATGCATTTTCTCACAATTATTTTAAAATATTTTACTAGTTTCTGGTTTCCATTTTTTTCTTTTAAAACATAATCGGTTAGTCTCATGATTCCTCCTTTTTAGATGCTCATTCTCTTCTTTGTGGCTGATGTTAAAAGATATTAATTTAATGATATTAAATTTCTAGTGTTTTTCATTTACTTTATGAGTTATAGCTTTGTCTTCCACTTGGAATACATCATGAGTCCTTAACGTATGGATTCATGTCTTTGTTCAACTTTGGAAATTTATCACAATTTTTCAAATTTTGCTTCTCCTCCATTATTTCTGCAGTCTCCATCTAGTTAGGCAGATTAGGTCTTTCTATCATTTATAGCTCTTAAATCTCTTACATATTTTCTGTGTCTCTCTGCTGATCTTTAGCTAAATCAAGAGCTTGAGTTTTAGATTTCCTACTCAATGCTGATGGAAATGTTTACATAGGCTTTTGAAACAATGTCTAAGAGCTGTCCCATGCAAAAGAAAAGAAATCTCTCTTCTGCTCATGGTTGAACGCTGCTGTAGGGTCTTTATATCTCTGGCAATTTTGGTTTTACCCATGTTGAACCTCAAAGAGATCATTCAATCAGGAGTTTCAGAGGTTTACAGTAGGCCACAGTGAGCACATACAGAAAAAGCCAGTGCAAAGAAAAAATGCAGAGACAGTTCTGTATACATAATTGAAAATATAGTTACTCTAAATAAATGAAGTTTCAGAATTAGTAAGAATAAAATTGTACCATATAGTTTCTACAGGGAACAATTCAAAAATGAAATCATTCTGGGTTGTAGAAGGTAAAAGGGTAAAGTAAAATTAGAACAGGCAATTTCAATCCAAGTGAAATCATGTCATAAATTACTAAGAACACAATAAGTAATTTGACAATTCCAGAGTTACTTTAATAATAATTTCAAATAATGATATAATTGTCTTGAATCTTATGTGCCAAATAAAAAAGCATCTGATTTTATAGAGAAGAATTGTTGACAACTGTGAAAACAAATTTTTATATATGAAATAAATATTGACTCATTTGCCTTGATAAATTAAGCAGACAAAAGTAAGTATGGATATAAAATAGAAGTGCCATACTGTCAGTACACATTGTACTTGAGATCAATCCATGAAGACAAACATATATATTTGGTGCATTTATTTCATTATTTTATATTTTATATCACCACATTTTACATATTATATTTTCATTGATGAATACATAGGCTAATTTATAAAATAACTAATATGCTTTTCATTTTTCCAAAACAATTTTTTGCATAATTCATGATTCCCTCATATTTATAATGTGACCACTATTATATGAAAAATTCATGCATATGATTATTTTATCCTCTGATTATAATACTACTGCACAGATTGGTTTTCTACTCTTTAATTATTCTTGTATTCTTGCAACAAACCTCATTTAGTAATGATGCATTATTCTTTTTTTTTTTTTAAACTTGAAAGAAGGCAGCACTTCATTTTTTTTTTTTTAAGATTTATTTATTTATTGATTGATTGATTGCTATGTTGGGTCTTTGTTTCTGTGCTAGGGCTTTCTCTAGTTGCGGCAAGCGGGGGCCACTCTTCATCGCGGTGCGCGGGCCTCTCACTGTCGCGGCCTCTCTTGTTGCGGAGCACAGGCTCCAGACGCGCAGGCTCAGTAGTTGTGGCTCACGGGCCCAGCTGCTCCGTGGCATGTGGGATCCTCCCAGACCAGGGCGCGAACCCGTGTTCCCTGCATTAGCAGGCAGATTCCCAACCACTGCGCCACCAGGGAAGCCCTGCATTATTCTTTTAATGCACAGTTTAATTATTTTTACACTTCTTAAAAAAGGATTTTGAAACTATTTACGTTCAAAAGAAAAATTAAAGACCCTAAGTTTGTCTTCTGATTTCTCTCTCTCCCTGTCATTTAAATTTTCCTCCATGGATATATAGTGTTTTTCAATAGACTTTGTTGCTTTTCTTTTTTCCTTTTTGTCTTATACTCTCCAACACCATCCAAGTGTGAGGGTTCTTTAACCCCTAAATTCTTTATTTCATCCTCCTGTGGTGCTAAACTTTTTGTCTAATATAATGCTCACATTATGTGCTCTCTATAGTGACTGTCCTGAAAGTTGATATGGGCTCAAGGTGGGGATATTTGAATGGTCTGAGCTTCCTGGATTCTCCTATATCTCCTATATCCATAGCTCTCATACCACTTTCAGTTTCCCAATGGCCTTTTCTGATCCTGATGCATGCCTTCTCTAAAGTTCAGACAGCAATGGATCAGGCATCCGTGTTTTGCATCAGGCATGTCTAGGGCTTGGCAATTAGGCACGTCAAGGCCTGTCTTTGGTTTAGTTCCCTTATTCATTATTATATCAGTGTTTTTTGCAAGTGTCAGTATTTTAACTTCAGACAGAAAGATAAAATCTTCAAAATATTAGCAAAAATTGGAATAGCAACAAATATACTTAAATCTTCAATGAAAGGAGAAATCAGTCATGATCAGTAGCCACAAACTATGAAGAAATGTAGTAAAAATTGTGTTGAAGCAAAGCATGAACCCATGTTCCTACAAATTTATTTCAGTGCAGAGTTCCTGGAAATAGAATATGTTTCATGAGGGGTAGTCAAGAAATCTTCCTTCATATGGCCAGATGTGTCTCTACTGAGGGATTTTGTAAAGAGTGGCAGAACCAGATAAAAAAAAAAAGGCAAGCAATTTTTTTTTTTTTTTGGCAAAATAGAAGACAGGATACAGAGATTATGGCCTACACTCCTGTCACTAGCCGGTTTAATTAGCTGAACAAATGTTACTGTGCAATAAGTTCATAAAAACATTCTAAAATATACATCTGCTGCAGGAAAGAAGGTTTCTTTACTCAGAACAATACCTAGAGTATATAGGCTGGTTTAGATATAGAGGTGGTGTGTTGGTGAGGAAATTTTCATCCATGACCTAATCCCCAGAGTGATCACTGGAAAATGGTCATCATAGAACCTAAGTAAATTAATTGCATTAAAATAGTAAGTAAGAAAAATGGATAACATAGGTGAAAAAGTTCAAATAAAGATAATTATACCATGAACTATATGAAAATTGACACACAGTCTGCAAGCAATCAAAGAAATAAAATAACATTTGAGCTTATTAACCATGGGATAAAAGATGATCTTAAAAATTGGCATTCAAATTTTGAAGTGGCAAATGGAGGAAAGAAATAGAAATTACGGGAACAAAAGCTCCAATTAAAAGCAGCACGTTGTCATGGGGAAGGAGAAAAATTATGAGTAAAATGAAATTTTAGAAAGATGAACTTGATTAAGACATATTAAAGAAAAAGTCACTAAGAAGACAGAATATGAATCTCAGATATACAGGATATGAGACTTGGAGGAAGAGATTAAAATAAATGTCTGGAATACCAATAGTGTAGAACTGGTTCTTAATTGTCTTTGTTAGACCCAAGGAATGTGTGGCATATTCTATTAAAGGCTGTCCTTATAATGTAAGATTTTTTAACTGATTTTCCCAAGGCATTAGGAAATATCATACATGATATCCTGTAAAATGGAGCTTTTAATACATTTGATTCAAATATTAAGTTCACCCTATCTCTCCTCTTCTGCAGGCTAAACTTACTTGTTCCTTCAATTACTTTTAATGAGACATGAATTTCAGGCTCCTTCTTCAGAACAGGTAACAGATGTTTCATGAATTTGCTCTAGGTATTATTGTTACAATTGGGTGAACAAAACAGAACATAAATATTTCAGGGCTAGTTTTATAAGGCCACAGAATAGATAGGTTTATCCTCTCTTTAACTCTTAATATTATACAACTATCAATGTCATATCTCATACCTAAGTCATGGAAAATTTAAATCTTCCAACTCTTTTGATACCTGTGGCTGCTAAGGCATGTCTTATGAATCCTAAGCTTTTGAATTTTTTAAAAAATTAAGGAGAAAACTCTGTTTGTACTTGTTTGATTTGCCCCCCAAAATAACTACAAACTATTTTTGAGGTTTTGCTATTTTACAGTCTCCATTTATATTGTGCTTTAACATGTTTTATCACTTTTGGTTTTAGTGACTCTTCAATATTCATTTGGTTATTTGGTTACTGAGGGAATGAATGAAAAATTTTAGACTGAGCGCTCTTTACAACTCATTAGAATTAATATTCCAAATAAAAACAAAATATAAAACTAACATTCATAAAATTAATCTTATTTTTTCATATTATGAGTCATATGCTGTTTTAAAGTTGTCTTGTTTAAAGATAACTTTGTTCTCCCTCATTGTATTCTAGATCATTTCCAGAATATGTTTTAATCTAAATTTATCATTAAACTTAAAAAAGAAAACAATTATAAAATTATTTATCCCAACTCTGTTCCTTCTGCTATCATGGCCAGTGTCAAGGTAATAAAAACACCATTCATATTCATTGTATTTACTGATACTCTGGCTCCATTTTTATCTCATTCCTATAAATTCACTACTTTTTTCTTCTTTCTCTTCCTTACCTGCATATATTCTGAATATAAATTCTGCATAAATATATATATATTTTTTGTCAAGTACTAAGTACATAAATATAAAATTGAAAGTTTTATTATACTAATTTATTTTTATGTATTGAGCTATGGCTAGGTGCCAGAAGAGGGACATATTGATAAACAGGACATAATTTCTGTTACATGAACTCACAATATAGTGGGAAAGAGAAAGTAATAATAAACTTGCACTATAAACTATGTTATTATTAAAATGTCCACTGCGCACTATAATAGCCTAGAGACTAAAAAATCAATGAAGAATTTTCAGACGTGGCATTCTTTGTCCTGCTGGTGAAGATGAATAAGTCTTTTTCAAATAGGTAATAAAAAAAATAAGTGAAGTATCATATACAAAGTCAGAGCAAAATAAATAAGATTAAGGTAGAAAGAAATAGTTAAAATTTCAGTATAGCTGGAGGTTAGAGTGTTTGTTGCCAATTTGTGTGATGCTTCCAATGTCATATATAATGGATGGTAAAACCACCTATAGGATAAAGTTTGTTTCTTTATTCCAACATACATTTTTAGAATCACGATTTATGGTGAACTAGAATAACACCTTTTCGGAAAGAAGCTGTTTAGAAGGAGCATTACACAAAAGAGTTATGTTCTTTGATGACTTGATTTATGTATACATTGTGAAATAACAACCAAAACCAAGGTAATTAATATATCCATCACTTCACACAGGTACCTTTTTCTTTTTTGGTTTCTTTTTCTTTTTTGGTGGTGAGAACACTTAAAATCTCCCCTCATGGCAGATTTCAAGTATACAATACAGCATTGTCAATCATTATATTGTTGTACATTAGATCTCTGGAATTCATTCATCTTACATAGGTGAAACTTTCTACCCGCTTTCTTGATCAGCATTCTATTCCCACCTCTACCCAGCCCCTGGCTACTACCACCCTACTCTTTGCTTCTATGAGTTTGGCTATTCTAGATTTCACGTAAAAGTGAGATGTATCAATAGTATTTGTCTTCCTGCATCTGGCTTCTTTCATTTAGCATAATATCCTCCTGTTTCATCTACTTTGTTGTAAATGGCAGGAAACAACGTAACTGTTTGTCAACAGATGAATGGATGAAGAAATGCAGTATATATACACAATAAAATAACATTCTCAGCATTTTGAATCTATACTAGGGGTTGCGAGGTGATTGCAACAGTTCTAAGCAGTATGGGTTCACACAAAAAATATTCAATAGCAGGATAAAGAAATCTTTAACTGTTTTGTTAATAAAGAAAATACTGTCTAGAATAATTCAGATAGATTTTCATTTTTGGCACTATGAATATGCTGTTAATTTGATGTGCAATCACTGATTTTTTCCAGTGATTATATTATATTTCTAGGTTGGGATCCATAGGAGAAAAAAAAAAACATCAGGAGTCAAGCAAAGGAAGATGAAATTAATTTTAATGTTGATAAAGGTGATAGAGTATGACAATATTGAGCTTCCTATGACCATACCCCAAAATTGAACAAAAATCACTCAGTGATTGTTATCACTCACAAACCCCACAGCAGGTTACCCTCCCTGAGGAAGAGACTGTAATAGCTTTTAAAAGTAGTAGCAGAAAGAACCTCTCTAGCAATCAACCAGGTTTTGCAAAAGAGAGAAGGAGGAATTCCTACATTCTCAGTTTATCCTTACAAACTCATCTTTTAGAGCAGTGATGCCATTCTGGTACAAGGTCCACCTGTATTTATTTAGTGGAGCCCCCTTGACATGAAAATACGAAGCCAGGAGAAAGGAAGATTTCCTACAACAATGTTTAAAGAATGAATTGTATTTATGTGTGTCTTTCAAACATTTAGGTAGTGCTGACAGATTTTTTTTCACTAAGATCATCGATATATATATATATGTATATATAATATATATGTACATATATATATCTATATCTTAAATTCATTGCCCCAAATAAAGCATTATATTATAGATAATACAGAAATTTTTGATGTAAACAAATGCAAGTCACTACTCATATAATTCCATCTTGCTCAAAATATATTCTACTCCATGGGCTATATTTATATAACATAAACACTCAATGAGTACATTCTTTGTAATACCTATGTATTGTGTATTTATACACACACATAAAATGAAGAGAATCTCTGATAAGTGTGTAAGTTTGATGAGTTTTCAACAGACTGACAACTTCCTTTTGCTTTGTGAAGTAGGACATAAAGTCATCTACTAAAAACAGACAAAAAGAATGGACCATAAGTTTGGATACACTAAGTTTTTACATTTCATTTACTTTTTATTCTGATAATCAATTATTTCTATAAACCTGAAGTCCTCATAAGTAACTTACAATTGTACATACATAAAAAGTATTTTAATTTTTCAAAATAAATATTTGAATCTTTTATTATAATATACCCAGTTGAATACATTAAGATTTCTCCTCTAATTATCAAATTCTAATAATATGTCACATGGAAGTCAACGTATCTTGGAAAGTTACAGTCTGATGCACATAATTAAATCTAAGGCACAACATATACCTATTTGTAGCTAATCGCCTTTTTAGAAACATATATTCCTTTCTTTCTGTGTCAGAAAATGAAAGCCAATACTTTTTACTATAGCTGTATGAGTCTGCCAATTTTACATTTGTCAAAATAAAAAAAAATTAGGCAAACGATGCTAAATTTCCAAACCTTTAATGGGATTAAATTTTACATATAGATTTCATGGCTTGGATAATGTCGGGTTTTTTTCTTTGTTTTTCACTGATTTAAAATCTCCTTCCCTGGAAAGCAACATTTCCATTAAAAGGAAAAGTACAATAAAATACATACTCTTGGATGCACTGCAATAATTGGTTAAACTAGGTCTTTGGTCAGAACAACTTTAACTTTTTATTTTAATTTAAATCATAGTATAATATAAACCCTTAACAATGTAAAGAATACTTATACTCAACTTAAGTCTATACAACCCATTTCAAAATATATACATTTCTGGTTTAAAAATTTATCCACTTATCTATATTATATATGTTTTATGTTTCTGTATAACTTTTAAACCATTCTTGCCAAAATTGAAAACATTATTTTTAGATTAAAAACAAGCATCTTACCCAAATATAGTTATTGATTATCATCAAATATATTACTCACAGGAGTAAACTACGTTCTTTTTTTTTTTTTTTTAAAACTACATTCTTGATAATGATAAGAATATAACCAATCATTACTCTGCTGAGAATGCTCACAATCTATTTGTAGATGTGTGACAAAGGCAATGGAATAAATAAGGTGACATATGTCAAATATATGTTTTATACAGAAATTCAGAAAATAAAATACTTCCCACTAGATCATAAATCCTTGAGGATGAAGCTATATTTGTCTTCATTTTATCTTCAGGTCCTAGCTTAATATCAAGCATACTTAGGCATGTCATAAACACATGATAAAATTAACAAAATAATGGTGAGACTATAAGGCAAAGACTGACCTTAATCTATGCATGAATGGAAGGTTAGAGTATAAACAGAACAGCAGGCTTTTTACAGTCATAATTTTGTTTTGAAACACATTCAGAAAATAGTTTCCAGGAACAAATGATAACTATAAATAGAGACTGTGTTTACTATGGTGGTCATCATATTTATACTTAAATTTTAGATTTAGCCATATTTTCAGTATAGGAGAATAAATTTTATAACTATCCCATTAAAAAATGCCTGTTTTAAAACAAATCAATTATTTGCACACATAGATTGGAAAAGATATGATATTATTTAGTAATAATCTTCATGCACAGTTAATCTTCATGCACAGTTAATCTTCATGCACAGGAGTCCAGCGTGAGGGTTTCTGTGAGGTTGGGAAGACATATCATCTCCCCCCTCCTCCTTTTGGACCCTCCCCAGTTCTCCCTGTTGGTTTTCAGTGGCAGCACTGCATTCTTTATTGGGACCTTCTGTTTGGAGACAATTTAGGCAAGTGGTTATCATCGTGCCTGGCCAAGACGGGTGGTTTTGGTCAATGGTTCCTTGACAGTCCAGACAGATAAGTCGTGCTGGCACTTACTGGCAAGGTTCTCCATCAGCCAGCGGTGGGCAGCTCTTCAGACCTGCTGTGGTTCACAGACGACAGCTTCCGTCTCCATCATCAAGCAGTGGACCTCTCTTACAGACCAGATGTGGCCTGCACACTCCACCACGTTTCATCCTCACATACAGTTAACTGCTTGCTCCTTTGGCTGTCATTCTGTCTGAAGCTCAGTGTTAAGTTGGTACCCCTGACTTGCGTTTCTAAGTCTATCCTTGTTCATTCTTTGTCAGCTTTAGAAATAGTAATTATCTTGTGAAATTCCAGCTTCTGTACTCCTTGAAGTTCTCTGTCAACCTTTTACTAAAGTTTAAAATTTAAGTAACATTTCTTTCAGATAAAAAAATCCTGTTCCCTTTACTGGTGTGGTTCCCATCAACTGGGAGGAATCTGGCTGATAAATTTAGTATTTGTTTTGCTTTGTGCTCTGTTGTTTCCTTCTTTCTACATATTTTTCCTGTTTTTGAGTTTTTTACTCAAGTAGTAAACAAATTTATCCAACAGCAATTATTGAATAGTCAGATGTCTTCCCATTACTTTGAAAAGACACTTTTCTTCAGTTAAATATCTCATGGCTTGCTCTTTTTGTTATGCTAAATTGCCTTTTTGTGCACCAGTTCAATGCTGGTTAAATATATTTTCTTGATTTTACATGTTAGTCTATTTTGAAGCAAACTAAACTATATTATCCTGCCCTCTACTGAAAAAAAATTAACCTTGAGATTTTCCAGGGTAATTATTTCAATATCTTCTAATTTCTTCATAATTACCATTCTCTTCCATTTTTATACTTGTTTTGAAGTATAATCTGTATTTTAATCTGTATTTTCCGCCAGACTACAAAGTGTTTCATGTGTTAGTTATTGAATTGAAAGGGCAAACCGGAAAAGTAGAACTTTACAACTTCATCAATAAAATTTTTAAAAATCTTAGTTTTCCTCCTAAAACTTGCCGGTATTACTCATTTCCAAGTTTCTCAATCTACACAAGAGGCATCCTAGCTGGTAATTTGTCTGAGCATATTAAACTCTCTTTCTTTATATTATATCAATTGGGGAAATGTGAAAGTTAACCTGTATCATCCCTATAGGGATAGACCCTCCCCTCACTTAGAACCAAGTTTGATGGAATTTTATTGCATACCCTCTAAAGTACGCTCATTTAGTTTCTTGGACATCTCCTCCTGGAGTGTATTGCTAAATTTCAGCAAAACATATAATTATTCCCCAAACAATTAACAGTAGTAGGCTGATCACAGTTATTCTGATAATCTATTCAAGAAATTCTGCCCATTTTTCAGTGTATTATTAATTTCAGTCACAAGGATAGGCTATATTTAGACTATATTTCTTAATCAGATCATATCTAATCTACCTCTAATTACACTTCTATTGTGATACTATAGAACTATTTGCCAAATCCATGGGGGTATTGCCATAAAAATTATAAAAAGCAAATATTTCTAAGGGAATAGGATAGGGCCCTTAGGAGGTAACTTTCATCATGTATATTAATATATTATCTGAACAGACAGAAATGATAAATCTGCTGACCTCTGGAGATGCTACCTTTGTGACTAATACTAGAGGTATCAAAACAAGGGCAAGCAAGTTAAAACACTACATTATCTTTAAAGGAATGCATCCAAAAACTATAGTGAACAATTATCATAAGGTACCTGCCAAGCATCTGAAATCTTTTTCTATATTTAGTGAAATTCTACCAAAAAAGGATTGATGAGACTCACCTCACACTACTATAGAAAGGAAATACAATAATTCAGTAGGTTTTATTATTGTTTCCCATTATCCACTGCCTTCAGTATAAAAGGATTTTACATCTTTTGTAAAATTGCCTTAAGTGACTCTTTATGGCAGGAGTTTAATTTCCTGCCTTATTAACAGCATAGTTGGCCGTGTAACCTGCTTCCATCAAAGAACTGTGAGCAGAAGTGATTGTATGTAATGTCAGAGCAGAAGCTTCCATAGACATCACATCATTCTGCTCTCTCACTCTAAGCCCTAAAATGAGAGTGCATAAGGAGTAGAACCTCAGTTAACACAAAACTGGCCTGTAAAGTAAGATATATAGTACCTTGTTAAAATTGGGAGAGGGGGTTATATTTGTTGCAGCATAATCAGAAGGAAGCTATCAATACACTTGATGTCCTACCTAATGTATGGACATGTCACATAACCCCAACCCACTGAAACCACTCATGAAGTAGGAGATAGTGACATATATGCAGAACAAGTGGAGAATACGTTCTGCTGGCAATGGTAGCTGGATTAGCCATGTGCATTTTCCAGGGGAAAAAGTAGCTATTGCTTGATGCTGGCAACAGAAGCAACAGTGAGAGCTTTCCTCTAGGCACAGTTTTGATTGCAGCTTCAGCTTCTCTTTAGGCTCTATTCTTCCAAATCTAGCATCTCATCAATTTCCGTGAGCTAACCAATAACCTCCATGCTTAAATCACACAGTCAGTTTCTGGGCCTTTCAAATAAATATCAACTGTTCCAAAAACTGTCAATAAAAAGAGGTTGTGAGCAATCATTCAGGGAAATGGAAACAATCCATTATTGATTGTCTGTCCATGTTAAAGATGAAGGCATTTTACCTAGTTCATAGATACAGAGGACAGATTGGTGGTTGCCAGAGGTGGAGGGTGGGAGGTGGAGAAATGGGTGAGGGGAGTCAAAATTCACAAACTTCCAGTTATAAAATAAATAAATCAGGGGGATGTAATGTACAGCATGGTGACTATAGTTCATAATACTGTATTGCATATCTGAAAGTTGCTAAGACAGTAGATCTTTAAAGTTCTCATCAAGAGAAAAAAATTATGTAACTATGTATGGTGACATATGTTAACTAAATTTGATGATCATTTCACAATATGTACAAATATAGAATCATTTTGTTGTACACCTGCAACTAATATAATGTTGTATATCAATTATGCCTCAATTTAAAAAAAGAAGAAGATGAAGACATTTAAATTCCGCTAGTCTTTTTGGGTGATTCTCAGGCATTTTGGCCCACAATGGAAAAAAATTAAATTGTAATCTATGATTACCCAGAAAAAGGTGTACAAAGAAAGAAGATTTAAGCTACTGAATGACCACTGTCACAGAACAGTATGAAGAATATAAAATATTTAAGAACTGTGAGCTATGGGAATTCTTCCAAAAGTGCTGAACAGCTTAAAAAAAGAAAACAAGGTAAATTTCTTAAACATATTCCTCAAGGCAATGGCTGAAGCCTAAGGGCATTAGAAAACTATACCAAAGATCCACTTATTGTTTGGAGCAGCTGGGATGCAAAAGATTCAACAGAGTGGAAAGTTTGAATTTGTAGGTTGTCAAACAGCAACTTTGGTTCAATTTACTGTCTGACTAGGTAACTGGACTTTTTTGTTGATGTTTGCTTTTCTATCTCAATATCTGACCAAATTCCAAACATTCTGAAAGAAATAATCTTAATATGAAAAAAACCCTGAATCCTATCTCTTAAATGTTAAAATGTCACCTCCCAATTTCCCAGGGTCTTTGCTGATATTTTATACCAATCAGACATGTCTTCTTTAGAAATGGAATGAGAATTTACTAATCTTCAAAAATTCATTATTCCTTTCTCCATCCATGTCAGATTCTTGATCATACAAAGATTTTATCTAGTGAATTTTGCTTCTGGTAATGGCAGAGTTGCATATAGTGGACTTACTCTCCAATAAATAAATATATGTGTGTATATAAATATTACAGACAAAAAATTAAAGGTACTGGAGTACTGCCAAAAGACAGGCAGAAGCTGGAGAGAATTTGACTCTCAAAATAAAGAAACGTCATTGGGTGAAATATATACTGATTTTTTTGTTCTCTAAGGAATAACCAGTAAATGTGGCATAGATTTGATAGAAATCAGGTAGAAATCCACATTCACAGGACAGACTTCATGCCTCTAAGTAGAAAGTAATGGCTGGAGGATGAAGAAAGGTGAGCAGAGATCTCAGCTACTGAAAACAAAAATTTGGAGACTGAATATAATCCCAAATTATAAAGGCTTGGAAAATACTCAAGTTATTCCATCAAAACCCCAGAAGGACCATGTTTTAGCAACAATAACTATACCAAGACTATGGATTCACTCTAACATTAAGAGTGAAGCATAAGCAGATAATAGAATTAATGTATCCTAGCAGGGCTGATTAAGACAAAAATGGAGAAAATACTAAGTACCATTATTAAGAATGAAAGAGACATTACTTATAAATCCTTTACAGATTAAATGCATAATAATGAGAAATTATGAACAATACTTTGCTAATTATATGAACAACTTAGATAAAATAGACAAATTCTTTTTAAAAGAATTGATGGAAAGAAATATTAATAACTCAATAGCAATCAAATAAGGTGAATAGTTACTCCAAGACATTCTACTCAATGAAAAATTATGTGTATATGTTTTTGATATATTGTTTTCAAAGAATGATAGAGAAATCATTATCAGATTATTCTGAACACCACAAAGGGAAGATTATCATCATAAAAATGAAAAAAAAATAGAAAAAAATCCAAAATAGCAAAGATATAAATAAAATAAGTCAACTTACTTGAAGCAGAAAAAATAAGAAACCATGACAAAAATAGAATAGGAAATTAACAACAAGTAGGAAAGAAAAAAAAAGTATTTAACTTGTGTTGAACTCAAACTATAGCAATATTAAATAGAAGAAACAACTTATAGGTGATAAACATTGTGTTTTCAAGGGGGCGGGTGTGGGACTCAGTAAACTGTATATATCTTTCCTGCCTGAGCTCTATAGAACTTAAGACATAAATTTTAAAAATAGAAAGAGAAACAAACTATCACCATCATTGCTGATAGAAAATAAGGAGACTTGAGGTCAGTATTCAAGATGACCTTAATGATACTGAGTACCATGTTTAGGTGGCCTTATCTACTCAATCATGGTGGGTAATTGTTTGGGGCTTATCTGCCCTCAAAGGTGAAGAGTGTAGAAAACATTATAGAACCTGTACATCTGTGACCAATGCTTTTTTCAAGAGGACATAAGCAGACACTGAGTTGAGGATGCCCTGTTCATCTTTCTAAATTTTCCAAGTAGATACAATTTCACTTTACCAAAGTAAATAGTCATGAAGAGGTTAATTAGGACAGTACTGTGGAAAAGCTCATTTAAATGTAAAGTAGAAGTGGGGAAAAGACATTTATTCTACTATTCTACTTTATTTTCTTAGTCTTGGTTTTACCCATTAAATCTAACAAGAATGGGCTATTTGCCACAAAAGGGGATATCAGAAGTCCATCTGATCTCTACCTTCAAAGAGGCTGCTCTCCAAATACCAATGGCTATGGCTTTCAGAAGAACCAATGACCATGGAGGACAATTTCTATTTTGTTGCCCAAAGTCTCAAAAATAGTGCATTAATGAAATCAATTCTAAAACAGCTGAACCCAAGACTGAAAGTTCCCTTCCATTCCACACTGTGTGTCTTCTTTGCCAAGTAAGAACATCAGAGGTTCTGCAGTACAGTGAAGGGATGACATTAAAATAAAATGAGTAAAAGGCAGTCTTTAAATAAATAAATACATACATATATATATTTATCAAACAACGATATGCCTCAATGCAAACTCCTTCTATAACCAAGTTTCTATGAGGTAATTAAACTTTAATTTCTAAGCACAATGTGAGAGAGATACTGAACCAATCCCCAACTCCACAGGAGCTCTCTCAGGCAAAATTAATACTGTCAAAGACAGGAGCAAGATCTTAGCGGGGTTAGAGTAAAGTGGGCTGGTTCAATGACCCATAATTCATATCCCGTGAGATTCAGCTCAAATAGAAAAAAAAAAATCTGAGAAGAAGTTAATTTTGAGCACTGTGCATTGTCCATATGTGTGGGAAAAAAAATAATGGAAGCAAACTTTGTTTTCTCCTAGAGTTGAGTTAGAGACACATACCATCCAGCGAATGTTTTAGATTAGTATTGTCACCAGTTATTCTGAGGGACCTTCCTTCACTGTCTTTCATTATCAAAACTTCCATTTCCTCTTATGCTCTGCGTTCCGAGAACCTAGAGCCGTTCCACTCTGGATCCACTGGCTGATGTTCCCTTCGCCATCTCTTCAGATAACACATTTGAGTTCTGTGCCCCCAGTGATGTTTCCACTGCCTTTTGTTATAGATTTTTTATGTCTGTAAAACCAAGGAGTGTTTCTTCCTTATCCTCACATTTATTTCTACCGTAGAATTGCCTTCAATAGGTTCCTGAATTGAAGCTGTGATAAATGTTTCTGAAGCTCGAGTCCCAGGAGTCCTGTAGGTTCCCAGAATTGAATGACTTCCTTTCTTTATTTTTCCTTTTTTATCTGATCGAGACATTGTTTTCCTAGCATTCACTTACACATTTGATATTTTGGTGTCTCTCATCCTAGAAATATGAAGTCAAATCCTCATGTTTCTCCCAGAAGCATCTATTATTCAAACATAGCTTGTCTACCTTTTTATCCCTTAACACTTCCACCAACAAAATATTTTTCCATTGGTCCAGCCAGGCATATACTTAATAGATAATTATCTTGCCGGAATCTCCTTTAGTATCTTTCATCTATTTGTGCCCTTCTAAGGCTTACTTCTATTGTATAATTTCTCCAACATTACTCAGAGTGCCAGCAATATATCAGTATCTACATCTGCAGTAACTCTATCACCTTGAAAACACCTAATATTGCTCTAATTATTTTATACTAACCTTCATCTGAAACTTGTACAGATATTCTATAATCACCTTTTATAGCTCTTACCAGCCTCTAAGGATGATTTCCATGTAATAATGAAATCTTCTGTCTTTTCTCTAATGTTCTCTTTTGTAGCAGTTTAGCACGACACTTTTTTCCTTTTATTTTCTAGGTTTGGCATGTATATTTTAAAAGTAAGGACCTCACTTGTGCTCTGCCAACAGGAGAAAGTTAGCTGTTTTGCAATTTAAAAGCCATTCTGCACACTGATATTTAAAGGGCACATAAGGACTCTTCTTTCTTGTAAAATAAAGATTTGCTTCAGCCAAGCATGTTTAGGAAAAGCTGCGCCTAAATAATAAGCTGTGACAGGCTGCACCCTGAGATCCTTCCTGCCTTTAGGGACACTTGCCTTGTTAAGGTCCCTCTGGTCCTTGTCCCTTAATTTATGCTTCTGCCTCTCTATAAAGAGACAATCACTTGTAGATAAATCTTTGATATGTAATGAGCCACTAAGATTAAAACATCCTGTGGTCAGGTTAAAGACCTTCACCCTAGTACTGAAAAAAACAAAAAAACAAATCACAAACATAAGAACTTCTTTGGTCTAAAATAAGCTTCTAAAAACACGTAAGAAAAAAATACATATCTGTCAAAACATAAAGTTCTAACAACAGTGCCATGCTTCAGTCTCCACCAAATTCTCTCCATACAAATATTGTGCTTTCCTGAATTCTACTATTTTTATTTGTTTGTTTTTTCTCATTGTTAGCCCTGTGTGGAGGACACTAAGGAGTTTCAGCTATTAACATCCATCTTCCCTACCCAATATAAAACCGTGGAGTCATAGATGAGGTAAAAACATCAATTTGAAGACTAAGAGCCCAGTGCAGGATTAGGACAGAACTTCTCCTTCAGTACTCTCCTCTTCTGCTCGGACCAGATGGATTCAGATCTCTTTGTTATTTTCTCCAAATTTACTAAAGTAAGTTACTCTACTTTCCCCAGGTAAGAAGAGATAAAAGGGTGGATGGAGGTCAGGAATGTGTTTGGAGAAGAAATCCCTTCTTAGAGAAATCAAGAATAGAAAAACAAATAAACAAACAAAAAACAGGCAAAGAAATGCCTTGTAAATAGAAACTAGAAACTAAGAGAGCATATGTTAATATCATAAAACAATAGACAATACAATAGTTAATATCATAAAATATGGAATATTGGCAGAGGAGGGTCAGATAATATAAATTATTAGTGAGAATTTCAGAAAACTGAACCAACTAGGAACTGCTGGTTGAAGCATGAACTGTGATAGCTTCTTTGGAAAGCATTAGGACAGAAATAAATTAAGTCTGCATCTACCTTACAGTTCAGAAATTCCATCCTTGAGTTTTTGCTCTAGAGAAATTTACATTCTGGGCCATATGTGTCATATACAAAAATGGCAGAGAAAACTGGTTTGTAATAACAAAAAATGTTAGCTGTGTATCCTAGAATTATGCAGCATTTAGAAACAATAAATTAGGGGTACATACAGTACCATGCACTCATTTTTAAAAATGTAGTTCTCGATGAAACATGAAATACACAGAATCTATAGAGCCATATAATTATGTTTATCAGAATACATAAACACTCAAGACAATGCTATCTATTTTATGAGGATATATGCAATCCACACACGTCTCAAACAGTAGTATGAAGGCCCAGGAGAACAGGAAAACAAAAAAGGAGTCTTGCAATGATCTGTGAAATTAATTTGCCATGAATCAGAAAAGTAGTCAAGGATCATCACCAGACATCCCCCACAAATAAACTGTAAACGACACCAAAAGATGAATATCCAAGAGAAAAATATACAAGTCATAAATTCAGGAAAATCATAATGGAAATACAATGCCAATGAATATATTAAGTAATTCTCAAAATCACTACTGATTGGAGCAATGCAAATAAAAACAATAAGGTATCAAGTTTTAACATTACATTTGCTAAAATAATTTAAAGGTAGGAAAGTATAACATGTTTGCAAACTTGTCTGTGAAATAAGTGGTGTTTTTCTCTGCTGGTGAAACTGTAAATTGCAATACTCATTTTGGAGGGAAAAGAGGAAAATAATGGAAGAATTAACAGGCAATTCCATTACTAGTTCTTATCATATGCATATGCATAGGGCATAGAAAGTATAAGAATACCCATTGTAACTTTGATTCTAATAGTGGATAATTAGAAAAAATAGATGTTCAGCATTATATGAACAATTAAATAAATTGAAGTATACCTACTATTTAACAGTAGTTAAAATGAATACAATAGATATGTATACATTAACATAGAAAGTTTCATAAGATTGGCAATATAGTTTTACTTTACATAGCAAAACAATATATTTTCATGGGTACACATGTCTGTAAATATATATTGCCTAGAAGAAGGAATATCATACTGGAAAAAAATATATCTCACAAGGGGAATGCAACTGAATTTGTTTAAATGGAACTACATAGAAGGCAATTAAATACATGTTGAATTAAAAAAAAAAAGAAAAAATAACAGAGGTGAATTAAATTAAGAAATAGGGAGATTTAATTTCTTCTCTTTCTTTTATTGACTTAACTGTAATGTACACAGTAACAATATTTTCAGAGCTCATCTGTAATGTGGATGCTCATATTCTCCTGTGCTACTGGCTGTGCCCAGGCAGGATAAACATTATTCTAACACATTGATTTACCTGGTGCGTTAGGATAGACTAGGTTATGCCAGTATAACAATTAACTTTTAAATCTTTTTGCTTACAAAACTAAGGTGTATTTCTCACCTATCCCACATGCCTCTCCTAAGTCAACTGCATCTTGTCTTCACTTAAGAACCTATGCTGATGGGACTGCCCAAGCATAGAGAAAATGAGACAAACCGTGCCCTGGTTCTTAAAGTTTCTGTTCAGAAATGTCACATTTCTGCCCATATTTAATTGGCTAAAGTAAGTTATGCGGCAATCTTGAAACTGTTGGAGTAGGGAAGTATCATTCTTTCCTGGGGAAAAGCAGTGAATAATTTTTAATCATAGTACAATCTAACTTAACTGGTTTATGAAAGTCGTTTGAACTATACAGAAATAGAGTTCTAAAAGCAGATTCAGGGACTTCCCTGGTGGTCCAGTGGCTAAGACTCTGCACGTTCACTGCAGGGGGCGTGGGTTCGATCCCTGATTGGGGAACTAAGATCCCACATGCCGCATGGCGTGGCCAATAAAAATAAATAAATAAATAAATAAATAATTGCAAGCAGATTCATTTAATTCAGCACCTTAAAAATATTCTAAAACAGCTGTAAAATGCTGTATTAACACAAGTTGTGTTATAACAAGTGAATGTTAGAGTCACTTTACGTGTGAGCCATAAGCAACACCATTTGCAGACAGTGATGACAAGGCTTTGTGACTTAATGGCATCAGAGCTGGGAGGGTGGTGAAATCTGACCATTTACTGCAGTTCCTGGGGAGACTGCTAATTGTTTTATTTTCTGTGTATTATGAAGTATTCTGGATAATGGATACTGTCAAAGATAAACACAGCTGGACATTAGCTAATATGGCGAAAGCAGACTATTCAGTAACTATTGACAGTAGGGGAAAGTGATGAGCTCCCCTGCAATTTGTGCAGAGTTTGATCCCAGAGAATGAAAATGGTGGTTACCAGGACCTGGAGAGTGAGGGAATTAGGGAGATGTCGATAAAAGATGCAAACTTGCAACTAGAAGATAAATAACTTCTCAAGATCTGATGTACACCATAGAGATTACAGTCAACAATACTGTACTGAATACTTCAAAATTGCTATAAGACTAGCTCTGATATGTTCTCACCATAACAAAGAAATAATTATGTGATATGATAGACATATTAGCTGACTCTACAGTGATAATCATATTACTATATATGTGTATCAATCAACAGGTTGTACACCTTAAACTTACACAATGTTACACGTTAATTATATCATTAATTAATTAATTGAGAACGAAGCAGTAGGGAGGGGAAATGGCAAGGCCTTGAACAGAATCAGGAAAGGGAAAAATTTTTTAAAGCAGCAAGGAGAGCTTGGTCCATGGGAAACCTATCTGGGTTTGCTAACAGGTGCTTATGGAAGTTAGCTCACACCCTCTCAGGACCAGGAGACAGAGGTCCTTATCACCAGGTGTTGGCTGGAACACACAGTAAATTATTTTGGCAGCCTGGAGTTTTCTCAGGCAGGCTAGTATCATCCTAGTGATAACAGACTTGAGGTGTTAGAAATTATGCTAGCGTTTGTTTAAATCCATATAAGCCAAGTTTAGGCCTAGTCAAGATGAGCAGCCGCATGGCACAGGGAGATCACCTCTGTGCTTTGTGACCACCTAGAGGGGTGGGATAGGGAGGGTGGGAGGAAGATGCAAGAGGGAGCAGATATGGGGATATATGTATATGTATAGCTGATTCACTTTGTTATAGAGCAGAAACTAACACACCATTGTAAAGCAATTATACTCCAATAAAGATGTTAAAAAAAAAAAAAAAGATGAGGACTCAGAGGAGCATGACTAGATTGTGGTCAAGGAGAGATTGCTTGTAAACACCTGCATGTGGAAAGTTTTCTGTTGCATCTCAGGAAGAAAAAACTTACTTTTATACTTTCCTTCCCAAAAATGAGATTATCTATTTCAACATTTAACAGAATCATGTAATTATGTGGATTTGATCCTATATATCCTATTTATCATTGTTCCTCTCATATTCTAATAGGATATAAAATTCTTTGAGGAAGAGATTTATCCCGTTTTATAGTTATCTGAGATTATTTATACTATTCATTTTTATGCCTCGTTAGTCAATCCCCACTGATGGATAACAATCCTGAGTTATTGAATAATCATTCTATTATGTGTGCATTACTTTTTTTATTGTACTTTATCTGATTAATTGGCTAAAGGTCATGGTTTGTGCTATTACTAACAAAAAACTGGGTGAAGATAGGACCTTGATAAATACCTTAAATTATTAAAGAGAAATTAAATCATCTACATTTGCCAAAATACTTAGAAGACTATAATTTGCCTCCTTTCCTTAATACAGAAAGACTTCTGAAGTCAAAACTGGCCTATGACCATTCCTAAAAACAAAATAAAGCAAGTCAATCAAACACAAATCAACAACAAAAATTTCCCTCTTATGTTTCCATTTAGTCCCAGGGTTCTATGGCAGGGGAGATTCATGACACAATTCTATTATCCTAGGGAAACTGACACAACACTCAATTACTGGGGCAATTGTCAGCTGTTCTTCTAAGTGAAGAAAATCTCCTGCTTCACCTCCCTCTAATAGTTCTTTCCCAGAAATAAGAGTTTTCAGAAAATAGCTTCAGAAATCCATGCATCCTCTGTGTTTCTCTGTGACCATTTTAACCTCTTCTTTCCTCTGGTGATTAAGGTTGAGCATTGAACACATAATGCTGGTGGCCCTTTTCCTGACTTCACCTTCACATGTTCAATATTTCCAAATTAAATATACTTTCAGTTCAATGAAAAGTAGAAAAGGAATTATCCTAAAATCAACTCACTGTATGGTTCACACTTTAAACAAGGTTTGAAATGACTTTTCAACCCTGGCTACTCTTAGAGGGAAAGAAATCCAAAATGCAGCTATACACATTAGTCCCGTTACTTTAGAAGACACAGCTAGTGAAAGTCTTTTAACAGGCAGGAGTGTACTTATATTCGAATAGTCCCATGAGTCCCATATTAGACAGAACTGAATCTGGCAAAAGGAATATTTGTCATGTCTGAAATAACATTAGAAATGATCATACACCCAGTAAAATACATTCTACCTAACTGGATGATATTTTTTTTTCATGAGAGATAAGCAAACTAGGGCATTTGAGTTCTTGTATTACAATTCCTGCTGGGGTCAAGATGACGCTACTCTTCCCCTTTTCCTTTACTTCATTGTCCTTACTTTCTTGCACTTTCTCCAGCATTTCTCCTGACTTACTCATGCTCGTCCTAGGTCTGAGCCACACAAATTGCTCAGAGACAAAGATGACGCTAAGGGAGAAAGACACTCAGACACTCCTCATCTGGGGGGCGGTGTGTGTGCGCGCCACGTGCGCATGCTCAAGTCAACTAAAAGTGCTTAGTTTTGCTTGAATTTTGAGATTGAAAGTTATTTGCCTTTCCTTTCTTTCCTTCCAAATTGAGCAACTGACATAAGTAGCCAAATGAAGAATAAACAGTATCTGAGTTAATACTGGTAAATTAGTAAGCTTGATAGCATAGTGTAATTTATCCCCAAAGCGAATATAGGGTTTCTTTACTTTCCAGACTTAAATCTAGATCTTGGAAGACACTGGCGGGAAAGACATTGACGCAACTAATTTTATGGATGCCTGTGGTTTGTCTCATAAACCCATGTGTCAGCAGCAAAGAAAGCATCAGAAAAAGATAATAAATAGGCCTAAATGTCCATGTGAATCCACTGGTTCTATCCTTTAATTTGCCTGGCTCTCTTTTTCCCTGGGTACTCAGAATTATAAGGGTAAGTAGAATCAAGTTTCCTTCCTCACAATATTTTAAGCAGATTGAATTATCACAATAATTTTTTATTTTATGGACTATATTTTAAAGGATGCCATAATGAATGTACTTGTTAAATATATCCTAAAATATATAGAAGATAATTTTTAATTAACAATTTCAAAAAGAATAACAATAAAATGGATGAAAGACTATACTATGTAATGCAAAGAGCGTTAAGTAGAGAAACCTTATCATTGTCAAATATCCCTAAATGGGAACAACATTAAGTTTATAGACTTAGAAAACATATGGAAGATTTTCATGTTAAAGTATTAGAACCAGTTTAAAAACATACTGTAGAATATAACATTTTTGGAAATGTTTTTGCTTAGGACCCACTTGCCTTATAAACATAGTACTCTACATCTGTGTCCAGTTCTAATCACACACTATGTTTTATTATTATTTGTTTATTATTATTCACTTATTATTCCCTTGAGGTTGTAATCAAGGGAAGCAAAACATTTCTCACACCTAAGTATAATTTGCCTACTTGTTAGTTTTTAAAATCAGCATATGGTTTTTAGTTAGTTTGAAAATACTTTTTTATAACTTAAACTTTCCATTGTATTTCCAAAGTAGTAATTTCACTATAAAAGTTGCAGGAATTCAAGATATTAATTGTTATCTAATTCAATCTTCCATCAAATGAAGGAATCATTTTTTCAACTTTTGAGATGTATTATTTCCCTTTTTGCCTCTTATTCTCACCTTGGTACCCTCTATCATTTCATAAGCATCCATCACATGGATGGCTTGGTAGGTTTATGCTGTCATGACACATACTGTTCCACTTAGATTCTTTCTGTTTTATTTTTCCATCAGAAGTGCTATGCCCTTTCATTGCATCATGTCATGAAAAGTTAGGGTGATTTGTTTTGGCTTGTTTCCCCAGTAACACCAAACAGATGAAACTTTAAATTCATATTAGTTGCGTTTATTTTGCATATTGCATATTAGTGGACTTTTAAAAGATATTAGTGTACTCTGCCATCTTCTTTAATATTCCTCCCTTATTTACTAGATATTTTCATCTTCCTTATTTATTACATAGTCTTTATTTTTCATTATTTTGAGATCTTTGTCCTCCTTTCCAAAATGTTTCCCTTTCATTCAAGTATTTTTTTCTTCCAGTTTTATTGAGATAAAATTGACATACAGCACTGTGTAAGTTTAAGGTAATGATAGCATTTAACAGCATAAAGTTTGCCTTACATACGTCATGAAATTATCACCACAATAGGTTTAGTGCACATGCATCATCTCATATAGATATCACGTTAAAGAAATAGAAAGAAAAATTGTTTTTCCTTGGGATGAGAACTCAGGATTTACTCTCAACTTTCATATATAATATACAGCAATGTTAGTTATATTTATCATGTTGTACACTACATCCCTAGTACTTATTTATAACTGGCAGTTCATATTTTCTGACTCCATCCAATTCCCTACCCCTCACTCCTCACCTCTGGTAACCACAAATCTGATGTCTTTCTATGAGTTTGTCTGGCTGTGACTATATCCGAACTGAGGAATGAAGACTATGTACTCTTGAGGGGTCTATAATGAGCCTTTTCTCTCCTAAAAGAAGGCAGGGGTTCAAGGCTCTAAATATCTTGATGATTTAAAGTCTTTTCTAGATGAAGTAATGGTTTCTTTAATAAACCTGCCAAACTTCATACACTTCTGATCCATTTGTTTCTGTCACCTGAAATTACTTTCTGGACACAGATGTCACATATATTTTACTTCCCTACTTTCTGACCCCACGACTCTCTCATTCTCTTACCAGCTGCTGAATAAACACAAGCAGCTATCTGGAAAAATAAATAAATAAATAGATGGGAGGACCATTAAAATGGTATTTTCCCCAGGTTACTTTATTAAATCAAGATTATTTTACTGGCCCTTTTTCCATAAAACTTCTATAAAATTCTATTTCAGAAACATTCTTCCTCATTATTGGGAAGCCTTGAATTTCTAGAGTATCCTTCTCATATCTTTAAAAAAATCTGCCAATGGCTTCAAACACATACTACTATCTTCCCTAGTACTCTAAGTCTCGTAAGCATGAAATCTGCAGGTGGCTTTCATATTTTCAGTCTCTTACATCTGTTGCCTTGCTGCTCTTCTTGTGGTTGTTACCTTG
Organism: Balaenoptera acutorostrata; assembly: GCF_949987535.1. Lineage (NCBI taxonomy): Eukaryota > Metazoa > Chordata > Mammalia > Artiodactyla > Balaenopteridae > Balaenoptera > Balaenoptera acutorostrata. The sequence continues at coordinate 20,737,073 of NC_080065.1, read as the reverse complement.
CTGCTTGAACATGAGAAATAATGCTTTGAGATATAGTTTAAGTTTTTAATAGTGCAGCATCCCACCTCTGTATCAATTTATTTACTGATCAGAATAGACTAGACTTTCCTATGATAATAAATTGCCAAGTCCCAGTGTCTTAATTCATTAAAGTTTTATTTATTGACCACCTCATTGTTGACCTCATTGTTGACCACCCCATTGTTGACCATGTATTGACCACCTCATTAAAGAGAGAGCGGCTCTCTCTTTAATGATGATTTTGTGGCTTCCTCCTTTTTATAGCTGTGCCATCAAATGCAGTGCTTCCAAGGAACCATGGAAAGAGAAAAGGACCAGAAGTAGCATATATTTAATTTCCCAGAAACTAGTTGCATGGCTTCCAAACTGACTTTAGGGGAGGCTTGGGAATATGATTTTCCTGCATTCCCAAGAGGAGAATGGTGTGATGAATTATCTGCCTTACCTGCTTACTGTTACACTTAATTAGCATTAGATGATCAAAATAATTTTTGTTCCCTTTTCTGCTTAACCTAAGCTAAGAAAAAAAAATCCTGTGTAATTTTCTAAACTCTCTGGTAGTCACTATTCATCCATATATGAGTATATGAGTTTCCTATTATTGAAGTAAATTACTGAAACATATCAGTATCCCTAGACCAACTGCCCATATCCCCTAACTCAACATTCTTTTAAATGTGTGTTTTTTTTCATGTAATACTTCACTGTCTTTATTTTATTTTATTTGAATTTAATTTTACTTACTTTTTATACAGCAGGTTCTTATTAGCCATCCATTTTATACACATCAGTGTAAACATGTCAATCCCAATCTCCCAATTCATCCCACCACCACCCCCCACCCCCGCCACTTTCACCCACTTGGTGTCCATACGTTTGTTCTCTACATCTATGTCTCAATTTCTGTCCTGCAAACCGGTTTGTTTGTACCATTTTTCTAGGTTCCACATATATGTTAATATATGATGTTTGTTTTCCTCTTTCTGACTTACTTCACTCTGTATGACAGTCTCTAGATCCATCCACGTCTCAACAAATGACGCAATTTCGTTCCTTTTTATGGCTGAGTAATATTCCATTGCATATATGTACCACAACTTCTTTATCCATTCGTCTGTCGATGGGCATTTAGGTTGCTTCCATGACCTGGCTATTGTAAATAGTGCTGCAATGAACATTGGAGTGTATGTCTTTTGAATTAACCGTTTTCTCTGGGTATATGCCCAGTAGTGGGATTGCTGGGTCATATGGTAATTCTATTTTTAGTTTTTTAAGGAACCTCCATACTGTTCTCCATAGTGGATGTATCAATTTACATTCCCACCAACAGTGCAAGAGGGTTCCCTTTTCTCCACACCCTCTCCAGCATTTGTTGTTTGTAGATTTTCTGATGAGGCCCATTCTAACTGGTGTGAGGTGATATTTCACTGTAGTTTTGACTTGCATTTCTCTAACAATTAGTGATGTTGAGCAATTTTCATATGCTTCTTGGCCATCAATATGTCTTCTTTGGAGAAATGTCTATTTAGGTCTTCTGCCCATTTTTGGATTGGGTTGTTTCTTTAATATTGAGCTGCATGAGCTGTTTATATATTTTGGAGATTAATCCTTTGTCCATTGATTTATTTGCAAATATATTCTCCCATTTTGAGGGCTGTCTTTTCGTCTGTTTATGGTTTCCTTTGCTGTGCAAAAGCTTTGAAGTTTCATTAGGTCCCATTTGTTTATTTTTGTTTTTATTTCCATTACTCTAGGAGGTGGATCAAAAAGGATCTTGCTGTGATTTATGTGAAAGAGTGTTCTTCCTATGTTTTCCTCTAAGAGTTTTTATAGTCTCTGGTCTTACACTTAGGTCTCTAATCCATTCTGAGTTTATTTTTGTGTATGGTGTTAGGGAGTGTTCTAATTTCATTCTTTTACATGTAGCTGTCCAGTTTTCCCAGCACACCTTATTGAAGAGACTGTCTTTTCTCCATTGTATATCTTTGCCTCCTTTGTCATAGATTAGTTGACCATAGGTGCGTGGGTTAATCTCTGGGCTTTCTATCTTGTTCCATTGACCTATGTTTCTGTTTTTGTGCCAGTACCATATTGTCTTGATTACTGTAGCTTTGTAGTAGAGTCTGAAGTCAGGGAGTCTGATTCCTCCAGCTCCGTTTTTTGCCCTCAAGACTGCTTTGGCTATTTGGGGTCTTTTGTGTCTCCATACAAATTTTAAGATTTTTTGTTCTAGTTACATAAAAAATGCCATTGGTAATTTGATAGGGATTGCATTGAATCTGTAGATTGCTTTGGGTAGTATAGTCATTTTCACAATATTGATTCTTCCAATCCAAGAACATGGTACATCTCTCCATCTGCTGGTATCATCTTTAATTTCTTTCATCAGTGTCTTAGAGTTTTCTACATACAGGTCTTCTGTCTCCCTAGGTAGGTTTATTCCTAGGTATTTTATTCTTTTTGTTGTAATGGTAAATGGGAGTGTTTCCTTAATTTCTCTTTCAGATTTTTCATCATTAGTGTATAGGAATGCAAGAGATTTCTGTGCATTAATTTTGTATCCTGCTACTTTTTCAAATTCATTGATTAGCTCTAGTAGTTTTCTGGTGGCATCTTTAGGATTCTCTATGTATAGTATCATGTCATCTGCAAACAGTGACAGCTTTACTTCTTCTTTTCCAATTTGTATTCCTTTTATTTCTTTTTCATCTCTGATTGCCGTGGCTAGGACTTGCAAAACTGTGTTGAATAATAGTGGTGAGAGTGGACATACTTGTCTTGTTCCTGATCTTAGAGGAAATGCTTTCAGTTTTTCACCATTGAGAATGATGTTTGCTGTGGGTCTGTCATATATGGCCTTTATTATGTTGAGGTAGCTTCCCTCTATGCCCATTTTCTGGAGAGTTTTTATCATAAATGGGTGATTAATTTTGTCAAAAGCTTTTTCTGCATCCACTGAGATGATCATGTGGTTTTTATTCTTCAATTTATTAATATGGTGTATCACATTGATTGACTTGCGTATATTGAAGAATCCTTGCATCTGTGGGGTAAATCCCACTTGATCGTGGTGTATGATCCTTTTAATGTGTTGTTGGATTCTGTTTGCTAGTATGTTGTTGAGGATTTTTGCATCTATATTCATCAGTGATATTGGTCTATAATTTTCTTTTTTTGTAGTACCTTTGTCTGGTTTTGGTATCAGGGTGATGGTGGCCTCATAGAATGAGTTTGGGAGTGTTCCTTCCTCTGCAGTTTTTTGGAAGAGTTTGAGAAGGATGGGTGTTAGCTCTTCTCTAAATGTTTGATAGAATTCACCTGTGAAGCCATCTGGTCTTGGACTTTTGTTTGCTGGAAGATTTTTAATCACAGTTTCAATTTCATTACTTGTGATTGGTCTGTTCATATTTTCTATTTCTTTCTGGTTCAGTCTTGAGAGGTTATACCTTTTGAAGAATTTGTCCATTTCTTCCAGGTTGTCCATTTTATTGGCATAGAGTTGCTTGTAGTAGTCTCTTAGGATGCTTTGTATTTCTGCAGTATCTGTTGTAACTTCTCCTTTTTCATTTCTAATTTTATTGATTTGAGTCCTCTCCCTCTTTTTCTTGATGAGAGTGGCTAATTGTTTATCAATTTTGGTTTATCTTCTCAAAGAACCAGCTTTTAGTTTTATTGATCTTGGCTATTGTTTTCTTTGTTTCTATTTCATTTATTTCTCCTCTGATCTTTATGATTTTTTTCCTTCTGCTAACTTTGGGTTTTGTTTGTTCTTCTTTTCCTTTAGGTGTAAGGTTAGATTGTTTATTTGAGATTTTTCTTGTTTCTTGAGGTAGGCTTGTATAGCTATAAACTTCCCTCTTAGAACTGCTTTTGCTGCATCCCATAGGTTTTGGATCGTCATGTTTTCATTGTCATTTGTCTCTAGGTATTTTTTGATCTCCTCTCTGATTTCTTCAGTGATCGCTTGGTTATTTAGTAACATACTGTTTAGCCTCCATGTGTTTGTGTCTTTCACGTTTTTCTCCCTGTAATTGATTTCTAATCTCATAGTGTTGTGGTCAGAAAAGATGCTTGATATGATTTCAGTTTTCTTAAATTTACTGAGGCTTGATTTGTGACCCAAGATGTGATCTATTCTGGAGAATGTTCCATGCGCACTTGAGAAGAAAGTGTAATCTGCTGTTTTTGGATGGAATGTCCTATGAATATCAATTAAATCTCTCTGGTTTATTGTGTGATTTAAAGCTTGTGTTTCCTTAGTAATTTTCTGTTTGGATGATCTGTCCATTGGTGTAAGTGAGGTGTTAAAGTCCCCCAGTATTACTGTGTCACTGTCGATTTCCTCTTTTATAGCTGTTAGCAGTTGCCTTATGTATTGAGGTGCTCCTATGTTGGGTGCATATATATTTATAATTGTTATATCTTCTTCTTGGATAGATCCCTTGATCATTATGTAGTGTCCTTCCTTGTCTCTTGTAAAATTCTTTATTTTAAAGTCTATTTTATCTGATATGAGTATAGCTACTCCAGCTTTCTTTTGATTTCCATTTGCATAGAGTATCTTTCTCCATCCCCTCACTTTCAGTCTGTATGTGTTCCTAGGTCTAAACTGGGTCTCTTATAGACAGCATATATATGGGTCTTGTTTTTGTATCCGTTCAGCAAGCCCGTGTCTTTTGGTTGGAGCATTTAATCCATTGACTTTTAAGGTAATTATCGATATGTACATTCCTATTACCATTTTCTTAATCGTTTTGGGTTTGTTTTTGTAGGTCTTTTTCTTCTCTTGTGTTTCCCACTTAGAGAAGTTCCTTTAGCATTTGTTGTAGAGCTGGTTTGGTGGTGCTGAATTCTCTTAGCTTTTGCTTGTCTGTAAAGCTTTTGATTTCTCCATCGAATCTGAATGAGATCCTTGCCGGGTAGAGTAATCTTAGTTGTAGGTTCTTCCCTTTCATCACTTTAAGTATACCATGCCACTCCCTTCTGCTTTGTAGAGTTTCTGCTGAGAAATCAGCTGTCACCCTTATAGGAGTTCCCTTGTATGTTATTTGTCGTTTTTCCCTTGCTGCTTTCAATAATTCTTCTTTGTCTTCAATTTTTGCCAATTTGATTACTATGTGTCTCAGCGCGTTTCTCCTTGGGTTTACCTCGTATGGGACTCTCTGGGCTTCCTGGACTTGGGTGGCTATTTTCTTTCCCATGTTAGGGATATTTTCGACTATAATCTCTTCAAATATTTTCTTGGGTCCTTTCTCTCTTCTCCTTCTGGGACCCCTATAATGCGAATGTTGTTGTGTTTAATGTTGTCCCAGAGGTCTCTTAGGCTGTCTTCAATTCTTTTCAGTCTTTTTTCTTTATTCTGTTCTGCAGCAGTGAATTCCACCATTCTGTCTTCCAGGTCACGTATCCGTTCTTCTGCCTCAGTTATTCTGCTATTGATTCCTTCTAGTGTAGTTTTCATTTCAATTATTGTATTGTTTATCTGTTTGTTCTTTAATTCTTCTAGGTCTTTGTTAAACATTTCTTGCATCTTCTCGATCTTTGCCTCCATTCTTTTTCCGAAGTCCTGGATCATCTTCACTATCATTATTCTGAATTCTTTTTCTGGAAGGTTTCCTATCTCCACTTCATTTAGTTGTTTTTCTGGGGTTTTATGTTGTTCCTTCATCTGGTACCTAGTTCTCTGCCTTTTCATCTTGTCTATCTTTCTATGAATGTGGTTTTTGTTCCAAAGGCTGCAGGACTGTAGTTCTTCTTGCTTCTGCTGTCTGCCCTCTGGTGGATGAGGCTATCTAAGAGGCTTGTGCAGCTTTCCTGATGGCAGGGACTAGTGGTGGGTAGAGCTGGCTGTTGCTCTGGTGGGCAGAGCTCAGTAAAACTTTAATCTGCTTGCCTGCTGATGGGTGGGGCTGTGTCTCCTCTCTGTTGGTTTTTGGCCTGAGGCAACCCAACACTGAAGCCTACCCGGGCTCTTTGGTGGGGCTAATGGCCGACTCTGGGAGGGCTCACGCCAAGGACTACTTCCCAGAACTTCTGCTGCCAGTTTCCTTGTTCTCACGGTGAGAAAGAGCCACCCCCCACCTCTGCAGGAGACCCCCCAACACCAGCAGGTAGGTCTGGTTCAGTCTCCCCTGTGGTCACTGCTCCTTCCCCTGGGTCCCGATGCGCACACTATTTTGTGTGTGCCCTCCAAGAGTGGAGTCTCTGTTTCCCCCAGTTCTGTCGAAGTCCTGCAATCAAATACCAGTAGCCTTCAAAGTCAGATTCTCTAGGAATTCCTCCTCCCGTTGCCGGACCCCCAGGTTCTGAAGCCTGATGTGGGGCTAAGAACCTTCACTCCAGTGGGTGGACTTCTGTGGTATAAGTGTTCTCCAATTTGTGGGTCACCCAACCAGCAGTTATGGGACTTGACTTCATTGTGATTGCACCCCTCCTACCATCTCATTGTGGCTTCTCCTTTGTCTTTGGATGTGGGGTATCTTTTTTGGTGAGTTTCAGTGTCTTTCTGTCGACGATTGTTCGGCAGTTAGTTGTGATTCCAGTGTTCTCTCAAGAGGGAGTGAGAGCACGTCCTTCTACTCTGCCATCTTGAACCAACCTTCCTGTGTGTGAGTTTTTATATTTCCGTACTTTCTTTCTTTCCCTTGGTTTCTCATTCACATCCCTGTTTCTGCCTTACACTGCTGTTGGAAGAGTAGGCAGGATCAATTCATGGATTTCACATCAAGAAAAATGCATATTGTAGAAAATACATATGAAATATAAGGTGAAACAAAAAGTGAAGATAAGAATTACATCATTTATTTATCTATTTAGTCAAATTTTACACATTTTTACCTCCATTGTGACAAGTTACAGGTGTAACTGTATTATTCTGCTGTTCATCCATAATAAAAGCCACAGAATTTACCCAATTGTACTCTTACCAGATATTTTCAAAAGCATTTGTATAGGTCATAGGGGCCTAATGCAGTGATAGTCTGTCTTTAAAACTTGACCCAGCTGGTTGAAAATGTGTATTTTCTAACTAATTAAGCCTGGCCAGTTCAGAAGTGTGGTCACTTTAATTAGATGTCTGAGATAATGACCTTCTCTTCTCATTGTTAGTTCCGAGATATTCCACTACTTGCATGACTTGTTACCTAATTTTTAAAAATCTACTACATCTGCAGGAATTGCCACTTTCCTGTTGTCTTTGAGATTCTATCTGAAGATACTCACACATAAAGAACAATAGGTAAGATTCTTTAAAGGTCAATTGCATATGTTTCTTAAAACTTTATTCTACCTAAAATATCTTATCACTTCTCTAACAATCTTATCACATAAGGTGATGCATTAATCTTTAAAATTAGATTGATTTTTGTCATGGACTTAATGACAAATCTTTATGCAAACATGTACTGTCTGTTGGGTGCCAAGGTGAGAGGAAAACATCATGTCCCTCTTAGAATCTAGAATATGTAGATTATTGTTGGCAAATTAAAAACAAAATCTCCTATTGATCTCCACAGAGGTAAAAGGGAAATAAAATAGCTTCATTACTGAATAAGCTTTAAACCAGGCTTTGATGTGAAATCATAGGCAATCTGTTACAGAGACTATAAAGTCAGAAAGACTTTTATATAGCCAAGTTGACACAACTGTATGATCAGTCCCCCCAAGATGGCTGTTCTCTTGCTCTCTGTACATCCCCTACTTGACCAGTCCCTGACTCACCTACACACTACTCACCTGACTGACCTTCCCTCCTAATCATAGAACCTAATCAGTAAATGCCTATGTACTTGCCCCCTTGGCCCTAGCTAGTAACTGTTCTAATCATTATCATAATCTTATTTCCACTATGATAGTTTATCAAAGGAGCAGTGAAGGGCTTGATCCTCTGCCGGTTTCCCTGGTAACTGATGAGTCAACATGAGGACAATTCCCCTACAACTGGTAACCTACTTCTTCTTCTGGTAGGAAAGTCTGTTGCCCTGTCCTGCCGGCTATCTGAAGTCCACAGTGGGGTGTTGCTCCAGGACCCTCCTTGCTTTGGACATGTAAAATCCCCTGTCAGTTAAACTGTTTTTGTCTCTGTCACTGCCTCTGGGCTCATTCTTTGTTCTTGAGGCTGGGCTTGCAGACCTGTAGGTTGCAGCCCAACAGCTCTCTATTCTTTTCCATTGGCCTATAGATCTGTTTTTATGCTAATATTATGTCACTTCAATTACTGTAGCTTTGTAATATACTTTGAAATCTGTTATTCTTGCTCAGTATTGCTTTGACTATTTTTTTTTGTGGTTCTGTTAGGTAGTTAGTCAGACATTAGCAGCCAGCAAGTGATAGTGGCAGAAAGACAAGAGGGGAATAATCAAATCACACCCCAGCCATCTGGGGACCCTCCCCTGACATCAGCAGCAAGGAGGTGACAGTGGCGAAAAGACAAGAGGAGAGTAGTCAAGTTACACCCCAACCATCTGGGGACCCTCCCCTGACCCCACTCAGAACACGTGAAACTATGGTTGGGTGGTGGGCAACTTATCCTGATAAAGAGGGAGCACAGCAACACGAGGGAACTTCCCCCGGGCTGCGCATGCCCAGCCTAGACAGGCGTATAACCTATTGTAAACCCAAACTCATTATATCATCACTATAATAAAATCTGCATGTGGTTTTGCCCCCGCCCCCGCCCCCACCGTGGGCTTTTCTTAGTGAATCAAGGGTAAGGGCATGTGCAATGATGAACTTATTAGCTCAGGACTGTCAATCAAATAATGATCCCCGGTCACTCACCCATGATCGCACCCCGCCTCCTCGCCGAATACTCCTTATAAACACCCTGAAGCCTGTACAGGAGTGCTGGTTTCACTTCGTGGAAACAGCCCTCTCTCCCTCTGAGACCGTAGCTATGCTTTAATAAACTTTGCTTTGAGCTTAAGCCGGAAGTGGTAGTCTGCAATTCTTTGCTTGCTATCACAAGGGCCGAGATTGCTGGTCCGGGTATTCCACTGACCTCCTCTGTTGAAGCCATTTGACACAATGCACACCAAACCAGTAAGAGTTCCATATAAATTTTTAGAATTTTTTTCTACTTCTGTAAAAATTATCACTGAGATTTTGTTAGGTACTGTATTGAATCTGTAGATCATTTTGGATAGTATGAATATTTTAACTATATTAAGTCTTCCAATTATTGAACAAAGAACATCTTTCTATTTAATTTCTTTCATAATTGTTTTGTAGTTTTCAGTGTACGAGTCTTTCACCTCCTTGGTTAAGTTTATTTCTAAGTATTTGATTCTTCTTTTTTTTGATGCTTTTATAAATTTGATTGTTTTCTTCATGTATTATATGTCATCTGCAAACAGAGATAACTTTACTTCTTCCTTTTTAATTGGATTTATTTTATTTTTCCTAATACCTCTGGCTAGAACTTCAAGTATTATGTTGAATAGAAGTAGTGAAACTGGGCATCCCTGCCTTGTTCCTGGTATCAGAGGAAAAGCTTTCAGTTTTTCACTATTGAGTATGATGTTGGCTGTGGGCTTTTCACATATGATTTTGTTATGTTTCTTATGTTGATGTAAATTCCTTCTCTACCTAGTTTGTTGATTTTTTATTATGAAACAGTGTTGAATTTTGTCAAATTATGTTTTTGCATCTATTGAGGTTACCAAGTGATTCTTATCCTTCATTCTGTTAATATAGTGTATCATATAAATTGAATTGCAAATATTGAAAGATTCTTGCATCCTAGGGATAAATCCCATTTGATCATGGTGTATCACCCTTTAAACATACTGTTGAATTTGGTTTGCTAATATTTTGTTGAGCATTTTTGCATTTATATTCATCAGAGATACTGGCCTATAATTTTATCATAGTCTGCCTTTGGTATAAGCGTAATGCTGAACTCAACAAATGAGTTTGGAAGTGTTCCCCCTACTTCAATTTTTTTGATGAGTCTGTGAAGGATTGGCATTAATTTTTCTTTAAACATCTGGGCCTTTCATAAAGGCATTTTGGTCATTTACTGTTGTTAAATTAGTGTTTCTGTGGGAGAATGAGGGCTGGGACTTCCTATTCCACCATCTTGTTCTCTGTAAAGATCAAAGTGAGAATGATTTTTATGCAGAGTCCCCATTTTCTCATCTCCTGTTTTCTTATAACCGTTGCAATATATGCAGCTCTGTGCCATTGCTCTACTGAAGCTACTCTTTCCCAAAGAATCAATAACGTTTTAACTGAAATATAATATTTATATCAATTTATTAATTTTCTAGACCTCTCTGATACAAATGAAAATGATGATCACTTTCACTATGAAAGTCTCAAACTTTTGTCTTTGGATTTTGGATTGGTCCTCAAGTCCTAAGTATTAAGTATCTCAGTTTCCTTGCTGAGGTTCTTCTGTATCTCCATTTTAAAATTTGGAGGTTTTATCTTTTCTCATATTCCAATTACCATCAATATCTAATGACTCTATGCACATTCAGGTCCCTTAGACACTTGCATATTAATATGTCAAAAATTAAACTGCCCTGCATCCACACATCTCTTTATATTTCTCCCTCTTGTCTCTGCAGTGATGAAAGACCATGTAACTTGACTCCTAAGCTATTAATAACAAGCTAAACTATGATACCACCTACCTAGACTGATTTAACTTCCTAATTTCATGTGTGTTTTTACTGGATAAATGTCCATTTCTATTTTAGCATCTTACTTTGCTTTAGCTAGATCTACAGAACTACCATTTGATAGCAATGATTTAAAAATTGTTGCAGTGTTTTATTATTCCATATTAAGTTTTAATTCCCACAAATGTATGTTACTATTCTTAATGCAATATTTTCCAAATATTCAGGAATTTTCATATCAAATACATTATTTTAACAGAATTTTTAATTTAATAGTTTGGATTATTTATTTTAATGAGAATTTTACTAATAATTTAAGTGGTACTGATGGTACATCTCTCCTTTATTTCTGTAATCGCTAACTGCAAAGCCTGAGTTAAAGATTAATTTATTTATTTTTTCCTGACTTTGGATCACTGACATGATTCTCATGTCCAAGAAAGACAGAAAAGAAAGAAAACAAAAGAAAAGAAAAGAAAGGAAGAAAGCAAGCAAGCTAGCTAAGTTAATAAAAGTATCATGAGACTACTCTTGTCTTAAACTACTTGTGAAATTTTCATTGTCCTTTTGTCCTGAGAAATCAAATAACCTCTCAGACTTCCAAAGTAAACCTTTCAAACAAATCAATCAAATTTAAAACATTTCCAAGTAAAGTAAAAATTATTCCTCTTAATCATTTTTAATAAAAATGAATGCCACCTTTATCCTCCCCCACTCACTGATCTTAGTAACCAAATGTAAATGTTGAAAATCACCCATCAAAGTATTCATAAATGCATATTGGGTTTGAAAACAGACAGCCTTACCAGTTGCCTATATGTGGAAGTCTGACTTTTGAAATAAAATCCTTATGATATGCCCATATGTTTTCTACTGCAAATCAGTTCTG